>NC_133366.1:6653797-6786794 GCF_049309525.1 Garra rufa | reverse complement strand
ACTCAAATTCAAAATTCAAAAATCTATAGCAAAACTATTTGTGAGAGTGCAGAGCTCAAACTGAATGAATTCTGGTGATTCTGACTTATATGTCTCTGTTTGGCCATTGCATTCACATGCTCAACAAACATTTCTGTGATTGGCTACAATACTCAGTGCTGCAATAACACGATGTGAACTGAAACCTTTGATGCTCTTCACACACAGTCACAGAAATATGGCAAAGGCTGGTATCGTTATGTTTTAAATGTAAGTATTGACTTCGTACTGAAGTACCAGTACTTCTGACAACACTATTTTAAGGTTTCTTACCTGTTTTAACACTAAGGTTCACTTTAGTGACGACAGGAGCTCCACACCAGTATATCCCAGAATCCTCTTCTCTCAGATCAGTGATGTTCACAGTAAAGACTCCAGTAGATGCTTCATCACTGAAAGAGAATCGATCATCTCTGATCGTCTCCAATGAAACTCCATCCTTCACACACATGGAGACTTCATGTGCTTTACAGAAGCTCTTCTGATCTTCATCATGATGTTTGCACTGGATTGACACGTCGTCTCCTTCATACTTAGTCAAGTTCAGCTCTGGAAATGTCCACAAATACAAGAACATCAATTCACAGCCGTAGTTTGACATGTTCAGATGAATAAACCTTCCTCACCCTCGTTCATGATGACCATCAGATGAGTGGAAAGATAATTGAGGTCTCTTTCTAATGTCACTGCACACCAGTATTTCCCAGCATCCTCTGCTGTCAGTCCAGTGATGGTCCCAGTGAAGACACTTGCAGTGACGTCTTCATTCAGAGTCAATCTGTCAGTCTTGGTCTCTTTCTCTTCTCTCACAGTCTCATTGAGAGGATTTCTGTCTCTAGTGGAGCACTTCCTCTTACAGAGAGACTTTGGCTTTGATTTATAGATTGAATCATAAGGGCAGATGATCTCAGCAGATTCTCCTTCATGTCTCACTACTGGGGGCACTAAAAAAGAAGAGGTCGGTTGTACATTAATTATTGTGCTTTTAAAATATTTCTGTATATGGCATACTGTGTAAACAATAATAATTTTAATGCTCATGTTTAAACAAGTTTTGATTGAGAAATTGCTTTACTTACTAGTGACATGCAGATGAACAGAACTAAAAATAGAGTAACTGTACAAGTGTCTGTTGATCCAAACTCCACATAAATAAACTCCTCCATCATCTGGTGTCACAGCAGTAATTCTCACACTGAAGAGGTTTTTATTTTTGTCATCAGAAATATTGAATCTCCCTTCCTTATTCCATGTGCTGTAAGTCATCTCAATGGAGTCTTTTTCATCTTTGAATATGATCTTGGGACCATTAATATGATTCTGTGAATATTCACAGCTGAAATTGGTAGTTTCTCCAATATTCACCATCACTCTCTCTGATACTTTACAACATGAATCTGTCAATCACATAAATTTTTTTTTACATTGATAAAGGCTTTAAAATCATCAGTAGTTCTAGTATTCAGAAATGTATAATAACTGACCTTCTTCCACATTCAAAGTCATATCTATACCCCACTTGTAAAGAGCACCGATCCAGTATCCTCCAGCATCATGTTCATTTAAATTTCTTATGAAGATCATGAGGTTTCCCTCATTGTTTTGAAACAATGTAAATTTTCCATCATTTATCCATTTATCATGCTTATTATCTTTTATTATTGTTCTCCACTCTGGTAATTTGGCCATATATTTAATAGAGTCACTGAACCAAATTTTTCCAGAATCTACAAGAACGCTTCCTCCAGCATATCCAGTGACGCTGAAGCATCTCACTGCATCTGTCAATCAGATTGAGACTGTGATCAGAAAGCTGAGGAACAGAAAACAGCATCATTACTGCAGTGATGAAAAAGAAAAGCTCTGACCTGAGATCAGGTGGAAAGTGAAGAAGATGAGGAAGATCTTCATTGTGAGTTGAGTTCAGTCTTCTCTATGCTGAATGAATCTCTCTGTCTCTACATCTGTCTGCTTTAGTTACTTCCTCTTTATTCAGCTCTTCATCAGTAATGAGCAGCTTTACTGGCTCCTCCCACCATCACCACTGACTGAACATCACATTAATCACACTGAAAGAGCGCCACCTAGTGGATGTTACAGTGTATGATGCTGAGAGCTTATACAGGTTTCAAGTTCTCAACATAAGGACAACTGACACAAACTGACAACTGAAGCAAATTAGATCACTATCACGATTATTTTAATCTTCCAGATTTTTCCAGACTTTTAAATTTACATTTATGTTCACTGAGATCCCATGGAGTCTGTACAAAAGACACACATGATAAAAAAGCATCTGAGTTTAGGTTTTTGACATTTGTATTGGTTGTAAGAAACATTACCGAAATTTTAGAAGGAAACAGAACATCTCTGACTGGCTTTAGATTTGTTTGAATTCTTTATGCACATATGCACCGATTGTTCTGGATTCAGCACCATGGACAGCAGCTTTCAGACAAACTTCAGTATCACTGATGACAGATGAGTCATTGACTGGATTTATCTGCTTAGTGCTGCTAACTGCTTTATCCCTTTGACTTTGATCATATTAATATCTGCATGATCAATGGCTAATTGTTAAATATAAGGCCATAGTTTCATTCCTTCAAATTCATTCTCTGTTTTTGAACATACAGTAAGTTAGCAAATTAGAGCCATTTACAACAAATCAAACCAGAACACAAGAAAATACATGTATGTTCTGCATCAATTACCATACAATACAACTGAATTAAACTAATTTTATTGAAACCAAGAAATAGGGTTAGTTATAGAAATGTAACATTACCACATATTTGCCACTAGATGGAGCCAGAGGTTTCAATAAGACTATAATAATGGCAATGGTGGACAGGAAATCACAAACACTAACACTAGAGAAATTCAGTAGAGCTCACCTGCACAGCTTTCAATAACAAACATACAAAATATAAATAGATGATACTGTAGTTTTGTGTTTACAGTCTTGGTGCTCTCACGTTATCCTTTCACAGACTATTGAAATGTAATGTTTTTATTGTATATCCTTAAATTACACTATACCTAAATAAAGTTCTCAAAACAACGGTGTTAATCCATTTTTATATTTTCTAAATGTTAAAATTATTCTGATATATTGTTTGAAATTAGTCATGTTGATATCTTAGCACGTTAGAGTATTGTTTTTATTTTAATAAATTTGTTTTAGTCATATGTTGTTTGTTGGGTTTGTTAAGATTTGTGAGATTTAGGAGCCTCAACGCGACCGTTAGTTAAACCACTGCTGTTTAACAAAAAAAAAAAAAAAAAAAAAAAAAAAGATCCAAATCTTGTTCTCGCTGACGCTGATTTGCCTGTTCAATCATTTGAGATTTACCCGCGAACTTTGTTTTTATTCAGACGAACGCTTAGAGCCATATAAGGAGAAAAGAGAGGAGTCGAAACTGCTCTTAGACCTCATTGGCTCCGGCGTGAGTGTCGTGCCACATTTGAATATTTACAATCTTAATAAGTGTTGGAGATTATATGTGCCATACTGGATCACAGTCAGTAGTACTGATGTATTATTTAAGGTATTCTAAGTACAAGGTTAAAGGTATAGTTCACCCAAAAATGAAAATTCTGTCATTAATTACATTAATTTCATGTATGTAAAAATATGTATAATAATTTTTTACTGTCTTAATTTTAAATCAAAATTTAAATAATTTTAAATGTTCTTAAATTCTCAGTTTTTATTGTGATGATTATTTTAATTCCTCTTATGTACAGCACTTTGAATTACCATTGTGTATGAAATGTGCTATATAATTAAACTTGCCTTGCCTAATTACCCTCATGTTGTTACCTTCGTTCATCTTCAGAACACAAATTAAGATATATTTGATTACATCCGAGAGCGTTCCTACCCTCAGTAGACAGCAACACAACTGACACATTTAAGGCCCAAAAGGGTATGGTACTCTCGTGAACATGTGCCGAAGACTGACATGGAAGGTAAGAAGTTAATGAATCAAAATGTTAGCTGAAAAAAAGCTGCTGGATTACAATAAAAATATCTTAATTTGTGTTCCGAAGGTTAACAAAGAGCTTACAGGTGTGGGACAACATGAGGGTGAGAAGTGACAGAATTTTAATTTTTGAGTGAACTAACCCTTTATTGACCAACAAAATGAAAAGATGAGTTTCAGTGTGACCAACCTGATCTCACAGTAATTCGTACATATTTTACGAGGTGGCTAATTTGTACAAATTCATACGAATGACCACCCCTAACCCAACCCATCACAGAAAACCTACAAAATCATATGAGTGAGGTTGTAGGAATTAGCCACCTCATAAAATATGTACGAATTGGTCATGCTTTTTTTGTGCATGTAAAATAAGGATTATTAACATTAGTTAACTACAATAGTTAACATGAACTTAAAATGAACAATACTTCTACAGCATTTATTATTCTTATGATGTTAATTTCAGCATTTACTAATGCATGATTAAAATTACAAGTTGTGTTTGTTAACATTAGTTAATGCACTGTGAACTAACATGAGCAATGAAGCGACTGTATTTTCATTAACTTACATTAACAAAGATTAATACATAGTGCAATAAGTGTATTGTTCATTGTTTGTTCATTTTAGTTAATGCATTAATGTTAACACGTGACACCTTATTGTAAAGTGACACCACAGAATCTTTATTATGGAGTGGAAAATGTGTTAGCAGTGCTTACTTTAGAACCATTTCCTGTTTTTATCACACATGCAGGGGGCTAAAGGGCTTTGGTTTGACCCAAAGAATTGAAACACAAAAAGAAAACCACAACATCAAGAGCAGCTCATATGTAGATCTTCAGCACACTGACCACAGTAAACAACCCCGCAAACACAAACTACTTTTACAAGCATGTCATTTCACTTATAGTAATAAATAAATAAACCGGGTTAAATAAAATTTTTCTGAAATTAATCACCTTGTTTAAAAAGATAACAAACCAAACTTGTGGTTTTCTTTTTTACTTAAAATATTCTTGTAAACATTCAAATGTGAATGTGCAGGCTCTCATTTCACAGTTTTTCATCTGTTTGCTGTCTGATGATGATCCCACCCATAATATCACAACACAACATTAGAAACTGACATCACACGTTCAGTAATCCTGTTACGTTATGTTCTTTAAAAGTAGTAATGACATAAATTGTATGTTTATGTAAATATATTAACTGCACTAAACAATAATTCTGATATTTGAAGTATTTTTAATAGACATTGTCTGATCTGAAAAGTAACATTGTCAAATCACATATAGGTACTTTATTGATCATAAAACTTTTGAAGTTTTTGAATGAATGAGAGTGCAGCTCCTAGTCTTTATTGTCTTTTGCTCAGAGTGAATGTTCATCTTGTCTGTCTGTGTTCAGTCTTGTGTGTCTCACTGTGGGTTTCCTGAATAAGTCTGTTTAATCTTCACAGCCAAACTATACTGAGACCCTGAACCTTCACCAGTTTTCTGTGGTTTTGAGCTGGATGGAAAAACGGCATGTTGAATTAAAGTCTTAATGTAAGATCGACAGCTTTAAAATAAACCAGAAATGGTAGCCCAAAAATATTTATTTTTCAAGTAATAAAATAATTCTGAAAACAAGCAAAGTATCATTAATATATTATTGTACATAATAAATGTACAAAGATTAAAACTCAGAGATGAGAACAGCAAAACAGACATTTTAAAAGCTTTGAACAGATTCATGTGTCTCAAAACAGTTGAACTTGATCTGTTTAAGAGCTGCTATAAAAGAGGATTTATTCAATCGAATGTCAAATGTCTGTGTGTCTTTGCATTAGGAGTGGGCAGTTTATAGTATAATTAGTTTTATATTCTGTCTTCATTGATCAAAGCAAACATCAGTTTAACACTAATTTATGGATTTAAAGAGATTTTTACAACGTAAAATTAAATGTCAAATGTTGGTAACGTGATGATCTGTAATCTGTTATAATTTAGTTGAGTCTCATGCGGTGACTGACTGCGGCGTAATCAGAGTGAATCTCATCATTACTGAATCTGACTGCAGCGTCACTGAGAGACTCTTCATGCTTCTGGAAACTGATAGCAGCATACAGGAGCCCATCAGAGGGGTTTGTGGGTAATTGTGTGTGAGCGTCACCTCGTCTCTTGTGTCTTAATTTCCACACAGTCAGAGCGAATCCACCGATCAGCAGCAGAATCACACACACACTAAAAATGATGATCATGGAGAAATCTGAGGAAAAAAAAACACAAAAACACTTTTAAGAAAATATAAAGGAAAAAAGATTAGTCTTGTGAGGTTAATGATTCACAATGGTTCACATTTAAGAAAAAACAATTATGAAGCTGAATTATTACGTAGTATAACAAGTGCATTTAAGTCTCTATTCTGCAGACTTACACATAACCTACATTCTGTGTCAGCTCTATGTTAAATAAAGGCGATTAGTTCTTTAGAGGTGAATTAAACTGAGACTCTGAACCTTCAGCTCATCTCTGTGGTTTTAATGTGAAATGAAAACACGCTGCTCACTAAACACATTCTGTCACAAGCAACTAAATGCTATACTGTGAGTTTGGACATGTCTTGTTTTCTCACCTCTCTCGCTACAGAGGAAACTGTATCTATTTATATTTAGAGTTTCACAAAACCAAAAAGTGACACAGGGCCAGTGTCAGAATAAAAAAGCTTTCAGATCTCATGCAATGAAAACCTTTCAGAGGATGCAGCTGATATAGTTAGTAGTTCTGCTTTAATATACTGCAATCACAGACATAATATCTGGACAGGATTATATCAGAGAACACTTTGAGTTAGCTCAACAACAGTATTTTGCTTCATAGTTTTCAGAGAAAACAAAATACAAATGTTTCGATTCACACTAAATTAGTTGTTTTAAACAGGGAATTTGTCTAATCTCAGGGAAATCTAGTCTAGCCTATATTAAACATCAACATATAGTAGGCTACACTCATTCATCTGCTTGGTGTGTAGCAGAAAGTTAATCATTTTTACCCAGTGAGAACAAGTTAGGCCACTGATATCTTGCAGGTTAGAAAGTTGTTAGATATTAATTCAGTAAAAGCTCTGACTGAGTTTGTGAGTCTGAAAACCTTTCTGAAGAATTCATAAAAATAACTGATGAGCTTCTAGTGTTAATTGTTCATTAAGAAGTAAACTCTAGGTGCACTGTGCGTGTTCTGTGAGGACAACTTAATACAAACTTGGTAGACTGTCTATATATCTCATAATACTGATGCACTGTTGCTGAATAGCATTCATATTTTATACATCAGAATACCAGATTCCACATGCTACAACATAAGAATATTTATATCTGACCCAAAGACAATGAAACAATGATAAACTATCTTACCCTTTTTTACTGTGAGATTGACTTTCGTGATGATATGAGCTCCACACCAGTATATCCCAGAATCCTCTTCTCTCAGATCAGTGATGTTCACAGTAAAGACTCCAGTAGATGCTTCATCACTGAAAGAGAATCGGTCATCTCTGATCGTCTCCAATGAAACTCCATCCTTCACACACATGGAGACTTCATGTGCTTTACAGAAGCTCTTCTGATCTTCATCATGATGTTTGCACTGGATTGACACGTCGTCTCCTTCATACTTAGTCAAGTTCAGCTCTGGAAATGTTCACAAATACAAGAAGATCAATTCACAGCCGTAGTTTGACATGTTCAGATGAATAAACCTTCCTCACCCTCGTTCATGATGACCATCAGATGAGTGGAAAGATAATTGAGGTCTCTTTCTAATGTCACTGCACACCAGTATTTCCCAGCATCCTCTGCTGTCAGTCCAGTGATGGTCCCAGTGAAGACACTTGCAGTGACGTCTTCATTCAGAGTCAATCTGTCAGTCTTGGTCTCTTTCTCTTCTCTCACAGTCTCATTGAGAGGATTTCTGTCTCTAGTGGAGCACTTCCCCTTACAGAGAGACTTTGGCTTTGATTTATAGATTGAATCATAAGGACAGATGATCTCAGCAGATTCTCCTTGATGTCTCACTACTGGAGGCACTGCAAACAAACACAGACATTTAACACAAATGATTCCGAATATACTATATTTACTACAGTTAAATCATCTGAATTGACTCACTGATGAGGTTGAGCTGAATTTTAGTGGTCAGGGAGATGAAGGTCAAATATGTGTCTCTGGTTTCTGCTCCACACCAGTAAACTCCAGCATCTCTCACGCTCACATTACTGATGCTCACTGTAAAAACTCTCTCTTCATTTCTCTCAGATGAACCAATTATTTGTGTCACTTTGGATGAGTTGATTTTCTGGCAGATGTGATTATCATCCTCTTTGCAGAAATGAACTTTATGTGGCTCTGGGATCTGACAGGTGATGTTGACTTCTCCGAGGTAAGCAGTTTTAGTCACATCCACTGGATATTTCAAATCTATAAACCAAGACAAGTTTACACAAAGAGCAACAATACTTTATATTTACAAGATAAGTATTCCTCACCGTGTTTGACGTTCAGCTGAAGTTGAGTGAAGCTCTCAGTATAGTAAGATACATTCACTCCACACCTGTATGTTCCAGCATCTGCAGCTTTCAGCTCTCTAAAAAACACCTTCAAGACTCCTGCTCTGGTGTCGTCATATAAAGAAACATCTCCATTCTCCATCCATTTATCCCAAACTCCTGGATTCTTCCTCTCTGAACATCCATCTGATTCTTTACAGATGTATGTTGGCTTGGTTTTGTATTGAGGATGTTCACACTTGATCATCAAACCACCTCCTGAGTAGCCGCTCACTTTAGACACGCCCACTTTTTCTGTCAATCAAATATAGAATCAGTGTCTTCACCGAATGTAAGATCTTGCAAATATTGAAGAGGCAAACACTAGCTACATGTATTTTCCCAAAGACATTGATACTTTGTGTTACTCACCCATAATGTGCAGGTACACCGTGTTAATAATAGAGTAACTGTATGATTGTCTGTCAATCCAAACTCCACATAAATAAACTCCTCCATCAGCTGGTGTCACAGCAGGAATTGTCACAATGAAGCTTTTATGTTTGTCATCAGAAATATTGAATCTTTCTTTCTTATCCCATTTGCTGTAGATTGTGTCAATGATGTCTCTTCCTTCTTTGAATATGATTTTGAAGTCATTAATATGATTGTACGGATATTCACAGCTGAAGGCGGCAGTTTGTCCAATCTTCACCATTGCTCTCTTTGACATTTTACAACATATTTCTGTAATTCAAAAAATTAAAGACATATATTTTATTACATTAAAAATGATCAGTTGTTTTATTACACGATTGATCTTAAGAATTTCTTAAAATGACTAACCTTGTTTCACATTCAAAGTCATTTCAATTGACCATTTGCCATCAGCTCTAATCTGGTATTTTCCAGCATCATGTTGATTTAAATCTCTGATGTAGATCATGAGTTTTCCTTCATTATTTTGAAACAGTGTGAATCGTCCTTTATTAGTCCATTTCACGTATTTCTCAACAAATATAATTATGTTCCACACAGATCCCTTACTCATGTATTTGGTGGAGTTTGTGTACCATTCCTTTTGTGAATCAACAAGAACACTTCCTCCAAAATATCCAGTCACATCAATTTCTTTCACTGCACCTAACAATCAGATAAAGATCGGCTTGATTTTCTGTCAAAACTGACTCAGGAAATTTCACAGAAACTGAAAACCATGCAATAAAACTACAAAACTGAAGAAGAGACCATGAGGCAAGGGCACATAAATCCACTTGCCTAATCTGCCCTGCTCACCCACCCTCAAACCCTTTCACTGAAAGTTTACTCAGAATGTTGATCTTGTCTTGTATCTTCTGAATGTTTTTTTTTCTCCCCTTTTAATGTTTGGTATCACACACATTTTTATTTCTGTCTATATTCTGACGGTTTTACAGAGGGATTTGTTTAAATATAATTTACTTGATTTTATACAACAGTTTATCACCCCCCCCCCCCCCAAAAAAATGGTAAAATATATATTGTTTTCTGTCTGTTCTAATTTTATTCTGATGTCATGACGAAATAAGATACCCAAAATTCTCTCTGTAAAAACTTCTGACTCAATGTAAAAAAAAAAAATCAAACAAATTTTGAAACTGACTTCATCCAGTGTTTAGATTTTTGTACTAGAAATGTATGCAAATTAGTGCATATTTTATTAAATAATGCCTCTTTTGCATATTTAAACCTAACATTTTAGAAAACTTGTAATACAATTTTTTTTTTGCAATTATCATGCAATATAATAATTGTAATATGTTTATTACTTTTAATCAAAATTATATTAATGGAATTAACAGTCTTTAATAAAGTTGTTCTTGTTATTGCTGCTCTTCTTTTAATTGTGGCATTTTTTAATACTCAAAATATGTCTTTTGAAAACTTTGAATAAATGTATAAACGTTTTTACCCACACCCATCTGATGTGGAATCAACATTTTTTTTTCATCAATTTTAAAATAACAATCAAAACAATTCACTTACTAAAAAAGAAGAAATATTTTGTTTAACTTTAGTTAGTGTGTAATGTTGCTGTTTGAGCATAAAACATGTTATTATGTTTGGAAGACAAAAGCCTTTAAATAATGCACAATACAAGGTTAAATAAACTACTAATGATAATTAAAATTAATGTGTTCATCAGTAGTTGATGCAATGTTGAAACACCTGAAATGATTTTTGTAAATTCATTGGTCAAATGCTGTAACCACCTGATTAATAACTAGTCTGTGTGTGAATTTCCACAACACTGGACTTCCTGAGTGTATATAAGTGGTAGACTATTTTAAAAGGAAAAGTAGGAATTAGAGAGAATACATGAATGATGAATAATTTATTGCTATTGTGTGAATAATATGTAATCATGTAATCAATACAAAGTAACTGTAGTCTGATTACTAATATTTTCAAAAGTAACTAACTCTAACTACAAGTACTTGATTTTTGAATTAAGTTTTAATTCTTCATTTTTAATTTGTGTGTCTGAGTCCAGGATAGAACAAACTAAAGGCTCGTGGATGAATGGAGCAGTAGGCACGTTGTTGGAGACCTTACGATTTCTGTCACTGACTTAGCAAGTTGTATTGAAGGGACCTAACAAACAAATTTTTTGTTCCAAGCAAGAAGTAGATGCCAACTTTAAGATATAGGTTAGCCTTGCACCCTCTGACTAAGATCATATCAGTGAGTTTGTGATCGTAAGACCCACGTCCCTCGGCCACATGGCACTCTCTGCGACGTAAGGCCTCTAATGAACAAATAACTGCAAGTATGTGCTATTCAAATTAATCAAACATCTAAATTAATATATATAACCAATATCTGTGGATTGTTAATAATTAGAAAATGTCTAAATTTAATGGTCATTAAAAATTGGAGTCAGATTAAAAATAGAGCTAGAATCAAACTGACACAAAATCCTAAAAAAATTAGGTGAATTCTTTGGAAGTGTGAGTAAAAAACTACACGCATTATACTGCCATTGGATTCTGTCATGCTCAAAGATTACTGCAGAGATGAAAGAGAAAAGCTCTGACCTGAGATCAGGTAGAAAGTGAAGAAGATGAGGAGGATCTTCATTGTGAGTTGAGTTCAGTCTTCTTTATGCTGAATGATCTCTGTGTGAATCTCTCTGTCTCTACATCTGTCTGCTTTAGTTACTTCCTCTTTACTCAACTTTATTCACCATTGACTATCCCATTAATCACACTGGAAGAGCACCACCTAGTGGAGGTTACAGTGTCTGACACTAAAGTATATACAGGTTTCAGGTTTTCCATATAAGGACAGATGACATTAAATCAAATTGAGCAGCATTATTTAAATCTTCCACTAGAGGGTATAGTATAGTAACTTAAAAAGCAGCTTTAAGATAAAGCTAAAATAATTTAAATACATTAAAACATGAGGAAAGAGCTGAAAAGCAAGCTATATTACAAATTATACTGCATACAACTAATATAAACAGCTAACTCATATACATATATACATATACTCTTATATACAAAGATCATCACAAGCAACTTGGTTTTATTAAATAGCATCATCTTCCTTTTGGGAAATCAAAAATGCATGTGATACTTTTGTTTTGACATTTTTACAAAACTAGTACTGCATTTGACTTTTGACATATTGACAAAAACAGTTTATCTGCTTCCTTTGCTTCGTCTTTCACTTTGGTTTTAACAAAAACATCTTCTTGTACAATAAATCCATGATATTTTTCCAGATTGACTTTTTCATTTCAAAGTCATGTAAATCAGAGTGGGGTATAATTCCTCAAAACAGAAGATGGAGAAAAAAAAAGAGAAAAAAAAAACAGGCACATATTCTATCAGCTACAGTACTACACAATAACATACACAAATTTCATTTCAGCAAAAAAAAAGCATTAACACATCTTTACATTTTGATGGAGCCAGAGGTGAGGTTTTAATAAAACATTTGTGTTTGTTTACAGTCTCAGTTAAAGAGTTCATTATTGACTCACCCATCAGGGATTCTATGTGTATATGACTTCCTTCTTTCAGATAAATCTATTCAGAGTAATTTATAAAATTATAAATTATCTTGGCATTTCCCAGCTTTAGAATTGCATGGGTGGGTGTTTTTTCTTCATCAGTCCAAAACAAGTCCAATAAAATGCATCCATCCATAATAAAAAAAGTGCCTCACACAGCTCCGGGGCAAATTGATGTGTTTTTGTGAGAAAGATATACATATTTAAAAGGTAATACTCACTTTAATCTAGCTTTAATAATCCCGCTTGGATTCGTCAAAAAGAAGGAAGTCATATACACCTAGAATTCCTGGAGGGTGAGAAAATATTGGGCTAACTTTCATTTTTGGGTGAAGTAACCCTTTAGGTTGATGCTATCAAGATCTGCAAGTCTGTTCAATGTATTATTATTTTTTGTCTCGCTTTAAATTAAAAAGATAAAGAAAAAAAGGTGTCTGAAATATGCAGTACTTATTACAAAACAATTTTTAAAACATCAAGTGTTTCTGATCAGTTGTTTCACTGTCATTTACAGAACAAAATGATGTGCTGTCATTTAAACAGGCATCGGACTTCATGTCTAAAATATACGTAACTGAAATTAAGTAATTGAAATACGTAATGCCAAAGACTAGGTGAAATAAAGGCATTCATCTCATTAAGATTCTCTGCTGTGGCTCACGATGATTGACAGCGGCGTATTCGCTGTAATCCAGATTATTCCTCTGACTGACACTGTCAGGACAGTCCACTTTCTTCTGGAAATTCACCACGGAGTAATTCAGATCCTCAGCAGATGTGATGAAGATCTGAGAGTCACCAGTGGGTTTCTGAACAGTAGAGTAAACACAGTCAGAGGGAACAGAGGGGTCTGTGGGTAATTGTTCCTGAGTCTCTTTAATGTCCTCATAATCACAACCAGTGTGAGAACCCTGCAGAGAAAAAGATCAATTATTTGGCTCTGAAAAGTAAGGATGGACACATCAAAGTTAATTCTCATTATGAATAAAATAATAATCTTATAACTGGACTGACCACTTCATGTTTTTCTGCTCCAGCCTGAGATGACAAATCACTGTCTGCCAAAACAAGAGTGACATTACTTCACATTTCAACACTGGTGTTTAATGGACATGTTTTCACACATCATCAAATATCTGTATTTGGTAGCTGCAGCCTTTAGGTGGCGACAGAATCAAGGTGTATAAATGAGGGTTTCTGTATCTAAAGGAGTTTTACCTTGAGACTGATGCTTCTTATAGAGAAACAGTAACAAGACACCAACAATGATCAGAACCAGAAGAACCAGAACCAGAGAGATGATCAGAGATGAACCTGAAAACACAGGATGTTGGAAATAATGAGTGAATCTGATCACTGTGAGCTGAATATTAAATCATATGTTTATATTTTAGCACACAGGCACCTTTTAGCATGTTAGAAGACTCTGATGTGATGTTAGAGACAGACGATGATGATGATGTTGCTTCTGGAACATCTGTATCTAAAACAATAATAACATATCGAGATAAACAAACTGTTTTTTTTTTTGTTTTTTTTAGCGCACAGATCATGACACTACGTATGTCATTGTCACTGATGTCATTCACACGTCCTCTGTCCAGAATTCATTTTTGCTGAAGCACAGACAGCCAAAAAAAACCCCACAAGTTCTTAATTTGAGTTTTAGGAACTTAGCAACATACAGACAACATAGTGAACAACACAGAACAGCAAAAGTGAAAGACAAAAAATATTTCTGTATTTTCCTTAACTTAGCAATATTGAAAATTGCACTTCTGCTGCACATCAACATACTGAGGCCACTAATGAGCACTAATGATGCAACACCAAAAATTCCTGTAATACCAAATGACCACACTTTCAAAATGTCTCTAGATGTCCAGTTCCTGCATTCACACGCTGATGTAGCTTTTCCCAAAAACAGAATTCTTAAATTAAGATATGGACTTAAAATCTCAAAGAGACTTAAATATAAGTAAATATTTAAGATCAAATAATTAAGGTCAATGGTGTTCAGCTAAAAAAAAAAAAAAAAAAAAAAAAAAAAAGAATCATCGAACTAGGAAATGAAAACTACTGGTTGATGATGTTCTGAGCAGTTGTATGAACAGAAATGAGAATATGAATTTACTGGCAAGACAAAAACACCTGAATAGCTCATGATGAAATTAAATAAAGTAAATTATTCATACACATATAGACATGTCATAAGACAATAAACTGATCACAAACACCAACACTGACCACTGCATTTGCAAAACAGCATTATAATTATAATTATAATAATTATTAATTAATGATAACTATTATAATTATAATTCTACACAAAACACGTTTTACTGCATAGACTGAAGAAACCAAATTGACAAAGACACTTCCTCTTTTTAACTGTGGTTTGTGGCTTTGCTTTGTCAAATAGACAGAACTAAGCTAAAATAACCCTCTGTGTAAACCTGCAGCACTCAAGCATCATATTATACAGTGATCTGTTGAATGGAAACTAGTTGTGATTTTGAATTACATTCTGATTAGCTTACATTCTGCCATAGCTGGGGTTTGCTGGGTCCCGGTGCAGGTTGTACCCGTGGGCCCTGTTTAAAATTGTGTGAATAGCACAAAACATAAATAAAACAAAGATTGAAATTAAACAATGTTTAAGTTTTGTTCTAGTTTGTAGGTGTTCAGGTACAGAAACCAAATAATAAAATGTCAAATAATATTGCATAGTCTTCACTGTATAAATTAAATATAGATGAATTGCTATGAAAGCTATAAAGTACTTCAGTCAAGAGCAGTGAGCGATCGTCTCTTTTTTATTTTATTTTTTCTCCATATAGTGGACTTCAATGGGAGCAAATGAGTTAAAAGTCCAAACTGCAGTTTCGATGCAGCTTCAAAGGGCTCTACACATTCCCAGCCAAGGAGGGTCCTATCTAGTGAAACAATCAGCCATTTTCTAAAGAGAAAAATAAAATGTATATAATTTTTCACTACAAATGATCTTTTAACAATTAATCAGCTTTAGTTTATTGGTTTGATTGCATGTGTTACATAAAAAAAAAATATATATATAATAATAATTTGGCCTAAATCTGATGCAGTAGCCTAGATTTAATGCAGGTGCTGTTCAGGACGCAGTCTTTATTATTTTTCTGCCATGGGGTGAGAACATAATGATTACAAAAACGATTATTTACTTTTGATCATTATTATTTTATTTTAGTTTTTCAATAAAAGTTGTTAGTTGCGTTTCATTTCAGTTTTTCCATTTATTTTGATGTTTTGATTTTATTTAAGTTACAAAAATGTTTTCTGATCAATGGTTTTCATCTTAGTTATCGTTTATGAAAATAACCTTGGAAGCACAGACCCAGTGTTTACAAAGTGAACCTGCAAAGACACCCTTTATCACATAACCAACAGTTTCAAGGATACTCTTTTGAAAATACTATTTTGACATACTTTTCTATGTATTTGTTCAAGCGCAAGAAGAGGTAAAAGGTTTCGCAACACTTTTGACCCATCCATGTCAATAATATGCGCCATGCATACAACAGACTGATTGGTTCGTTTAGAAACGTATGTAAACACACACAGAAAAGACAATCTTATTGGTGCATTTGTTTTTATACGCTCTGACACGCACAAGACGTTGAACGTGAAACGATTAAAAAAACTAAAACCAGGCGACAACTCGTTGGGAAATCATAGCACCAAGAAGCATAACGGACTGATAAAACTGGCGAAATGACTGATAAAACTGGTGAGGGTGATAGTGGATAAACTTGTAACGCGCCGAGTCAGGGTCGCCTTACTTACGTTGCAGCAGAGAAATTAACCAAACCGCACATGGGTCGCATTCCACATCTTGAGCTTTATTCTCCTGGCAACAGCGTTACTTATTAAAAGAAGACAACTTAAATGAGCAACAGAAATTAAAAGTAAAACCTTCGCACCTGCACACATGCGGCACTCATGGCATATATCTGCAGACTGTGCACAGAACGGAACTCTGCTCTTAAAGGAGCCACAACATTTTCACCCGTTACAAACTCTAATAAACTTTTCCCTAAAATTGTGGTTTTGTCCTTCGCAAGATTACTTTATACTTTTATACTTTAAGTATATTTTAGAGCCTGTACTTTTTACTTTAACTTGAGTACAAATTTGAGTCAATACTTCAACTTTTACTGGAGTCTTTTTAAACACAGGTATCTGTAATTTTACTTAAGTTAAGAATGTGTGTACTTTTGACACATCTGTTCAATCGCAAGAAAACATGAAAGAAATCCAGTGTTTGCACGCTGTCTGAAACCCGCCTGAAATGTGTGATCAATAAACAAAGTGTGAGTTGAGTTCTTTGGCGTCTCATGCTTGAATGGTTTAAAATCTTTTAAATGTTTAAATGGGCAAGGCTTAAAAATGCATGCAAATGAAACACTTTCGTTATGTGAAATGCGACGGCCCTGGTTATTAGTAAAAACATCATCCGTACCAGTAACACTGATGAGGACTCGTGTGATGAAGCTCTTGTGTCCTTGATCAGACTGAACTCCACACCAGTATTCAGCTGAATGTTGTTGAGTCACATGACTGATGGTTCCCGTCAGGAGCTGCTGCTCTCTGTCATCATACAGCTGGATCTGTCCCTCAGCGCTCCATCTTCTGCTCTCCTCCACAGACGTCTCTTCAGCACAGAGATCAGATCCAGATCTCCTGCAGACAAACTTGACATCAGCACTGTGGGATTGTGGGTATTTGCAGCTGATGTTCACAGATCCTCCTGCAGCAGCTGATAGACTGATGCTCTTCTCACAACAATCAGCTGTTGGAGAGGCAAATCAAGTACAAAAAGGTTTAAATACCTTTTTTTTTTTCAAGATTATTTTGAGTGTTATATTGAGATATACTTGTGTCTTTTTGTTACCACAGTAATTACAGTCAGTGTTGAGTGTGGTGATGTTGTGGAGATCATCATGAGTTTGAGAGCTTCAGTTACTCACCTGTTATAACATTCAGATTCACTTTAGTGTAGGAATCTATAGCCAAAGGGATATCAACTACACACTGGTACGTCCCAGTATCGTGTTCACTCAGATCTCTGATGGTCACATTGAAAACTGCTGCTGTTGTGTCGTCATACAGAGAGAATCTTCCAGAATTAACCCATTTATCTTTCTCTTTAGTCTTGATGAGATCAGAGCATCCTTGATTCTGTCCTTTACAAAAATACATTGCATTGTCCTTATATTTTCTATCATATCTGCATTTGATCGTGACTCCTCCTGAATATCCTGTCACACTGATGGAGCTCATGATTTCTACAACAAAGCAGCATCTTAATACAACATTGCTATATTTATGAGACTGGATAGAGATAAACATTTACATTACACATTATCTACACATAAGTAAAAGACTATCTTCCTGCTGCAAATATGTGCTGTTTTTACTGTTGTTCCCTGATTTATTTGATTGTGATTGTTGGATTCTTACCAGGAATCATCAGCAGAGAGAAAGTCCAGATGATCTTCATTCTTCTCTCAAATTCAATGAACTCTGTTGTTAGTAGACTCCTTTCTTCTGAAACTCTCGATGTGTGTTCAGATGAGTCTTGAGTATTTCTTTTCTGGTTACATGTGTAACATCAACTGCTGAACGTGAAAGACGCCCACTTCCTCCGAGAGAGAGAGAGAGAGAGAGAGAGAGAGAGAGAGAGAGAGAGAGAGAGAGAGAGAGAGAGAGAGAGAGAGAGAGAGAGAGAGAGAGAGAGAGAGAGAGAGAGAGAGAGAGAGAGAGAGAGAGAGAGATTTTAAAAGTGGATTGAAGTTAAAGTGATAGTCTGAATAGTGACATCTGATGGACACAAGGGAAAACAGCAGCTGTTCACATGGTAACTTAAAAAAAAAATAATTATTGTAGATTACAATAAAAATATTCATTATATTTTAACATCTGTCTTTTATTAATCACCCAATATCATTAGGCTACTATGGAGATAACAAAGACTTTAGCCTACCATTTTACCATTTACGTATTTTACTTTGAATGACATTTGCCATTTAACAGGCAGCTGTAGATTCAGCACAATGGACAGCAGCTGTCAATCAAACTTGACAACACAAACTAGACAAAGTGAAAACCAGCTGCCTCTCTTTCATCATTCCTCCAGATGCATCTTTCATTTTAAATACATGAGGCTTGTAAAATAGTGTAATATATTTTTAATTAAAATCATTATGAATAAATCAATTAAAACCCTGTCAGCTATCATAACACTACACGAAGCTCATTTCAATACAACTCAAGATATTTAACAGGCATTTACTCACTATTGACACTAGATGGAGCCGAAGGTGAACAGATGAACAGGAAGTTACTAACACAATCTCCAAAGAGATTGAAATGTACTAAACTACTAACGGGACAAATAAACGATTAAACAAATAACTAAAAGATAACCACAAAAACCATTTTATCCTACCGTAAGAGAAAGAGGTCAAGCAGCCACCTGATTTAACATCAGATGCTAAACATATTTGATAACACACCAATTTATGACTGCAGTTAGTTTGACGTACTAGCTGAAATAGTTCTGAGCTATAATATTATACATAATAGTACTATGGTTTGCAAATTTATGGAGAGGAATGTCTGTGTCCATTGTTGCTAAAGAAACAATTTCCTGTTTTTATCACGCCTGCGGGTGGCTGAAGCACATCATGGTTCGACCAAGAGTATAAATGGCAAGAACAAAACCACAAAAAAACCACAAGCTGCAGAGCAGCACATGCTGGTTTCCCTTTAGCACACTGACCACACATTGAGCAAACCTACAAAACCTGACAATAGCCCTATGCATAAGCAAACACAACTCACACTACCTTTAGGCCATGTAAAATCTAGTTTGATTTCTTTTTTGAAATGAATCATTTCAATGAATCAAGTTTTACAGTAATGTGTTGAACTCAACATTCTAAATGCTTAAAGTATAAATTATGATTCACCATCAACTTAACATATAAAATAAAGGATGTTTATGATTTGTAAGCTTATTGTATTAATTTAATTTGATCTGTTTTTAAAAGTAAAATTTTTATATCGCACATGGAAAATTGGTCGATTATAAATGCTAGTTTAAGTCTTTTCCTCATTAAATAGTAATTGTTGACGGTGAATTACTTCATATCTGCAGAAAAATTAGCAGCTTGGTCTTTATTATCTTTTGCTCACAATAGTCTGCTTATTGCTCAGTGTTTTGTGACTCTCTGTGGGTTTCCTGAATATGTCCGTGGTGTTCATAGAGAAAAAAAAAAAAAAAAAAAACCTGAAACTTCATCTGTTTTCTGTGGCTTCGAGGTGGTCGAAAAACAGCCAGTTCATTATGCAAACACAAAGCAGTGTTCATGAAACATTTTATTACAAAAGAGCTCATTTTACATTTTAAAACAAAACAATATTAATGATAATAATAAAGTTATAAATAATAATAACTCTAAAAATAGTGGCTGAAAACAATGCCTTGTAAAACAGTGTTGTTCTTCAAATCACACATTCACAGATCGCCAGAAGCCATCAGATGGGATTGTGGAAGGTGAGTAGAGAAATAAATCATATCTGCACCAGAATATAAGTGTCACAGGGAGGAGTCAGAGACGTGCGGATCCATTTGCAAGGCTTTATTAGAATGGTAAACAGGCAGGAGTAAACGCCAGAAAACAGGAACAACGTAGGTAATCCGGGAAACAGTTCAATACTCAAGCAGTGGTCGCAATGGCAAGCAGCAGGAATCAATAACGGGGTACACAGTCCAGAGTCATACACAGATAATCCAACAATGGCAGGCAGCAGGAATCAATAACGGGGTACACAGTCCAGAGTCATACACAGATAATCCAACAATGGCAGGCAGCAGGAATCAATAACGGGGTACACAGTCCAGAGTCATACACAGATAATCCAACAATGGCAAGCAGCAGGAATCAATAACGGGGTACACAGTCCAGAGTCATACACAGATAATCCAACAATGGCAGGCAGCAGGAATCAATAACGGGGTACACAGTCCAGAGTCATACACAGGCAATCCAATACAGAGAAACACGCTTAGAATAATGACCATGGGAACAATTAGACTTCGCAAGGTGGCTGTGTGTGTGAGTGGCTTAAATGCATGTGGGTAAATGATAAACAGGTGTATGCAGCAATCAGTTCAGTGGGAAACGAGGAACAGATGTGTGCAGTGATTGGTGCAGTGGCTTATGGGGATAGCAGTCCATGAAGTGTGGTGCAAGAGTTCATGATGACAGGGAAGACCAGATACGTTACATAGCCCCTCCACAAGGAGCGGCTTCCAGACGCTCTAACCACCTTTACAATCTAGAAGGTGGTGGAGTGGAGGCGGAACAGGGGGAGGGATGGAGGGCCAGGTCCATGTAGGGGTACAGGAACCACGAAATGAGGCGGAGCCGACGGAGGGAGAAGCCATGGAGGAGGAAGGGTTGGCTCCTGCATGGGGCCGACCGACGGAGGTGGAGCCGGTGGAGCCCGAGGCGGAACCGGAGAGTCGATGGTCCTGGGCGACACAGAGGATCCGGAGGGCCAAGGCGGAACCCAAGGCTCTGGCGACCCCGGCAGAGATGGAGGTCCGGAGGTACGCAGCGGAGCCGGAGTGACAGAGGATCGAGGCTGTGCCCACGGGAGGGAGGAGGTCCACAGAACCGGCAGGACGGAGTGACGAGGCGCAGCCGGAGGAGTAGAGTCCAGAGGCGAAGGTGGGGTGGCGACTGACCGGGGCGGAGCCGGAGAGACGATGGAGCCCGGAGGAGCTGTTGGGCCGACGGCCGACAACGGAGACGAGGGAGCACAGAGCCGGGGTGGAGCCGCAGGGTCGGAGGACCGAGGTGGAGTCCAGGACTCTGAGACTGGAGGTGATGGTGAGGGATCCTTCAGTCTGAACACCGATGGAGACTGGCAGTCCCACGGCCAGTCCTCTGCACCGAAGGTGGGATGTGGGTGAGCAGAGGGACTGTCAGGAGACAGAGGTGGCAGGACTGGAGCAGTAGGGAGGGTGGGTGGGAACAGTCCATGCATGAGCTCCGTGACCAGAACCGGGCAGACAGGAATCTCAGGACGACTGGATGTAACCAGCGGAGTCTCTGGAAAGCTGGGCGGAACCAGCGGAGGCTCTGGAATGCAGGGCTGAACCAGCGGATTGTCTGGAAGGCTGGGCGGAACCAGCGGAGTCTCTGGAAGGCGGGGCTGAACCAGCGGAGTCTCTGGAAGGCTGGGCGGAACCAGCGGGGTCTCTGGAAGGCTGGGCTGAATCAGCGGAGTGTCTGGAAGGCTGGGCGGAACCAGCGGAGTCTCTGGAAGGCAGGGCTGAACCAGCGGAGTCTCTGGAAGGCTGGGCGGAACCAGCGGAGTCTCTGGAAGGCAGGGCTGAATCAGCGGAGTGTCTGGAAGGCTGGGCGGAACCAGCGGAGTGTCTGGAAGGCTGGGCTGAATCAGCGGAGTCTCTGGAAGGCTGGGCGGAACCAGCGGAGTCTCTGGAAGGCTGGGCGGAACCAGCGGAGTCTCTGGAAGGCTGGGCGGAACCAGCGGAGTCTCTGGAAGGCTGGGCGGAACCAGCGGAGTCTCTGGAAGGCAGGGCTGAACCAGCGGAGTCTCTGGAAGGCTGGGCGGAACCAGCGGAGTCTCTGGAAGGCTTGGCAGAACCAGCGGAGTCTCTGGAAGACTGGGCGGAACCAGCGGAGTCTCTGGAAGGCAGGGCTGAACCAGCGGAGTGGAGCGGAGCTCTTGTGAAGCGGGCTCTGGACGACGCTCTTGTGAAGCGGGCTCTGGACGACGCTCTTGAGGAGCGGGCTCTGGAGAACTGGACGACCCCAGCGGAGATTCAGGAGGGCTGGGTGTCTCCAGCGGAGACTCTGGAAGAGCAGGCTCTGAGCGAGCGGTCACTGGAGGGCGCTCTGGCGGCGCAGTCACTGGAGGGCGCCCTGGCGGTGCAGACACTGGAGGGTGCTCTGGCGGCGCAGTCACTGGAGGCTCTGGAAGGGCGGCCATCTTGCGCTGTGACTCCTCCAAAACACCCACAGTTAAAGGAGAGCCACATAGCAACAACGCATACTGAATAACGTCCCTTAGTGGGCATCTGAATTCCCCTCCAGGCAGCATAGATTTAGCAGGTTCATTCAGTCCCATCCGAAACAAGTCCTTGAAGTAAACTTCATCAAAAAATGGTGTGTTCTTCAACAACTCACAGAAACGGAGAACATATTCCTCGATGGGGCGATCTCCTTGTCGGAGAAGCAGAAGTTGGTCGACTGGGTCCATGATGATGCTGGGGGTGAAACAAAGCCGCTGGATCCTGGTTTGGCGAAGTCTTCTGTCACAGGGAGGAGTCAGAGACGTGCGGATCCATTTGCAAGGCTTTATTAGAATGGTAAACAGGCAGGAGTAAACGCCAGAAAACAGGAACAACGTAGGTAATCCGGGAAACAGTTCAATACTCAAGCAGTGGTCGCAATGGCAAGCAGCAGGAATCAATAACGGGGTACACAGTCCAGAGTCATACACAGATAATCCAACAATGGCAGGCAGCAGGAATCAATAACGGGGTACACAGTCCAGAGTCATACACAGGCAATCCAATACAGAGAAACACGCTTAGAATAATGACCATGGGAACAATTAGACTTCGCAAGGTGGCTGTGTGTGTGAGTGGCTTAAATGCATGTGGGTAAATGATAAACAGGTGTATGCAGCAATCAGTTCAGTGGGAAACGAGGAACAGATGTGTGCAGTGATTGGTGCAGTGGCTTATGGGGATAGCAGTCCATGAAGTGTGGTGCAAGAGTTCATGATGACAGGGAAGACCAGATACGTTACAATAAGTGAGAATCTGAAATGAAACAAGACAGATACATGATGTGCAGAATGAAACTTACAGATGAAACGCACAGTGCATGAAGATGCAGACTCACCACTTCACTGTCTCGTCTGGGTCTGTCTGGTGATCAGATCATCCCTAAGATCTCACAACAAGAAATCAAAAATACACACTTGATTCATACATTCTGAGGACATTGTGGTTGTCCACATTTGTTAAAAAAATCAAAGACATTCCTTTCCTTTAAATCAGGTTTTGGGTTAGTCTATAGGCCTATTAGACAATCTGTTTTCTAGATAAACATAATTAAAATGTGTGTGTGTTTGTTTATGAAGGAGAGCATCACCTTTACACAAAGTCACAGTGAATCCTCCTAACAGGAGCAGAGTTAAACACAAAGAAATGATGTTCAGCAAAGAGAAATCTGAAAACACAACACATTACAGAGTACTTATTAATTTTATTCACAATTGTGTATTTATTTAGATACACAAAACAGTCAACATTCATGGTAAATATACACAGTTGCGAATTCATGTTAAGTGAAATGTGAACTGAATAGCATTTACAAACATATCAAGAATTGAAGTTAGACATCAGTTTTTAATTTCGCTGAACAGTTTTCAGCTTTAAATCAATAACGGTTGAACCTGATAACTGACAGACACATTTCAGCCGCAAAAAGTGCTGTTTAAAAGCAGGCTATAGCATAAAACTAAATAAATGTGACCGTTTTTTCTTTTATAATGGAATGTAGACTAGTTCAAGTCTCTTAAACGGTACTGCCTTTTAAAAGAAAAATTGTCTATGGGAATGCATTGATGCCTCCCTGTTGAAGAGATGCTTGCAAACTATCTTTCAGCGAGTACCGGTGCTGGTACTCCCTTTAAGGTACTGTATGTTGGTTTGGTTGGCTAGTAGTATTGCTCAAGTTATTTAGCTTGGGATTTGGTCATAGGAAACAGCATCACTAACAGTTCCATGACCACTGAACTCTTGTTTGGTGCTTGTCACAGTCTATTAGGGCAGTCAGTGTGTATTCTCTTCCCCATAGTGCCTGCACTGTGTCTTAGGACACTTTGGGGGAGGAAATACACACTGTGCCATGCCTTTTTAACTGTGACAAGCCCCAAGACCAAAAAGTTGATGATTTGTACTACAGGCATCCTTTTGTACTCACGGTCACACGGATAGTTCACGCACTGTCACTGCCATCAATATCTTCGACACGTTCCACAACGTTAAACAGCATGTGATGTGTATATGTCTTCAAAAACATCAAGAGCTTACCCATATTAACTTTGAGATTGACTTTCGTGATGACGTGAGCTCCACACCAGTATATCCCAGAATCCTCTTCTCTCAGATCAGTGATGTTCACAGTAAAGACTCCAGTAGATGCTTCATCACTGAAAGAGAATCGATCATCTCTGTTCGTCTCCAATGAAACCCCATCCTTCACACACATGGAGACTTCATCTGCTTTACAGAAGCTCTTCTGATCTTCATCATGATGTTTGCACTGGATTGACACGTCGTCTCCTTCATACTTAGTCAAGTTCAGCTCTGGAAATGTTCACAAATACAAGAACATCAATTCACAGCCGTAGTTTGACATGTTCAGATGAATAAACCTTCCTCACCCTCGTTCATGATGACCATCAGATGAGTGGAAAGATAATTGAGGTCTGTTTCTAATGTCACTGCACACCAGTATTTCCCAGCATCCTCTGCTGTCAGTCCAGTGATGGTCCCAGTGAAGACACTTGCAGTGACGTCTTCATTCAGAGTCAATCTGTCAGTCCTGGTCTCTTTCTCTTCTCTCACAGTCTCATTGAGAGGATTTCTGTCTCTAGTGGAGCACTTCCCCTTACAGAGAGACTTTGGCTTTGATTTATAGATTGAATCATAAGGACAGTTGATCTCAGCAGATTCTCCTTCATGTCTCACTACTGGAGGCACTGCAAACAAACATTTAACACAGATGATTCTGAATGGACTGTATTTACTACAGTGAAATAATCTGAAATGACTCACTGATGAGGTTGAGCTGAATTTTAGTGGTCAGGGAGATGAAAGTCAAAGATGTGTCTCTGGTTTCTGCTCCACACCAGTAAACTCCAGCATCTCTCACGCTCACATTATTGATGCTCACTGTAAAAACTCTCTCTTCATCTTTCTCAGATGATGGATGCATTGGTGTTACTTTAGATGAGCTGATATTTAGGCAGATGTGATTATCATCCTCTTTGCAGAAATGAACTTCATGTTCCCCTGGGATCTGACAGGTGATGTTAACTTCTTTGCCAAGTTGAGCAGATTCAGCCATGCTCGTTGGATAGTTTGCATCTACAAAGCAAGTTTACACAAATAATAATAAAATATATATATATGTATAGATACATCATACATGTAGATAAAGTATCTGAGGTTTCTCACCATGTTTGACGTTGAGCTGAAGTTGAGTGAAGCTCTCAGTATAGTGAGATACATTCACTCCACACCTGTATGTTCCAGCATCTGCAGCTTTCAGCTCTCTAAAAAACACCATCAAGACTCCTGCTCTGGTGTCGTCATATAAAGAAACATCTCCATTCTCCATCCATTCATCCTGAACTCCTGGATTCTTCCTCTCTGAACATCCATCTGATTCTTTACAGATGTATTTTGGCTTGGTTTTGTATTGAGGATGTTCACACTTGATCATCAAACCACTTCCTGAGTAGCCGCTCACTCTAGACACGCCCACTTTAGCTGTCAATCAGATATAACATATAATCAAATTTTCCACAAATGGAGATTGTAGAACTTTAAAACCAGATTAAATGAGTTTACATACTAATAATATTTAGATGAACAGTATTAATAATGGAGTAACTGAAAGGATGTCTATAGTCCCAAACTCCACATAAATAAACTCCTCCATCATCTGGTGTCACAGCAGTGATTCTCACACTGAAGACATTCTGTCTTCCATCATAAATGCTCAGTCTTTCTTTTTGATCCTGTGTGCTAGTAGTGGAGATCACTACATCAGTGATGTCATTTCCTGTTTTGAATATGGTTTTTCCAGCATTTCTTTGATCCTTTGAATATTCACAGCTGAAATCAGCAGTTTCTCCACTATTTACTTTTACTGTCTTTGACACTCCACAACAAAAATCTGTCAAAATTCAAAGTTTTTGTTTGTTAACTCTAAGAACTAAGAACATATGAAACAAGGAAAACAATGATCTAATTATAACTTTGTTCTACCTACTCATAATATGTAAATGAACAGTATTAACGACAGAGTAACTGTACGAGCGTCCTCCGATCCAAACTCCACATAAATAAACTCCTCCATCATCTGGTGTCACAGCAGTAATTCTCACACTGAAATCAGAAATACTGAATCTTCTGTTTTTCTTCTGTCTGCTGTAAATCGTCTCATATGAGTCTTTTCCTTCTTTGAATATGATCTTGGGATCCTTAACATGATTCCGTGAATATTCACAGTTAAACTGGGCAGTTTCTCCAATGTTTACCATCACTCTCTTTGATACTTTACAACATGATTCTGCCATTGACAAATTCACAAATGATCAGTAGTTGTACTACATCTAAATCAGTTAATTAAATCAGTTATTTTAAGACTTTGATTGAAAAAAGCTCACCTTCTTTCACATTTAATCTCATAAAGATGAACCACTGGCCATCTACCCTAATCCGGTAAGTTCCAGCATCCTTTGTGTTGAGTTCTCTGATGTAGATCATGAGGTTTTTCTCATTGTTTTGAAACAGTGTAAATCTTCCCTCACTAATCCATTTATCATGTTTCTTATGTATTATTGTTCTCCACTCAGGTAACTTGTGTATATATTTAGCAGAGTCACTGTACCAACGATTCCCAGAATCCACAAGAACACTTCCTCCAGAATATCCAGTCACATCAAAACATCTCACTGCATCTGTCAATCAGATTGATACTGTGATCAGAAAGCTGATGAACAGAAAACAGCATCATTACTGCAGTGATGAAAGAGAAAAGCTCTGACCTGAGATAAAGTAGAAAGTGAAGAAGATGAGGAGGATCTTCATTGTGAGTTGAGTTCAGTCTTCCTTGTGCTGAATGATCTCTGTGTGTAAAAGGGCTGTTAGTAGGGTGTTCATAGTGTGACATCATGAAGACCGCCTTTGAATCAATACTAAATTAATACCTAAGAAAAAGTGCCATCTAGCTGCAGTGTCAAGTTTAACATACTGATTTTAAGGAGTGTCTTGTTTTCATGTAGATTCTTATATATATTACAGAATCCTGAACATGTCAGAGGTTTGTTCATGTATTGTGAGTGTCAGCAAAAGCTTTAAACAGATTTCAGGCATTTTATGTCCACTATTTAGGAAAATAAACACAAACTAAAAGCAGAGACAAAAAATAAACAATCAACAAATCAACACATCTCCCAAACGACAAGAGTTTCTCTGATTGGGGAAGGGTGTGGTCTCAAAATTAAAGATGAAAGCTGCTAATCTCTGTTACACCCACCCCCTAAACCTCACTCCCACGGGTCACGGCACCAATGTAACCCCTACACCAGGGTCCTACTCGCACCTGCTCCAAGCGGATCTCCAACCCGGGTCTCTGGTATGGGAGGCGGGCACACTGACAAGGAGGCTAAAGACTGCACCCACCTCACATCTGTGCAACATGTTCCTTGATCAACATTATTGTCCAAATATATAGACCTAACCCTATCCCTACCCCTAAACCTCACCCTACCCATAATTTATCCCTGAAATCAGAGGGAAATGATGGATGAATAACAAGGCGGTAGAAGCACCTAACTCTGATTGTAAGGCTAAAATTGAGATTTCCTGTAAACTTATTTTTCAGTTCTGATTGGTTGATCATAATGTTGTTCCAGGATCAACATGGATGATGATCCAGGAACATGTTACACTAAGGGGGGTCGCTAAGGGTGTTGAGCAGTGATACACAGAACCATTGGGTGAAGTGCTCATAGCCATGCTTTATTGTAAATAAAATACAGCTGCTGACCAATCAGAATCGAGAGGACTGGAACTAACCGTTTTATAAATTTGATTCATAGAACCCAGAGCGTCAGTCCTTGATTTTGATTGGCTGAGTGGTGTGTTAAGTTAGCTACAGAATATTTAGTTAACTACAGTTTTAGTACCCTTGTTTGTGACGATCAACTAGTGTCACTTGTGAGGATAATTTATGATCCTTTGGGTGCACTTGATAACTTTGGGACAATCCTTTGGGTTAAACTGAAAGAGCGCCACCTAGCGGAGGTTACAGTATCTGACAATGAAGCTCATACAGGTTTCATGTTCTCTTATGAGGACAAAAAATTTATTTGCATTAATAAAACCTTCCACTAGACGGCGGTTTACATGTTTACAACTACATGCAAGGGCTCTGGGGTCTCAGTAAGGCAGGTTTAACATTTACATAATTTAAAATATAAGGTAATAACGAAAATCCTAAAAACTAAATAGTTTGAAATATACCATATTCAACTGCAAACACATAGATACAGAGCTCAGATCATTAAATAATCCATTAGCTTTTGCAAGTAGATGGAGTCAAAGACTTAATTTATTATGCAATGATGTGCTAACAATAATAACAAAAAAACAAAAAAACAAAAACAAACAAAAAACAAAGTTATTCTACAAGCAACAGAAGCATCATGACCTCTACAACCTCTCAATTTATACAACCTTAAAAACTTTAAGAATTACTGTGCTATTCTACATACAATATTATGATATATTACACAGATTCACAGCATGTCTTTATGGGGTGGAAACTATGATTGTGACATTGTTACTATCGTTCATCATTATCACAGACCAAGGCCTGCTTGGTTTGCCCAGAAGAATACAAACAGCAAGAACAAAACAAAACAAAACCACAAGCATGCAAGCTTGTCACATTGGTTTCCTCTTCAGCACCTTCTGTTGTAAAATATACAAATCATTTTATTTATTCAGTTTGTACATCGTACTGTAATGTACAAACAACTGAACGCAGAAATACACACACAATCAAAAAAAAAAAAAACAGAAATAATTAAAATTAACACAAATATACACAGTTTAACATGACAAATTATGACATTTATTGTATGTGTGTGTGTGTGTGTGTGTGTGTGAGTGTGTATGATATTTTAATAATGGAACATCTTAAGTACTAACAAGCAAATCGTCATCTTTGTCTTCTGCCCGCAAACGACGTTGAGCATCTCTGTTCATTGTGGGTTTCCTGAATTAGTCTAATCTTCACAGTCAAACTGAGACCCTGAACCTTCACCAGTTTTCTGTGGCTTTGTGCTAGACGGAAAAAATGAGTTTATGTCATGCAAAAAAAAAACAAAAAAAAAAAAACACTAGTACTCGTCAGAAACTTTGAGACCAAAGAGATTTTAAAATACTTAACCTATATTTTTAATATGTACATTTGTGACCTGCATCTGTTAAAACAGTCTGTAGTAGTTATATATAACAGCTTCATATTAAACAGTTAAAGTCTATGATACTATATGTTCTGTATGTATGTGTGTGTGTGTGTGTGTGTGTGTGTGTGTGTGACAATATGAAGGAAAGCATCACCTCATCTTAATAAACACTCAGTCACAGTGAATCCTCCAATCAGCAGCAGAGTCAAACACATAGAAATAATGTTGAGCAAAGAGAAATCTGAAAATACATAAACACAAGGTAATTATGGAGAATGGGCATGTACAGAAGTATTTACTAAAGACAAACAAACAAAATCAATGGTAAATTCATATAGTTGTAAAAAAATGAAAGCTAAATCTGAGCCGTTTTGATTACGGCTATATCAACGAATCGTTAAAATGGACATTAATCATTCATGTAAATATTGGCATTGAATGTGTATGGAAAACACACCAGGGTCACACATACTCTGTCTGCAGTGCGTATGCAGTCCATGTGCAGTTTGCAAACACAACATTTATCCATTATACTGTTACAGAGTGGAGAAGGAACACATTACATTTTGGAAGTTAAATTTATAGTTTAAACTTCTATATAAGATGCTCGCCTCAATAATTAGACATGATGAAGAGATAAAAGACTACCTTATTTGACAATTGTTTTACAATGAAAGTGTTAAATGGCTGCTATCCAGTGACATTTTGTGACTTTTTCTGCAACCGGTAACAATACTAAATGAATGATTAATAAAATAAAAAATGTAAAATGTAACAGAACAATGAAATACAAATCTTACCCTTTTTTACAGTAAGACTGACTTTAGTGATGACGTGAGCTCCACACCAGTATATCCCAGAATCCTCTTCTCTCAGATCAGTGATGTTCACAGTAAAGACTCCAGTAGATGCTTCATCACTGAAAGAGAATCGATCATCTCTGATCGTCTCCAATGAAACTCCATCCTTCACACACATGGAGACTTCATGTGCTTTACAGAAGCTCTTCTGATCTTCATCATGATGTTTGCACTGGATTGACACGTCGTCTCCTTCATACTTAGTCAAGTTCAGCTCTGGAAATGTTCACAAATACAAGAACATCAATTCACAGCCGTAGTTTGACATGTTCAGATGAATAAACCTTCCTCACCCTCGTTCATGATGACCATCAGATGAGTGGAAAGATAATTGAGGTCCCTTTCTAATGTCACTGCACACCAGTATTTCCCAGCATCCTCTGCTGTCAGTCCAGTGATGGTCCCAGTGAAGACACTTGCAGTGACGTCTTCATTCAGAGTCAATCTGTCAGTCTTGGTCTCTTTCTCTTCTCTCACAGTCTCATTGAGAGGATTTCTGTCTCTAGTGGAGCACTTCCCCTTACAGAGAGACTTTGGCTTTGATTTATAGATTGAATCATAAGGACAGATGATCTCAGCAGATTCTCCTTCATGTCTCACTACTGGAGACACTGTGAACAAACAAACATAGACATTTAACACAAATTATTCTGAATAGGCCATATTCACTACAGTGAAATCATCTGAATTGACTCACTGATGAGGTTGAGCTGAATTTTAGTGGTCAGGGAGGTGAAGGTCAAATATGTGTCTCTGGTTTCTGCTCCACACCAGTAAACTCCAGCATCTCTCACGCTCACATTACTGATGCTCACTGTAAAAACTCTCTCTTCATTTCTCTCAGATGAACCATTAATTTGTGTCACTTTAGATGAGCTGATGTTCTGGCAGATGTGATTATCATCCTCTTTGCAGAAATGAACTTCATGTTCCTCTGGGATCTGACAGGTGATGCTGACTTCTCCACCAAGATTAGAAGATTCATTTACAAAGGCTGCATCTGTAAACCAAGAGAAATGACACAAAAATCAGAACAGCTAATCCATATGTAGAAGACAAGTATTTGAGGTTTCTCACCATGTTTGATGTTCAGCTGAAGTTGAGTGAAGCTCTCAGTATAGTGAGATACATTCACTCCACACCTGTATGTTCCAGCATCTGCAGCTTTCAGCTCTCTAAAAAACACCATCAAGACTCCTGCTCTGGTGTCATCATATAAAGAAACATCTCCATTCTCCATCCATTCATCCTGAACTCCTGGATTCTTCCTCTCTGAACATCCATCTGATTCTTTACAGATGTATTTTGGCTTGGTTTTGTATTGAGGATGTTCACACTTGATCATCAAACCACCTCCTGAGTAGCCGCTCACTCTAGACACGCCCACTTTAGCTGTCAATCACATACAACATTAACTCTGTCACAAATAACAGAGAACTTAGAAACTAAACAACAGAAACTTTAAATTTTGATTCAAGATTAATTTTACTTACAATTAATATGTAGTTGAACAGTATTAATAATGGAGTAACTGTACGGGTGTCTGTAGTGCCAAACTCCACATAAATAAACTCCTCCATCATCTGGTGTCACAGCAGAAATTGTCACATTGAAGATGTTTTCATCTCTGTCATCTGAAATGTTAAATCTTTCCTCCGTATTCCACGCACTGTGCATCATATCAATAGAGTAGTTTCTCTCTTTGAATATGATCTTAACCTTATTAATATGATTTTGTGAATATTTACAGCTGAAGGTTGCAGCTTCCCCAATATTCACCATCACTCTCTTTGACACTTTACAACATGAATCTGTCATTCACATAAAGAAATATATATAATATATAAAATACATACATACATTCTCATATATATATATATATATATATATATATATATATATATATATATATATATATATATATATATATAGTAGTTTTACTACACAAAAACATTTATATTAAAATGAGTGACCTTCTTCCACATTCAGAGTCAAATTAATTGACCATTTGTCTTCAACCCCAATCCGGTATGTTCCAGCATCTGGTTGGTTAATTTCTCTAATGTAGATCATAAGGTTTCTGTAATTATTGCAAAATAAAGTGAATCGTCCTTCATTAATCCACTGATCATGTTTCATATTATTAATAATTATCGCACTCTGTAGCTTTTGCACGTATTTAGGATCATTTTTGTTCCAAGGATTCCATGAATCAACAAGAACGCTTCCTCCAGAATATCCAGTCACATCAAAACTTCTCACTGCATCTGTCAATCAGATTGATACAGTGATCAGAAAGCTGATGAACAGAAAACAGCATCATTACTGCAGTGATGAAAGAGAAAAGCTCTGACCTGAGATCAGGTAGAAAGTGAAGAAGATGAGGAGGATCTTCATTGTGAGTTGAGTTCAGTCTTCTTTATGCTGAATGATCTCTGTGTGAATCTCTCTGTCTCTACATCTGTCTGCTTTAGTTACTTCCTCTTTATTCAGCTCTTCATCAGTAATGAGCAGCTTTACTGGCTCCTCCCACCATCACCACTGACTGAACATCACATTAATCACACTGAAAGAGCGCCACCTAGTGGAGGTTACACTGTCTGACACTGAGAGCTCATACCAATACAGGTTTGATGTTTTTTTTTTTTATATATATATATATATATATATATATATATATATCATGAGAAAATGATTAGCATTATTTAAATATTCCATTAGAGGAGCAAGTATAGTAAACTTAAAACGCAGCTTCCAGATTAAAATAATTTAAATAAATCAAAACAAAACGAGGAAAAAGCTAAACATGCAAAATATATTACAAATTATACTACATATTGACATATTGATATTTGACAAAAAAATATCAATATCAGCATCATTGATAAGAGTTTAACAACACAAACTCGACAAAGGGTGAAATGCTGAGAATTGGGTTTATCTGCTTGTTTTGCTTCATCTTTCACTTTCAACAACAACAACAACAACAACAAAAAAACATTTTCATGAACATTGAGTCAAAGCAAGTTTCATTTTTCCAGATAGACTCTTTCATTTCAAACTCAAGTAAATCATCAGAGTGATTTATAATTCCTCAAAACAGAACAGAAGAATAAGAAACAGGCACATACTCTATCAGCTATAGTACTATTTCAGCAAAACCAAAAACATTAACAAGCATTAACACATATTTACCTTTAGATAGAGCCAAAGATGAGGTTTTAATAAGACATTTGTGTTTTTGCAGAATATATGTTCAATGCATTTGTTGTCTTGTTTTGCATAATAAAATCCATAAAGTGATTTCCCTAAATTTCCAATTATTCCCTTTCAGACAAGTTTTAGTGTAAATTGCTTAATATTCTTATTTATAGGCTATACTGTTTAAGCAGGAACTTTGGAATTCATCAAATTTATTTTATTATGTCATTTAACTGGGGTTTACAGATTTAATTCGCAGAGGTGGGTAATTCAGGGGTCAGAAAGTAAAAGTTCTGCCATATGTTTATTCCACCAATGAACTCAGACAGCTGATTTCGCCAGAGGTGGAACCAAGTCATTCCTTTCAAGTCACAAGTGAGTCTCAAGTCATATCCCAAGTCCTCAAAGAGTTAAAGTTAGTGATGAACACCTGCTGTTATTGAGAATTACAGAGGATCAGATGTTGATGTTTTATTGGTTAAAATGATGCCACCATCAGTGTTTGCTTTAATTGGGCTCTCGATCCTTGATTTTCTGTGTTAGATCTGTCTCCGTAACACTGCGTGCTGCATGTGGTGTTATAAAGCAATGAGATCAGTGCTGTGCAGTGATAAGGTAACTGTTTTTACATGTTGAGATAGTAATCAGGCGTTGGACTGATTACACCTAAAATTAATTTCTATGTGCAGATTTTGAATCAGTCAGTAAACCAAAGAAAGACTACTTCATGATAGTCACTCAAATGATTTAAAAGCAAAAAGCATAAGCTAATCTGCTATCTCATGCTTTTGATTCAGCAATGCCCATATGTTTGCTGTGAAACAATATTGCAATTGCTTAAAACCAAGCTCTCGATGTGTGTTCAGCACCACGGACAGCAGCTGAGATTCATCACAAACACAATCTGTCCATATGAGCTTCTGTTCTCATCATCATGAAAATCAGAAGAATCTTATAATGCTGAATATTTGACCTTCAACATGTCTGGATACTTTAAAGCTGATTTCTAAAATGGATTTGGAAGTCTGCAGTCAGAAGTGGGGGAGGGACAAGGGGAGGTAAGAGGTCTCTTATCTGACTGTTCAGTTCATGGAGCTCTCTCCTAATGAACTGATGACCTGAGTCAGGTTTGTTAAACACAAAGTTCTGTCATGAAACTCTAGATGGAGCAGGCTGATAATTTCTAACTCAATCTAATAAAATTTCATCATCATTCATAATCAGTCTCCAGGTCCAGGATTGAAAACCACTATCATAGAGGAAAACACAATCTGGCAGCATGACTTGGCCAGGAAAAGACAGGACAAGTCAGTGAACACTGATGATGCAGGCAAATGCAAAAATGTTCTCACAAAAGGACAAAGAACACAGAGGGAAATTAACAGGGAGACAAACAAGGAGAGTAACGAAGGAGGGCAAGTGGGGTAAATGAATGAATAATCAACAAGGAGGGTGGGGTCAGGACACTAGACACAAACATGAATGTGGTGACACCAAACAAAAACAAGAGTCCAATCAAACTCACAGGCCAGGTGCTCAACAAAAACACACAACACTAGTCCAGAGCGCACAGTGAATGAACCTACCAAAGAAAAAAAAAAAAATAGAAAACACTCCAGAAAGTCAGGCGTTGTGTTTTTTCTGCATTTCAGCTTATAGTCCATTCATACCAAATTAATTGAGTTTTGTTTTCAGGGTGTTCAAATAAGCATGGAAGGGGGAAATAAGAGTTTATGTACTAAAATTAAGCCTTAATAAGAGTTTTACAAGAACTAAAAGTTTGTAGTTAAACAGCTGAGTACAGCTGTATATTCTGCTTTCATTCCACACTTTTGTCTCTGAAATATTCAGTACTTATTTATGTAAAGCCTGACCCTGCACTGTCTAAAATTAACTTAATGCCAAATATATTATAAAATTCAAATTATTATTAATTTTTTTTTTTTTGCTGTGGCTCGTCACGCAGTGAGGTAATTAACAGCAGCGTATTCACTGTAATCCTGATTATTCCTCTGACTGACACTGTCAGGATAGTCCGCTTTCTTCTGGAAATTCACCACTGCGTAATTCAGATCCTCAGCAGATGTGAACAAGGTCTGGGAGTCACCAGTAGGTTTATGAACTGCAGCATAAATGCAGTTAGAAGAATCAGAAGGGTTTGTGGGTAATTGTCTGAGAGCGTCTTTTATCTCCTTATAATCGCAACCAGTGTGAGAAACCTGCAGAGAGAAAGAAAAATTATTTAGAAATTATGAAGATCTTTATGATGGAGGCATTAGAATTTATTCTCATTATAAATATAATGATCGACTTATTTTATACAGTAACTGGACTGACCACTTCATGCTTTCCTGATCCAATCTGAGATGATGAATCACCACCTGCTAATTAATACATTATATCACATTGATGTCTAATAGAAATGTTTTCAGTTCATCAAATAGATGTATTTTGTGTTTGTAGCCATTAGGTGGCGACATATTTCAACTAATCTTTATTTTAAACCCGAAATGAATGGGAATATCTGTATCTAAAGTAGTTTTACCTCGAGACTGGTGCTTCTTACGGAGACACAGTAATACGAGACCAACAATGATCAAAATAAGAAGAACCGGAACCAGAAAGATGATCACAGAAGAGCCTGAAAACACAGAATAAGAAATAATGAGTGAATCTGCTCATTGTGAGCTGAATATCAAGTCATATGTTTATATTTCAGCACACAGGCACCTTTTAACATGTTAGTAGACTCTGACGTTTTGAAGACAGAGACAGATGATGATGGTGAAGACCATGGTAGCAACGATGATGTTGTTTTTGGGGCATCTGTCCCTAAAACAATAACAACATGGAGAGACAAACTGTTTTTTATGTTATGTTTCATTATTACTGTTGCATTCACGTGTCCGCTACCCTGAAATAATGTTTGCTGAAGCACAGCCACCCACAAAAAAACCCCACAACCTGTTAGTTTGAGTTTTAGGAACTTTAAGCACATAGTGATAGAGTGACCAGTGACCACATCCGTTTTTTTACCAGACAAGTCAGAGAAAGTGAATACATGTACATATTAGGTTTGCTGAATCAGCGCTGCACAGACCTATGAAAACAGGAAAACAAAGCCAAAAACCTGGATGTTTTAGGCAATCTTGGCCTGTACATGTACTTGTCCTACTAGCACAGTGAACGATACAAAACAAGCACAAGTGAAAGACAAAAACTATTTCAGTATTTTCATTCGCAAGCTTCCTTAACAGCCGTTTTAACTGTAGCACAAGTGTGGCAAAGTAAACTCACACTCACAGAATGACTAAAACCTGCTCTTCTACTGCACATCCAGATGACAACACTGATACTGTAGTACCCTGAGACCAAATGAGCACGCTACCAAACACTGCTGTAATACCAAATGACCACACTCTTAAGCTAAACATGCAAATGTGTTCTTAAATTATTGAAATATAAAACTTAAAATCTCAAGGGGACTTCAAATAAACGAAGGAGTTCAGATGACAAAAAACAAAACAAAAAAACTACATATTTGAAATTACACAATGACATAAAGAATGAAACTTTTACAAACACAAACAATGACCACTGCATTTGTGGAACAACATTATAATTCTACACAAAACATGTTTACTGCACAGACTGAGAGAAAAAAAAAACAACCTAATTTTTGCAATGACACTTCCTGTTTTTAACTGTGTTTTGTGGCGTTGCTATGTTAAACAGACAGCATGTCTCTTCTATACCAACATAATCTTCAACAACTATCTTTGTGCAATCAAGCAGCTGTTTAAGAGTCAAATAATGTCAGAAATCTTAAAATTAAACAATAGATTTATGAATGAACAAATGCACGAATGACCGCAAACAACTCACCATCTCGGATGTCCAGATTCAATATAAAAAAGAAACTGTAGTCTTCAGGAACTTTGACTATAATATTATATTTCCCAGAATCGTTCACACTCAGCTCTCTGATAAACACACGTAAGAGACGTGCAGATCTGTCATCGTGAACAAAGAACCGGCCGTCACGTTTCCATTCTGCTGCTCTGTTAGTGTTTATTAGAGATGAACATTCCCGTCCTTTACAGACTTTCCAAGGGTTCAAGTTCATGTGCTTTATATCATATTTGTAGTTTATAGTGACATTTTCACCTGAATATCCTCTCACAGTCCTGTTTTGTTGATCTGATGAACAAAAATGCCGATAATTGATCAATTAGTATCTGCTCAGTCTGATGTAACATTTATGAATGCAAGTCAAGATTTATTATTAATGGAAAATCACATTAGGGTATTACATTTATTTATTAATTTAGGGTTACATTTGTGAACAGCGGTAAGAGTAAATGTTGAGTTTGGTGATGTTCTGGAGATCATCATGGGTTTGAGGGTCTCAGTTACTCACCTGTTATAACATTCAGCTTCACTTCTGTGTAGGAATCTGGCGAATTTGCTATATCTACTCCACACTGGTATGTCCCAGAATCCTGTTCAGTCAGATCTTTGATCATCACACTAAAAACTGCTGTGCTTGTGTTGTCAAAAAGAAAGGCCCTTACAGACTTAAACCATTTATCTTTAATATCAGTCTTGATGAGATCAGAGCATGAGATCAGCTGATTATGTCTACAAAAATACTTTGCGTTGTCTGTATATTCTCTATCATATCTGCATGTGATGATGACTCCACCTCCTGAATATCCTGTCACACTGATAGAGCTCATGACACCTACAATAAACCAGCATTAAAACAATTTAATATATTGATGAGACTAAACATAGATGAAGTTTTAAACCGTGATGTGTCGACTTTATGAAATTAACAAGAATTTGCATATTCATATCTAAGATTATGCATTATTAACAACAGTTTTACCCTGACTGACGTTTTGAGACATGACATGAGACCGTATGCTGTTGCAATGTAGCTATGTTATTTTCACACATTTTATCACATCTATCATCAACACAGACCGTTGTTCTTAGAACAAGAAGTACTTCTTAGTAAATGTGCCTTTTTAAAGTTTGGGTTGGTGGGCAAACATGCAAATTAATAACTCCTTTGTTCATGAGCTGACACATCAGTAATGCGTTCTTAAAATTAGACATATAAGCGATCTATTGGATTCCTGTTCTGTCTGGTTTTAGGTTATAAGAAGAGCTAACCCTGCACCCCTTGCAGATCGAAGACTTTACACTTCTTACTTCTTTCCCTCTGCTCTCTATCTTTTACTCTGATACTGGGTGCACCTAGACTGTCTAATATTTCTATCAGATTTGACTAGCTTTGAATTTGACTCAGATCTTTAATTAAACTTTGATTTTTAATTCTAATTTGATTAATTAGGCTATATTTAATTTGACTTTATTTGATCAGATTGACAAATGATTTCATTATTGACAACTTGGAACTGGATTTAATATGTTTATTCCTTTTAATCAAAATTACACTAATGGAATCATTAATAATGTGATTCTTGTTATTGCTGCTATTTTTTTAATTGTGTCATTTTCATATTAAAAGATATATATATATATATATATAACTTTTGAAAACTTTGAGTACATGTATAACCTTTTAACCCCCACCCGTCTGACGTGGAATCAATCAATGTTTTTTGCATCAAACTGATTTATGTCTTTTTGAAGACGATTCATCTAAATGAACAAAAGTTAAAGACTGTGCCATTTTTGGTGATTTAGTGAGGTCAGATTCTTACCAGGAATCATCAGCAGAATAAAAGTCCAGATGATCTTCATTCTTCTCTCTTATTCAGTGACCTTCTCTATTATTAGTGGATTCAGTTCTTCTGAAGCTTTAGATCTGTGTTCAGATGAGTTTTAAGCTTGTCTTCCCTGGTTACATGTTTAACATCAACTACTAAACGTGACAGAGACGCCCACTTCCTCTGAAAGAGTAAGTGTGAGAGAGAGAGATACTGCTACATATTTAGGCAGCAGCACAGTAGACTACGCCATCACAGATATAGACCAAAGTAAAATCAATTATTTCACTGTGATGCCACAGCTGCCATTTTCAGACCATAGCCACATAGTCCTCAGTCTCAACAGATCAGTGAATCATCTGCCCTCTTTAAAACAAAAAGTTAAACTATATCCACTCCCCCCCAAATTTAAATGGAGCAAAGACAGTCCTGCCCAGTATGAAGCTGCGCTCCACAGCACCCAAGTTGACAACATGATAAACTTATTTCTCCTGACTACATTTAGTGAAGAGAAGAGAAGTATCAGTTTAGCAACTGAACAGTTAACTCAAATCTTTTCTACAGTGGTCAGAAAAGCCCTCAGAAAAAGAAAAAAATTCAGATGCAAAGAATTGGCTAAAGATGTTTGGTTCGATAAAGAATGCCAAAAACTAAGAAAAGAATTACGATCATTATCAAATAAAAAACACAGAGACCCAGCAAACCAACAAATACGAGCCACATATCAACAAACCCTCAAAATATACAAGTCACTGCTAATACAGAAGAAAACTGATCACATAAAAATAAAAATAAACAAAATTGAGGAGGCAATCGATCAAAATTATTTTTGGGACCTATGGAAAAATTTAGAAAAATCCAAAGAGACCAAACACCTTCCCATCTATGACCCAAAAATCTGGACTCAACATTTTGGAAAACTCTATTCACTAAACGAACCAACCCCCACCCAAAAACATCTGACTTCCCAACTAAATAACCTGGAATACACTATTAAAGACAGGCTAAATCATTTAGACAAGCCCATAGAATTAACTGAGCTGACAGAGAAGATGAAATCCCTAAAAATGAAGAAATCAAGTGGCTTAGATGGAATATCTAATGAGATGCTGAAACACAGCAGCCCCAAACTGACAGTTGCTGTCCTAAAATTATTCAACCTTTTATTAAAATCTGGACACTTTCCTGAGATCTGGAAAGAGAACCTGATTACCCCAATTTTTAAACAAGGAGATAAGTATGACCCAAATAATTATAGAGGCATTACAGTGAGCAGTAACCTCGGAAAACTATTCTGTTCGATCATTAATGACAGATTAATTCAGTTCATCCAAGAACACAAAATTTTAAACAATTGTCAAATTGGATTTATGCCTAAACAGAGAACTTCAAATCACGTTTACACACTCCACACACTTATACAAAAATATGTTCACCAAACAAAACAAGGGAAAATATTTGGCTGCTTCATTGATTTTAAAAAAGCCTTCGATTCGGTATGGCATAATGGACTTTTTCTAAAACTAATTCAAAGCGGAATAGGAGGAAAGACATATGACATCATAAAAGACATATACAACGGAAACAAATGCTGTGTCAAAATCAGTGACAAACGGACTGATTATTTCAGTCAGACCAAAGGAGTCCGTCAAGGCTGCAACCTGAGCCCGACTCTATTTAATATCTACATAAATGAATTGGCATCAAAACTCGAAAAGTCCTCTAATCCTGGCCTGACCCTAGAGGGCAAAGAAATCAAATGCCTCCTGTACGCCGATGATCTTCTGCTCTTGTCACCTCATGAAGAGGGGCTACATGAAAGCCTCTCAATTTTAGAAAATTACAGTAGAGACTGGGCCTTACCAATAAACATGGAGAAATCCAAAATAATGATCTTTCAGAAAAAGCCTCGCCTTACTGACAAAAAGTATAGTTTCACAATCGGGGGAACACTTATTAATCATGTCACATGTTATAATTATTTGGGTCTCACAATCTCAGCTTCGGGTAAATTGGATCTGGCAATAAAACATCTGACCGATAAGGCACGTAGGGCTTATTACACAATTAGAAAATCACTATTCAAATTCAACCCACCCATTAAATTGTGGCTGAAAATCTTTGACAGCATCATCAAACCCATTCTTCTGTATGGCTGTGAAATCTGGGCCCCCAAATTTAAACTAAACTATGATTCTTGGGATAAAAACCCCACTGAAATTTTCCACCTCGAGTTCTGCAAGAACATCCTGGGACTCCACAGAAACGCCCCTAATCTCGGCTGCAGGGCAGAATTGGGCAGATTCCCCCTCCTAGCAGAAATCCAGAAGAGAACAGCGAAGTTCTGGTTCCATCTGTCTGACACACTGACAGACGGCTACCATCACTGTGCTCTTACTTACAGGGCAGGACACCCAGAGAGTGACCCCATGCAATATTTAGTGGAAAAACACCAACTAAATTCAACAATTCAGTTTAGACATGCAAAAGTTAAAGAAATTGGTAGATTAACCCAGGAAGAATATATCCATGATTGGCAAATCAAAATAGCACAAATTAACAAATTAAAGTACTTCTCCAGATTAAAGACTGGTTATCAATTGGCACCTTACTTGACCAAAATTAAAGATTATCATCAGAGAAAGCTCCTGACAAAGTATCGTCTAAGTGAGCATAGTCTATATGTAGAGACGGGTCGACACAAGCAGAGCTGGAGAGCCAGAGAGCTAAGACTGTGTTCTCACTGCACAGATGGACTTATAGAGGATGAGCTGCATTTCCTTACGGAGTGCAGCAAATATAAAAACATCAGAGACGCCTATTTTACCAAAATAGCTCAAATTGTGCCTGATTTCCAACAAGTAAGCCACATAGACAAACTCGGTTATATCTTGGGAGAGAAAGACAAGTGTATCCATTTAGCAGCGCAGTATGTTTCCTCCTGCCACATTATGAGGGACAAAGGCTGAACCCCCCTTTTCCTTATCACTGCTCTCTGTAGATATTTACATTATATTTGCTATTGTTTTTGTTTTCTTTTTTATGCATTTATTTATTTATTTATGTATTTATTGTTGTTGTTCACTGTTTATTGCTTTGGCAACATTGTACTATTATACAGTCATGCCAATAAAGCTCAATTGAATTGAATTGAATTGAATTGAATTGAGAGAGAGAGAGAGAGAGAGAGAGAGAGAGAGAGAGAGAGAGAGAGAGAGAGAGAGAGAGAGAGAGAGAGAGAGAGAGAGAGAGAGAGAGAGAGAGAGAGAGAGAGAGAGAGAGAGAGAGAGAGATTAATAAAACAGGAAGTGGTTTCATTTGACAGTGACAACTGATGGACACACATGCAAACAGCAGCGGTTCCCATGGTAACCTTAAAGGCATTCTTGATTAATTATTGTATATTACAGTGAAAATATAAATTATATGTTTATATTTTAATAATTATGATGATTTAAATATCATTCACAGAGACAAATTAAAGACTCAAGTGCACACCATTTACATCATTTAGTTTGAATGACATTTGCCATTTAAATTATTAGATATCATAAAAATAGGTTAAATTTAATAACAGTAAATATGAGTAAATTAACGTTTATAAAACTGCTGAGTTCTCCACCGTATCTTTGTTTGAGTGACTAAAACTCGAGTGAAATGTAAAAATCTTCGGCACTGAGAGTCAAAGAGCTTCATCTAGTGTTCAACAGTCGCAGATTTTTTTTTTTTTTTTTTTTTTTGCGGAAACATCCCAACTATGACTGGTTGCATTTGTCGTTTAATTTAGGTTTCACCCAGAGATGCAACCTGAAGCTCTGGTTCTGGTCAGAATTTATCGTTTTGAATTGGAGATAAAAGTTGCTATGTGTGTGAACCATGTAATTAATTAATGTGGCAAGACAAAAAGTGGCATATTAGCATTAGGATTAAAAGTGAAATGTGTGTGCATTAAAAAGCGAAACTATTATTTGCAAACAGTTCAAAACAATAATCCTGAATTCTGTCTCCAATGTTTCTGGTCAAACACACCTAACCATTAAATTGTTTGGTGCTTCTGTCAGTTTAACAGCCAGCTGTGGATTCAGCACCACGGACAGCAGCTGTCAATCAAATTTCATCAGCACTGTTGAGCAGAGTGAAAATCGGCCTCAGTGCCTCCCTTTTGTATCTGACTTTGGTCAAAGAAAACATCTGCATGAATAAGGAGTACGTGTAATCATCAGATAATCCGTTATACGAAAACACTCTTTCGTTTTAAACGCACACGAGGCATGTAAAAACTGTAATTTATATTTAATTAAAATCATAAAAAGCATGTTAATTAAAACTCACTTACCCTATGTCAGCTATCATAACACTACACAAAGCTCATTTTAATACAACCCAAGATATTTAACAGGCATTTACTCACTTTTGACACTAGATGGAGCCGTAGGTTTCGATTAAGTTGTGAACAGGATGCACAGGAAACACACACCAACACTTACTAACACAAACTCTAAACAGATTCAAAAGGACTAAATTGAAAAAAGGTCTAATAAATGATTTATAACATAATTAAAAGCTGATTACACATAATTACATTTTTTATAATATTATGCAAATTCACAGAATCTCTTTATGGAGAGGAAAGTCTGTGTCCATTCTTGCTAAAAAGACATTTTCCTGTTTTGATCACGCCTGCGGGTGGCTGAAGCGCATCTTTATTTGACTAAAAGAGTATAAATAGCAAGACCAAAACCACAAAGCACCACAAGCTGCAGAGCAGCACATGCTGATTCTCTTTAGCACACTGACCACACATTGAGCAAACGTACAAAACCTGACAAAAGGCCTACAGCATAATCAATCACAACTCACACTAACTTTAGGCCATGTAAAATCTAGATTGATTTATTCTGATTTATAAATTTTACAATGTGTTGAAACATACTAAATGCTTAAAGTATAACATAGGAGCGGTTTTTATGACTAAAATTATGATTCAACTTCAAATTTGTTTGTTGTTTCAATGTTTACCTTTAGAAATTATGTCTTTGATTCGTAAGCTCATATTTAATTTGATCTTTTTTTAAGTACAATTTTTATATCACACATGGATAATTTGTCGATCATAAATATTACTTTTAAGTCTTTTCCATATTAAACAGTAAATGTTGAAGGTGAATTACTTAATATTTGCAGTAAAATGAGCAGCTAGTCACTATTGTCTTTTGGTCACAAACAATGTCCTGTATATTGTTAAGTGTTTTGTGCCTCGCTGTGGGTTTCCTGTCTATGTCAATGCGTTGTTCATGAAAAAAAAAAAAAAAACAGACGCTGAACCTTCACCCGTTTTCTGTGGCTTTGAGGTGGTCGGAAACCAGCCTGTTCATTATAAAACACTTCATTACAAAAAGACATCCACAGCCCAACATATTAAAACATTTTTAATAATAATGAAAAAGTATAAATAATAATAATAATTCTAACAATAGTGGTTTAAATCAATGCCAAAACAGTGTTGTTCTTCAAATCACACATTTACAGTTTGCCAGACGCCATCGGAGGGGATTGTGGAAGGTGAGCAGAAGAATAAATCCTACCTGCACCAGAATGTAAGTGAGAATCTGAATCAAGACAAAAACACAATCTGCAGATTGAAACACTCAAGAACTTCAGTGCATGAAGATGCAGACTTACCACTTCACTGTGTCGTCTGTGTTCGTCTGGTGATCAGATCATCCCTAAAATCTCAATACAACATCAAAAATAAACAATAGTGAGATACATACATTCTAAAGACAGTTCAGTTGTCTTCATTTGGTAAAAAGACCATTCATAATAAACACCCCCCCCCCCCCCCCCCACAGGCCTATTAGATATAATCGACTTTATGAAAGAGAGCATCACCTTTACACAAAGTCACAGTGAATCCTCCTAACAGCAGCAGAGTCGAACACAAAGAAACAATGTTCAGCAAAGAGAAATCTGAAAACACAACACATTACAGAGAATTTATTAATTTTAAATTTAAATTTTTTAAATTTAAATTTTATTAATTTTCAATTGTGTATTTATTTAGATACACAAAACAGCCAACATTCATGGTAAATATACACAGTTGCGAATTCATGTAAAGTGAAATGTGAGCTGTAGAGCATTTACAAATGTATCAAGAATGAAGGTTAAGCAGTTTTCGCTGAACAGCTTTATTTTTAGTTTTCAGCTTTAAATCAGTAACGGTTGAACCTAAAGACTGACAGACATCTACCAGCCGGAACAAGTGCTGTTTAACAGCAGGCTACACTCTTAAACATAAAGGTGTTTTAAAAGGTTCTTCACAGCGATGCCATAGAAGAACCATATTTGGTTCAACAAAGAACAATTCAGTCAAAGGTTCTTTAAAGAACCATCTCTTTCTTAACTTTTTTATAATCTCTTCAGATGTTAAATGTTCTTTATGGAACCATTCAGACAAAAAAGGTTCTTCTATGGCATTGTGAAGCACCTTTATTTTTAAGAGTGTATAGCATAAAACTAAATGAACGTGAACGTTTTTCTTTTATATTAGAATGTAGACTAGTACAAGTCCCTCAACAGTACGGTATTTTAAAGATTGAAATGTTATGAAAAAAATTAGATTTGCCATGAATGCGTGAGAGACTGCAAATTGCTTGCAGTACATTAGATGAGCGATTTCCAATGAGTTGTCTATTTTTTCCTGATCTACACTGTAAAAAGTTTTCACCAGATCCAACTTAAAAACAGCAGTTTGGACAGCAGAGTTGGAGTCTTCAGCATTAATGTTTCTCTCACTAAAAGATAGCTCACAAGCATCTCTTCAACAGGAGGCATCAATGCATACCCATGCTTGGGCATCCCTACACTGTAAAAAGTTTTCACCAGTTTCAACTTAAAAACATAAGTTCAACAGCTGCTTTAAGTTTTTAAGTTAAATCAGCTTAAAACTACAAGTCATTTTAACTCATTACAATGAAAATGAGTTATAACATGTGAGTTGAAAGGACTTTAGTTGATTTAACTTACAATCTTAAGGCAGCTGCTAAACTTGTGTTTTTAAGTTGAAACTGGTGAAAACTTTTTACAGTGTAGGGATGCCCAAGCATGGGTATGCATTGATGCCTCCTGTTGAAGAGATGCTTGTGAGCTATCTTTTAGTCCCATACGGTAAAAAAATATATTTTGAAATATATTTTGAAATATATTTCAAAATATACAAAAATTGGCCAAAAAATATATTTGCAAAAATATATTTCAAAATATATTTACATAAATATATTTTCTACAAATACATTTTTTGGCCATTTTTTTGTATAGTTGGGTAGTCCAGGGGTCAGAAAGTAAAAGTCCGGGCCATATGTTTGTTCCCCCCATGAACTCAGTCAGCTGATCTCACCAGAGGTGGAACCAAGTCCTTCCTTTCATGTCACAAGGGGGTCTACAGTCAGATTCCAAGTCCTCAAAAAATTAAAGTTAATAAGATAATTAAGTGAGTAATTAAATGATGATTGAGCATTAGTGATAAACACCTGCTGTTATCGAGAATTACAGAGGATCAGATGTTGATGTTTTATTGGTTAAAAGGATGCTACCATCATGGAGATCAGTGTTTGCTTTAGTTGGACTCTAGACCCTAGACAAATTATGTTAGATCACTCTATAATACTGAAATCAAAGTGATGTGATTATATGGAAAGTACCATTATTTGCCTTGAAATTAAGGTTTTGAAAATCAAACCCTGAATTGCAGTTTTATTGTGGTAATTGAAAATTAGAGTTGTTTTATGAATGGGGCATGTAAATATTTTAGCTTTTGTGCTGCTTAGACCAACACAGACATCAAGAACCAGCATATGAATCTCAACAATGGTGACAATCACCTAAATTCTTCATGCTGCAATGCATGCTGGGTAACACCATAGTAAAAACTCCCATCATGCACTACAGCATGAAGAACTATTGTCACCACTGTTGAGGATCGTATGATAAACATCCAGGTCTAAAAGTTTGAACCGTAATAATTTTCCCCCCAATATTTAAGCTTTATAATAGCATTTCCTACCTGGATTCATTATCGAGTTTCATAATTTCTGTCAATCTACAAACCACAGAATACCCATTACATGATGCTTACACAAATGCTTTAAAAGGTAAACATGTTATTTAACATGTTATTTCACAGACCTTAAGCTTCTGTTTCAATAATGCACAAACACTTACTGTGAAACACTAAAGTAATTGATTAGAAGCAATTTACTTTGAATTACAAAAAGGGTCTAGAGTCCAACTAAAGCCAACACTGATCTCCATGATGGTAGCATCATTTTAACCACTAAAACATCAACATCTGATCCTCTGTAATGATCAATAACAGCAGGTGTTCATCACTAATGCACAATCATCATTTAATTAGTCACTTAATTATCAATTACCTTTAACTCTTTTAGGACTTGGGATTTGACTTGAGACTGGCTTGTGACTTGAACAGAAGGACTTGGTTCCTCCTCTGGTGAAATCATTTCATCAGTTCATGGCTTGAACAAACATATGGCAGGACTTTTACTTTCTGACCCCTGGACTACCCACCTCTGCTCACCTACCTCTTAAAGGTCCATTTTAGTACTTTGAAAGTACATATTGGTACTTTTCCACTTTGGTACCTTTTTTTCTAACAGTGCATCAATCAAGCAAGGAACATACTTTATATTCATATATTTATATATTAACAGCTTTTTTTCCCTTTCTAGCAGTCTCAGTTCCCCCAGCTTAGAATTCACTGCAATCCCCAAAGTTTTTGATGTTGTACATAAGATGCATGTCTGTTACTGCCATTTTTGTTATTATTATTTTAATTACATTTAATACATTTTAATTAATGGATTTGATCTCCATCCACATTTCTGTAAGGTTGGAAATGTATTTCTGAAATCTAAAATATATTTTGGTTGAAATGAAATATATTTTCTACTTCAAAAATATATTTTATTGAGCATCACAGATACAACATATATTTAACATATATTTAAAATATATTTTGGCTAGGAAAAATATATTTTTTTACCATATGGGGTGAGAGAAACATTAATGCTGAAGACTCCAACTCTGCTGTCCAAACTGCTGCATACTATCGCATTTGAATGTCAGAGAATATGTGGCTGCACATCAGGCCGGTGGTGTGTTGCAAACCATGGTGGTGTTACAGGCCTAAAAGGCCAACCTTTTTGTACTCATGGTCACATTGATAGTGACTACACAGATGAATATCATTGACACGTTCCACAACAATGATAGACAGTAAGTGAAGTGTTTTCATCTTCAAAAAGATCAAGAGCTTACCCATTTTAACTTTAAGACTGACTTTAGTGATGACGTGAGCTCCACACCAGTACATCCCAGAATCCTCTTCTCTCAGATCAGTGATGTTCACAGTAAAGACTCCAGTAGATGCTTCATCACTGAAAGAGAATCGACCATCTCTGATCGTCTCCAATGAAACTCCATCCTTCACACACATGGAGACTTCATGTGCTTTACAGAAGCTCTTCTGATCTTCATCATGATGTTTGCACTGGATTGACACGTCGTCTCCTTCATACTTAGTCAAGTTCAGCTCTGGAAATGTCCACAAATACAAGAACATCAATTCACAGCCGTAGTTTGACATGTTCAGATGAATAAACCTTCCTCACCCTCGTTCATGATGACCATCAGATGAGTGGAAAGATAACTGAGGTCTCTTTCTAATGTCACTGCACACCAGTATTTCCCAGCATCCTCTGCTGTCAGTCCAGCGATGGTCCCAGTGAAGACACTTGCAGTGACGTCTTCATTCAGAGTCAATCTGTCAGTCTTGGTCTCTTTCTCTTCTCTCATAGTCTCATTGAGAGGATTTCTGTCTCTAGTGGAGCACTTCCCCTTACAGAGAGACTTTGGCTTTGATTTATAGATTGAATCATAAGGACAGATGATCTCAGCAGATTCTCCTTCATGTTTCACTACTGGAGGCACTATAAACAAACACAGACATTTAACACATATAATTATGAATAGACTGCATTTACTACAGTTAAATCATCTGAATCGACTCACTGATGAGTTTGAGCTGAATTTTAGTGGTCAGGGAGATGAAGGTCAAATATGTGTCTCTGGTTTCTGCTCCACACCAGTAAACTCCAGCATCTCTCACGCTCACATTACTGATGCTCACTGTAAAAACTCTTCCTTCATTTCTCTCAGATGAACCATTCATGTGTGTCACTTTAGATGAGCTGATGTTTTGGCAGATGTGATTATCATCCTCTTTGCAGAAATGAACTTCACTTCCATCTGGAATCTGACAGGTGATGTTGACTTCTCCACTAAGATTAGTAGATTTAGTTACAAAGGCTGCATCTGTAAACCAAGAGAAATGACACAAAAATCAGAACAGCCAATCCATACAACATGAAGTATTTGAGGTTTCTCACCGTGTGTGACGTTCAGCTGAAGTTGAGTGAAGCTCTCAGTATAGTGAGATACATTCACTCCACACCTGTATGTTCCAGCATCTGCAGCTTTCAGCTCTCTAAAAAACACCATCAAGACTCCTGCTCTGGTGTCGTCATATAAAGAAACATCTCCATTCTCCATCCATTCATCCTTAACTCCTGGATTCTTCCTCTCTGAACATCCATCTGATTCTTTACAGATGTATTTTGGCTTGGTTTTGTATTGAGGATGTTCACATTTGATCATCAAACCACCTCCTGAGTAGCCGCTCAATCTAGACATGCCCACTTTATCTGTCAATCACAAATATCTGACTGAATCGGTGTCTTTATTTAATAAAAAATCTAACAATTATTGAAGCAGCAAACACTAATATATTAACTTTTTCTAGATGAAAGAGAAATAGAGTTGAATCGACTCACACATAATGTGCAGATGAACAGTAGTTGTAATAGAGTACGAGTGTCTGTTGATCCAAACTCCGCATAAGTAAATTCCTCCATCGTCTGGTGCCACAGCAGCAATTCTCACACTGAAGACGTTATGATGCCTGTCATCGGAAATACTAAATCTTGTATCCTCATCACATGTGTCAATGGAGTTTAGTTGTTCTTTCAATATGACTTTTGCATCCCTAATATGTTTCTGTGAATATTCACAGCTGAAGGTGGCAGCTTCTCTGCTCTTTGCAACCACTTTCTTTGACACCACACAGGTTGAATCTGTCATTCACATAATAATGAAATATACTTGTATACACAATTATATATCTTTAAAAATAGTAGCTTTATTACATACTTGAATTGCTTACCTTTTTGTACACTTAAACTTATATCTATATACCATTTGTCAAGAACCCTAATTCTGTATTTTCCAGCATCCTGTGTATTCAGTTCTCTGATGAATATCATGAGTGTCCCATATTTGTTGCGGTAAAGAATGAATCTTCCTTCACTCGTCCATTTAGTGTGTTTCTTGTAATTTATTATGGTTCTCCATGGGTCATGTTTAACCATATATTTAGCAGAGTCACTGAACCACAGTTTACCAGAATCAACAATAATACTTCCTCCAGAATATCCAATCACATCAAAACTTCTCACTGCATCTGTCAATCATATTAATACTGTGATCAGAAAGCTGATGAACAGAAAACAGCATCATTACTGCAGTGATGAAAGAGAAAAGCTCTGACCTGAGATCAGGTAGAAAGTGAAGAAGATGAGGAGGATCTTCATTGTGAGTTGAGTTCAGTCTTCTTTATGCTGAATGATCTCTGTGTGAATCTCTCTGTCTCTACATCTGTCTGCTTTAGTTACTTCCTCTTTATTCAGCTCTTCATCAGTAATGAGCAGCTTTACTGGCTCCTCCCACCATCACCACTGACTGAATATCACATCAATCACACTGAAAGAGCGCCACCTAGTGGAGGTTACACTGTCTGACACACAGTTTTTAAGTTCTCTAAAGAACAAATGACACAGAAGTACAGTAGAGTAAACTTAAAACACAGCTTCAAGATAATTCAATAATTCAAATAAATTAAAACAACAAAACATGATGCAAATTCTTAAAATGTGAGATATAGTACAACATATACCAAATACAACTAACATAAACAACTACATCAGGAAATGTACATGTTGAGTCATAAGAGCTGATTCATTAATTTCATTGAGTAGATTCTATAGGTATTGTTACAGTGTAGAGCAAGCTGTGTTAGAGGCGTTTTTTTAATATTCAGATAAAAACAAAAACAAACAAAAAACAGATAGAATACAAAAAGAATAGAGAAGCTAGATTTGTTTTAGTCTAGTCTTTAAAAACCTCATGTCTTTATTAAATAGCATCACCTTCCCGTCTCTCTGGGAAATCAAAAATGCATCTAATACTTTTTGTTTTGACATTTTAACAACACAATCTGGACAAAGAGTAAAATGTTGAGACTCACTTTTATCTATTTCCTTCATTAACAATGAGTCCATGTAATTATCAAATATAATGGCAATGCTAATTTCTCCAAATTCACTCTATTATTTCAAACTCATGTAAATCAGTGTGCTTTATAATTCCTCAAAACAGAAGAGAATAATAAGAAACAGACATCAGCTAAGGTATCATACCAATAACATACACCACTTCAGCAAAACCAATTGAACAAGCATTAAGACATATTTACCATTAGATGGAGCCAGAGGTTTCAATAAGACGTTTGTGTTTGTTCAGAGTCTCAGTCAAATTGATGCTTTTCGTGGAATATGTGTTCAGTGCATTTGTGATCTGGCTTTAAAAAATGATATCCCTAAAGAAACTTCACTTTATTTCCTTTGAGAAAATGTACATAGGCCTATATAGTTAGACATAGGCCTACAGTTTGAGTCATTTTTCAAGACGTTTTAGTCTTTACAGTGGTTACAGTTTTAATTAGTAAAGATGAGAAATTCACGGGCCTTTGTGCGATCGGTAAACTGCTGCTGTCAAAATCACACCATAAAAGTCATTCATATGCTTCTTGATGTGTGATTGCAAGTCACCTGAAGCCATTGAACCACTTTTGTGCTAGAATCAGGTCTAAATTAACTGATTACTCACATACCAACTTGCTCTCTCTGTCCTGTCAAGTTTCGAACTTTGCATTCAAACGGATTTACGTCAAAGACTAAAGAATACCCAACCTAAGACATGTCACACCTATAGTTTTGAATGGGGAAAAATGGAACGCTCTTGATGGCCGCAAAGATAAATAATCAATGTGTAACCTGATAAAAAAATATGTATTTTATGTTATGTGCAGCATCATTATGAACTCTTATAATGCTAGGTTCCCTGCTGAAAAACCAGCATATGCTGGTTAGGTATGTTCTGGTGCTGGGATGCTGGTTTAAGTTGGTTTATGCTGGTTCTTTCCTGGTTTATGCATAAACCAGGAAAGAACCAGCATAAACCAGCAAAAGGACCAACATTAACCAGCTAAAACCAGCATCCCAGCACCAAAACATACCTAACCAGCGTATGCTGTTTTTTTCAGCAGGGTTTGGTCAATAACTTTTAAATGCATTATTATACAAACACAAGAGCAGAGTTCTCGGCATGAAATACTCGTGAAAGATAGTGTCTCATCATTTCTCTCTGATACGGAAGGAAATAAAAGGAAACAGAATGTAGATCATGTTAACTGTGATGATTATTACTATTCTACTTCATACTCAAAAGTATACTTTTTTCTTTACTAAAAAGAGTACACACTTTCAGGGCATAGTATAAGTAGGCGACTTGGGACGCAGCAAAAGTTTTGAAATTGTACTTTTCTCTGGATGACCTGACTAAAACCTTTTCAAGTGAAAGCTTGGGTATATTATAGTTACTTTTATTTTTGATATTTTAACAACAGTTTTCTTTTTTTATGGAGTGGAAAGTTTGTGGCCATTGTTTCTCAAGAAATCATTTCCTGATTTTTTTTTTTGTATCATACATACGGTTGCAGAAGGGCTTCTTGTTTTGACCCACAGAACATAAATAGAGCAAAAGAAAACCACAAGTTGGAGAGCAGCTCACGTCGATGATCTTTGTCACACTAATCACATTATTAAAAAAAGAAGACTTTATCCTGTAAGGAAATAACTGATTTTAAAGAACATTTTTCTGAAACCACACTTGTAAAGTGATTGAAAAGTTGCTAACAAAGTCAAACTTATGTTTGTTCTTTTAAAGCATTCTTGTAAATATTCAAACACAACTATACAGACTCACAATTTCACAGTTTCTCCCCTATAATAATCACAACTGAACATCAGAAACTGACATTTCAAATTAGGTAATACTGTTACATCTCTGTCTAGACTGTCAATCATGTTCTGCAGAAAAGCAAACTATAGTATACTATTCTTACTGCCATGTAAAAATACATTATGATACTTTGACTTTAGCTAGAAGGAGAATAATGATGATACTTGTAATCAAAATATAACAAACAGTAAGATTTACAGTAAAACCTGGAATTGTCATTTGTCTAAAAAGTGGTATGTCATTGTTTTGATTTAGTTTGACCTGTTATTGAAGGTAAAGTTGCCAAATCCAACATGGATAATTTGTTGATCATAAAGCATATTTCAGTTTCAACATCAGTTCAGTCTCATGTTTCTCACTGTGGGTTTCCTGAATAAGTCTATTCAACCTTCACACTCAAACCAAACTGAGACCCTGAACCTTCACCAGTTCTCTGTGGCCTTGAGCTGGACGGAAAAATGGCCTGTTCATCACGCAGACAAAAAAACAAAAGAAAAAAAAAAAAAAAAACACCAACAGCGTTTGTGAGAAACTTTGTGACGAAAACTTATTTGCAGACTAATTTTGTAATTTTCAGGTCTTTGAATATCAAAATAACAAATAATTTTGAAAAAAACTAAATATTATTCCTTTTTAGATTGAAGCTGTTTTTTTAAACTGGGAGTAGTATTGTCTATGAAAAATAAAATAAACATGATTGGGCGAAGTACATATAAAGTATTTAGAAAGCACTGGAAATTAAATGAGAGTAAAAATGAATTATTTGTGTAGCCTTTTTGGGCTGGTAAGGCTATTTGACCAAGACAAAGAAACATTTTAAAACAGTCATTATTATCCGATTCTATATAATGATGCATTGGAGAATGCTAATTCAAAGCAGCTTTAAAGAAAATTATCTGCTAATGTTTTAAGAGGAACCAGTATCATTTTTATTTTTAATGTCATTGTTATGTTTACACAGTACGTTTCCCACTTGGTGCTCAATTTTAATTTTGGACTCTGTACGTTGTGAATGATCCAAATGCATTGGTTTATGACACATATTCTCTGCTGTGACTCGTCAGGCAGTGAGGTGATTGACAGCGGCATATTCACTGTAATCCTGATTATCCCTCAAACTGACACTGTCAGGACAGTCCACTTTCTTGTGGAAATTCACCACGGCGTAATTCAGATCCTCAGCAGATGTGATGAAGATCTGAGAGTCACCAGTGGGTTCCTGAACTGTATCCGACAAACATCTTTTTTCAGTCACAGTCATTCTTTTGGATGAGGAATCAGTGTCTGTCAGACAAGAAAATATTTTTGGGGGTAACTCTTTTCACATTCTCATATTTCTCTGTTTTGCTCATCTTTAGTTGCAGGCACCAAAGTCATTTTTATTAAAAAACTAAACTCAAGCATCACTATGAATCATAATGTGTCAGTTTGATTAATGTGGAAAAAAAAGAAAGTAAAAGAAGTTTTACTGTGGGACTGACGCCTCCTCCAGAGAGCCACGATCGCTAACAGAATCACAGTGGTGATCAGAAGCAGAAGCACAGACACAATAATGATCAGAGTAGAGCCTAAAAACACCACAAGATTCACTCAATCACTCTGAAGAGTCAAAACTGACTGACTGACAGAAATCAGTGAGTTTGTACCTGTTACAGGAGACGCAGATGTGATCAGTGGAGATTCAGCAGATGAGAAAGACGATGTTGTTTGGTGTTCATTTCTTCCTGAAACACAGTAAAGCCAGTACCAGAGGTAAATAAAGTGTTGTCAGCTCACAGATACTTCCCTACTCTCACAGACGCTGATGCCTTTCACACATTTCTGAGCCATCAGACATGTTTCACACGCACAAAACCACAAACTGCCAATTTCTGATCATCTTGCAACTCTTAGGAGGACTTAAAGTGTGAGCAAAACTAAACAGATGCTGACATCAAATGGCATGACTGTAATAAGTGTATTATGTGTTGATTAACACACATTTATATTAATTTACATCAGAGGTGGAAAGAGTAATAAAATATGCTACTCAAGTAAAAGTACTGTTACTTCAATGAAATTTTACTTAATTACAAGTAAAAGTAATGGTCAAAAAATCTCCTCAAGTAAAAGTAAAAAATAACTCATTTAAAATTTTACTCTGAGAAAAAAAAAATAAATAAAAAAAATAAAATAATATAATATATATATATATATATATATATATATATATATATATACACACACACACAAATTATGAACTAAATGGAAACAGGCCTGGAAATAATCAAAAACCAAGGAACATAATACAAAGTAAGAGTCTATGGAAAACAAATTCAACATCAGACCTCAAAAACTCATTGCTTAAGTGACAACATTGTGATGATAAAGATGTCATGTTGCTCTGCTATCTTAACAAATAAAGGTTCTTTATCAACATCAGTGGCTCTATGAAGAGTCAATTACACAGAAATATTAGTAGTAAAATATAGATTTAGATTATTAAAATGTTCTTCATACTAAGAAATTTTTTTTACTTTGAGAACTGATCACTAAAAGATTTATTTAAGGAAGCAAATGTTCTTCTACAGAATCCAGAATCATTGAGAAAATAAAATTTAAATAAATGTTTGGAACCTTTATACGTGGTTTAAGTGTTGATCTGTTCTGGTCTCTTAGCATCTGTGGCGTTAAGTGTTATTAATGTCATTATGTGTGGTGATGTTCTGTAGATCATAAAGAGTTTGAGAGTCTCAGTTACTCACCTGTTATAATGTTCAGCTTTACTTCAGTGTAGGAATCTTTTTTTGTAGTTCTGTTAACTCCACACTGGTATGTCCCAGAATCCTGTTCACTCAGATCTCTGATGGTCACAGTGAATATTGTTCCTCTTGTGTCGTCATACAGAGAGAATCTTCCAGAATGAACCCATTTATCGTTTTCTTCAATCCTGACGACTTTAGAGCACCACAAAGTATTTTTTACTTTCTGTGGCTTCTTTCCTCTACAAAAAAACTTTGCATCTGCTGTGTATTCTTTATAATATTTGCATGTGATGTTGACTTCACCCCCTGAATATCCTGTCACACTGATGGAGCTCACCACACCTACAACAAACCAGCATTACTACAGCATTTACAGTAATATATAATATACGTTAGACTGAATGATGAACTTTCACATTTATTTAGGCTACTGTTTCTGCTTCAACAACATGAACTGAAAAAAGCCTCTGTAGTGTTTTTTTTTTTGTGATTTACTGAGTTCAGATTCTTACCAGGAATCATCAGCAGAGTGAAAGTCCAGATGATCTTCATTCTTCTCTCTTATTCAATGATCTTCTCTGTTGTTAGTACATTCAGTTCTTCTGAAGCTCTCGATGTGTGTTCAGATGAGTTCTGAGTGTTTCTTTCCTGGTTACATGTTTAACATCAACTGCTGAATGTGACAGAATGTGACCACTTCCCCTATACATGGCACATAGAGAAAAGAGAGCAAGATAGAGACACCAATAAGATACAAACAAAGCTGGAAGTAAAACTAATACTCCACACAGGCTTCATTTGACAGTGACATCTGATGGACACACATGCAAACAGCAGTGGTCCCCATCATAACTGTATGAGTGCAGGTTTATATCATTTATACTACAGCAGGGTTCCTCAAATCTTGCCATGCAAAGCCAATGCGCTCCAACCCTAATCAAACTCACCTACCTTTGACTTTTTAATGATCCTGATTCCTGAAGACATTGGGCCAGACTTGAGGATCTTTGCATTAGAGTGAGATTTTACAGGTAACTAGGGTAAACTATAACTAATAATATATATATATCACCATACTAACCCAGCTGATTCATCAAAACACAGTAAAACAATTATTTGCAAGTTTTCTAAAATGTTTAATTATGCAAATGAGGCAATATCTAATTAAATATGCACTAATTTTCATATATTTCAAGAACATAAATGTGAACATTTGGTAATGTTATGATATGTGCAGGAGGAACGGACAACGCGACGAAGTAAAATGCAAAGTCTTTATAAGTCCTAAATAAATCCACAGGCAGGTATACAGGAACACTTACATACATACAGCAACGTTAAAGAACGACAGAGAACTGAAAACACAGACAATTTATAAAGGGAGTGCTGATTACAAAAACAGGTGAATGCAATAACGCTAATGAATGGGATAAACCAAAATAAACAGATCAACAGGGAGAGACAATGGAAGAGACCAATGCAAACAGACTGATGGTTCTGTGACAGGTAAAACTAGGTTAATTTTTTTGTTTAACCCTCCTGTTATCCTTGGGGTCAATTTGACCCCATTCAATGTTTAACGTATGTACATATATAATTGAATTTTTTTGTTTTGCTTCAGATTGAATGACTTTTCCTAATTTAATGGGGAAAACTTGGTAAACATAAAAGTAACATGATATTATTTGTTCAATGCCCTGTACACATTTTTGTTACATCGGTGTTCTTTGGGGTCAATTTGACCCCAGGTTCTTTTAGCTGTATAAAACATAAGAAATATAAAAAATTTACACACATTTGTTTTGGGTGATATTGAGGTCACTATAACATGCTATGATTTTATAATATGCACTATAATTTTATATGTTAAGTATAATAAAAATAAAAAATAAAACTAACACAACCATACCTGTAGTATTGCGAGAACCACTGTCAGTTGAATTGCTCTCTCAATCGAAAATGGCCTCTACGCAAAGGTTTTCTGTCAGTGAGATTTTGTCACAGGTGTTTGACAATGAAAGTTGGGGGGTGTTTCAGAGTGTTGTTAAGTAGTCAACAAAGACATCAATTACCTGACACTAACATTTTAGCAAAAAAATATCATATTCTAGAGGTTTTAAATTTGGGGTCAAATTGACCCCAGTGGGAAAAAGGTGTTAGCGGATTTTAGGGTAACAGGAGGGTTAATTTTGTTGACATATCAAAGTTAAAGGTTTTTAAATTTCAACATGAGAGTTCAAAAACTCTTATGTTAAGAGACTGAACTAACGAGATAAAGGGTTTTTGGATTTCTCTTTTTATCACTCCATGAATCAGAAAATACTGTCAACAGACAGAAAAAAATGCACTTTCACTGTGTTTTTAGGATTGAAATGTTACATGCAACAGATATATCCTGTAAAACCCTTCAAGATATAGATACTGCTAAAAAACTGCTGAAGTGGATAAAGAAACTCACTTAAAAAAAATGATTAAATTAACAAATGTGTGTTTGCTTGTTTTGCTCTATCAGCTTGTCTGAAATAAAACTTTATGAAGGCAAAATAGAACAACATCTCAAAAATAGTTTTGCAGTCTTAAGACGTAAGGCGAAACACTGCAGGTGAATAGGGTAAAAAAAAAAAACCTAATAGTTATTACCTTACTTACCCAGTTTATTGATTATATTGATAATTGCAAAAAAAAAAAAAAGAAACAATTGCATTACAAGTTTTCTAAAATGTTGTTTAAATATGCAAATGATGTGTTTTATATTGAAACATGCGCTAATTTGCATACATTTATAGTATATATATATATATATATATATATCAAAAAAAAAACTTTTTTAATTTTTATTTTTGACATATTAGAGTCAAATGTTTTTACAGAGGGAATTTTGGGTGTCTCATTTTCACACGCCATAATTTAGAAAAAAACTAAACAAACAGAAAACACCATATATTTTTTTTTTTTACAATTTTGGGGGGAATAAAATGTTGTATAAAACACAGCAAAGTATATATGAACAAATCTCTCTGTAAAAAAAAACTTCAGGATATAGACAGAAATAAAAAAAAAATGTAAAGTTTGGTGTGTGTAAGTATTATTAAAGTGGAGATTCATGGCTTAGTGTAAGAAAAAAACTTATTTTGAGAAAACGGCCTTTAAAAATATGTATTGTAATTGAAATCTATTGACACAAATAGATAAAGTTCTATAAAACACTTAACAGTGTCCTCTAGTCTAAAAAAACTTTATGAAAAAACAAAAAGGCCAAAATTCCAAACTTGACAGGTGCATGAAAAACAGTGTTTTTGCCTGCAGTGTTTCCGCTTAAGATTTAACTTTCACTGATTATCCAAACATACTTTAAACATCCTATATTAGCATTTGCGTGCCACGTGTCTCCACTGACACCAAACCCTGCTAGAAACTGCAAATCATGAGCAAATGTCCTGATGGTGGAGCAGAGTCACTGCTCAGAAGATGTTCAGCACACGGACAGCAGCCAAGATTCAACAACACAGTCTGTCCAGATGAGCTCCTGTTCTCATCAACTTGACAATACACTTCAGAAACATCTTATAATGTTAAATAACTAACCTTTAACGTGTCTGGAAATGTTAAAGTTTATATATAAAACAGACAGACTAAGATTAGCTGAGTGGCATGTGAAGCTGTTGTAAAATACTCTATAAATGCACACATGCGACCAATTACACAAAATTAGACACTGCTGCATCTTTGTGTTGCTCAACAATAATTCTGTTAACTGTTGCTGAAGAACTACATGGTGGAAGAATTATTATTTATTATGAATAAATTATGATTTTTTTGCTACTGTGTTTATTTTTTACAACTATGTATATAACTGGTTTAATAAAGCATTAAGCCCAGTAAAGCTGTGGTTTATAGTGCATTTAGAGCTGTGTAACTATAAACCACAGCTTCACACAAAGATTACAGTACATACACAAGTGTGGGTTCTGTCACCAAACTACAAACTGAAACCAACCCAACTGACAAAATCCTTACGGAACCAAAGGTCTAAGTAAGCTTAGACATTGCCTCAAACACTCCAGAAGGTCAGAAGTTATGCTTTTCTTTCTATATATCCGCTTTCCAAAGTCCATTCATGTCACATTTGCTCACAATATTACAACCGGTTTATTGAGTTTTATTTTCCAAGTTACTAGGCTGATAAAATGAGCAATGACAAACAAACAAAGGCTGCTGCATTTGCTAAAGTATGTGAGCTTTGTAAAATTAAGTCATAATAACAAGAACTACAAGTTTGAACTACAAGCACAGCTTCTGAAATAATTCCACACGTTTGTCTCTGAAACATGCAGTATTTTTGTATGTAAAGTCTGACCAAAAATGTCTAAATGTAAAATGTTAAGCATAACTGAATGCTTATTAGTAATAAATAAACAATAATAAAAATCCAAACATGGAAACTTAATGCCAAAGACAAAGTTATAATAATATTCACATTCTCTGCTGTGGTTTGTCATGCAGTAAAATGATTGACAGCGGCATATTCACTATAATCCTGATTATTCCTCTGACTGACACTGTCAGGACAGTCTGCTTTCTTGTGGAAATTCACCACGGCGTAATTCAGATCCTCAGCAGGTGTGAAGAAGATCTGAGAGTCACCAGTAGGTTTATTAACTGTAGCATAAACGCAGTTAGAAGAATCAGAGGGGTTTGTGGGTAATTGTCTGTGAGTGTCTTTAATCTCCTCATAGTCGCAACCACTGTTAGAAACCTGCGGAGAAACAGACAAATTATTTACAGATCTCAAGAAATTTAGGATGGAGGCATTAGAGTTTATACTTATCATGAACAAAACAATCATTTCATAACTGGACTGACCCCTTCTTGTTTTTCTACTCCAGCCTGAGATGACAAATCACCACCTGCCAAAGACAAGAGTCTTAAATTATTGACTTTATTTCACATTTCAACACTGGTGTTTAATGGAAATGTTTTCACACATCATCAAATATCTGTATTTTATAGTTGCAGCCATTAGGTGGCGATAGAATCAAAGTGAAAAAACAAATCTTTATTTTAAACTCAGTATAAATTAGGGTTTCTGTATCTAAAGGAGTTTTACCTTGAGACTGATGCTTCTTATAGAGAAACAGTAACAAGACACCAACAATGATCAGAACCAGAAGAACCAGAACCAGAGAGATGATCAGAGATGAACCTGAAAACACAGGATGTTGGAAATAATGAGTGAATCTGATCACTGTGAGCTAAATAGCAGATCATTTCTTTATATTCAAGGACACAGGCACCTTTTAACATGTTAGAAGTCCCTGGTGTGATGTTAGATGTGGAAGTTTTGAAAACAGAAGCAGATGATGATGGTGAAGGTAGTAATGATGGTGTTTCTAAAACAATTATAACATTGAGAAGAGGTTAACAGATTGTTTTTTAAAAGTACAGACCTTGGCAAAACACGTCTCATTGTCCTTTACCCAGAATCTATGTTTGCTGAAGCACAGACACCCAGAAAACAAAATCACACGCTGTTAATTTGAGTTTTAGGAACTTTAACACATGAGTGAAATAAGCACATAGTGCACAACACAGAACAGAACAGCTCAAGTGAAAGACAAAAACTATTTCAGTTTTTTTTTTTTCATTTGCAAGCTTCCTTATTGCAGTTTTAACAGTAACACGAGGGTGATAAAGTAAACTCACACTCACAGCAAAACTGCTCTTCTGCTACGCATCTAAATTACAACACTGGTACTGTAGTAATACTGAGGGGAAATGAGCACACTACCTAACACTGCTGTAACACCAAATGAAGACACTCTTTCAATCTGTCTCTAGATGTCCAGTTCCTGATTCACACACTAATGTTGCCTTTCGCAAGAAAATTACATCTAGATACTTAAATCCATCAATGGTTGATCTACAAGGACAACACAAGCTACAACAGGACATCTGCAAACCACAGAGCAGCAGGGGGTTTATGAGTTAATGAATAGTTCATAGTTAAATAATTGGCAGATTAAAAAAGGAATCCAAGAGAATTAAATCCGCCTTTTGATGATGTTTAAAGAAGTTGTATGAACGAAAATGAGAAAATGAATGTACTGGCAGGACAAAATACTTGAACAGCTCATGATGCTTGAAATAAACCAAGTACATTTTTCATACACTTACAAGAAGCATGGCCTGAATATAACAAACTCTGATCATTGCATTTGCAGAACAGCATTATAATTCTTCACTAGACACTTTTTACTGCATAGACTGAAGAAATAAAAATTGCAACTCATTTTTGCAATGACACTTCCTCTTTTTAACTGTAGTTTGTGGCTTTGCTGTGTCAAACAGACAGCGTTACACTGAAAATAACCCCCTGTGTAAACTGCATAGGCAAGCAACATAGTATACAGTGATCTGTTGAATGGATTTTTAATTACATTCTGATTAATATTAGTGAGAAAATCATCCGTACCAGTAACGCTGATGAGGACTCGTGTGATGAAGCTCTTGTGTCCTTGATCAGACTGAACTCCACACCAGTATTCAGCTGAATGTTGTTGAGTCACATGACTGATGGTTCCCATCAGGAGCTGCTGCTCTCTGTCATCATACAGCTGGATCTGTCCCTCAGCGCTCCATCTTCTGCTCTCCTCCACAGACGTCTCTTCAGCACAGAGATCAGATCCAGATCTCCTGCAGACAAACTTGACATCAGCACTGTGGGATTGTGGGTATTTGCAGCTGATGTTCACAGATCCTCCTGCAGCAGCTGATAGACTGATGCTCTTCTCACAACAATCAGCTGTTGGAGTCAAATCAAGTGCAGCAATGTTAGAATTAAACAGTATCTTCAGAATTCACCACAGTAACAAATGCATGAGTGAATGAAAGCAGCTCACCGTCTCTGACGTCCAGATTCAACTCAGAGAAGAAACTGTAGTCTTTAGAAACTTTGACTATAATTCCATATTCTCCAGAGTCATTCACATTCAGGTTTCTGATAAATATACGCAAGAGACGTGCAGATCGGTCATCATAAACAGAGAATCGGCTGTTGTGTTTCCATTCTGCTGCTCTGTTAGTTTTTATTAGAGTATAACATTGATCTGCAGACCTTATACAGACATCTATCAAAGGATTTTTCTCTAGCATCTTATATTTGTAGTTTATAATGACGTTTCCTCCTGAATATCCTGTCACTGTCCTGATTTTTTCATCTGTTAAACACAAACCCAGATAATTTGAAATTTTATACTTAATAACACATGTCTGATCACTTTGAGTGTAAATTAGGAGAAAAATTGATATATATGCTCTGCTACTCTTTTATGAACACATGACCCACAGTAATTCAGTCAGTGAGTACGTTTACATGGACAACAATATTCCGATTTTAACGCGATTAAGACAATACTCTGATTAAGAAGCAACCATGTAAACTGAGATTTTTGATTAATTTAATCCGACTAAAGTCATAATCGGAGTAAACACAAATCGAATTAAGACAGGTGGAGTATTCCTATTTTAGTCGCATTATGGAAGACATGTACACACCTTAATCACACTATTCCCCTTGTGTAGGACTTTTCGACACATTTTGTGACAGGATACACACTAATGCTGCGTTCCAGGCAGGTTTTTGAGCTCGTCTTCAAACCACGACTCAGGACTTTGTAGCGTTCCAGGCAAGTCACGCCAAGCATTTATTAATTTTAGCTATATTATTAATAATTTGATTGCAACGTTATATTGTCTTATACTCTATTTTTCCACCGTGTGCCACTTGCATAAACACCGCACCCAAGAGGCTTTATTGTTGTTTCGCGGGCTATGTCACCTCAGAACTCAGAACTGGGAGTACGTCGATCTAGTACGAGTTCACGGGTGGGAATTCACGGGTTTGAGTGCCTTTCCAGTGCACTTTCCCGGGTAGAAGTTTGGAAAAACACGGGTAACGGGTTGCCTGGAACGCGGCATAACGCTCTCAGTTGATCGCACGTGCTTATGCTTTGGTTTCATTTTTATTTAAATTATATTTTTTTCTACAACATGGGATTAATCAATGCTCATTGCTGATAAATGGTTTGTCTGTTATCATAATTTATAGTTTTATAGAAACGTAGTTAACATTCAACCTGTTCTTTTTCATTAGTATTATTTGTGATTTTAATTTTGTGAACGGGATTTCCGCTATTTGAATGTCTTAGGATGCTTTTCACTTTTACTATCGAATTCATGATCTTGGTTTTGCTTACATATAGGCTACACCTATCAATTTTAAGATTAAAACAATTTTTTAAAAGATGGATTTGTTATTTTTAATTAAACATAACAACAATAAAATAAAACCAGCTTATATCATTTATTAACAAAAACTAATAAGACGAGGCATGGACTCCATCACATGCTGTGTTATATGCCGACTAAACAATTTATTACAGGGCACGCAAACACTGAGCAATCAAATCAATTAATAAAAAATAAATAAAAGAAAGCCTCTAAAGCGTAATGTGAGGTAAACGGCAAAGATAACAGGGTTTTCAAAATGAAAAAAAAAAAAAAGTAAAACTAAACTGGCTTTCGACTTGCGTGTGTTTTTTTTTTCCCCTAAAAACTGACTGGCTCTGAAACGCTCGCTGTATGGAGCAGACGCTTTGGAGCAGCACAGCATGCACTCGCACAAATGCGACCACGGCAAATTTTAACTCACACATTCTAAAAAAAATTGTTGCATATGTCCAGAGCCACTTCAAGCTTTTGTAAAATTAAAACCGAAACATCCAAAAGTCTATAACGAAGATGAACTGATCTAATGATGTGTGTCATTATCGATCTATGTACTATAACATGTAAAACGGCAACATGAAAGGAATATTCTAAAAGCAACTCATGTAAACAGCTTAATCATATTATTGTCTTATTCAGAATAAGGTCATTAATTAGATTACTGGTGTCCATGTAAACGTAGTCAGTGTTGAGTGTGGTGATGCTGTGGAGATCATCATGAGTTTAAGAGTCTCAGTTACTCACCTTTTAAAATGTTCAAATTCACTTCAGTGTATAAATCACTTGCAGGTTTTTCAGTTCCACAGTAATAGAGCCCAGTATCTCGTTCACTCAGATCTCTGATGGTCACAGTGAAAACTGCTGCTCTTGTGTCGTCATACAGAGAGAATCTTCTGGAATGAACCCATTTATTTTTCTCTTCAGTCTTGATTTGGTTTTGGCACTTTAACCACTCTCCTCTACAAAAATACTTTATATGTCTTGTATATCCTTTATCATATGAGCATTTGATGATGACTCCTCCTCCTGAATATCCTGTCACACTGATGTAGCTCACGACACCTACAACAAACCAGCATTAAAACACATTAATATATTGATGACAATACACAGAAATAAGCTCTCTTTAACTTTTTAACATCTGCTGAACAACATGAACTGAAGTTTGAAACTCTGTGCCGTTTTCAGTGATTTACTGTGAGTTCAGATTCTTACCAGGAATCATCAGCAGAGTGAAAGTCCAGATGATCTTCATTCTTCTCTCTTATTCAATGATCTTCTCTGTTGTTAGTAGATTCAGTTCTTCTGTTAAACTCTCGATGTGTGTTCAGATGAGTTCTGAGTGTTTCTTTCCTGGTTACATGTATTACATCAACTGCTGAATGTGACAGAGACACCCACTTCCTCTGAGAGAGAGAGAGAAAGGGAGAGGAAGATCAATAAAGAGGGAAGTGATAATGAGACTAATGTAAAGGGGTAGTGATTTTTTTTACTCATTTTAAAATAGAAATAGGTCACTACCTCTATACATTAAAAAAAAAACTTTAATTTATTATTTGAATACTTTATACTTATTTTTACTTGTTTATGAATATGTGATCTTAATGTTTTCCTTATTTTGTTTATTTTTTAATAGTTTTTTGGTAATTATTATTATCATTATTATTAATATTTTGCAAATTATGTGTTATTGCCCTTGTATGTTCTTGTAAGTTCTTAAAATTGCAATACAAAAGTGATAATGACTTTGAACATCGACATCTGATGGACAAATAAAAGCAGCAGCTTCACAAGGTCAACATGATTGATGGTTATTCTCCAGAGTTATTCTCACTCAGTGTCTCGTCTCATCTTGGACTCACCCAAGCATTTTAACTAGCAACTCACCTGTTTGCTTATCTTAGCGCTCTTCCTTGTTCTCAACTCCTGTGATCCTGTCTCCTTGTAGCTTCCAAGTCTGTTTCACAAGGGTTCCTGTAAAATAAAGTGTTTTCCTCATTACCGTTATTAGGGACATTCAAGGTGTGTAATGATTCTGCTCACCTGATTTGATCAACTTCTTCTTCTTCATCATCATCATCATCAAACAAGTTGTTGTTTCTCACACATTTACTCACCAGTCTGCTTTACATTTGAGTTTGCGGTTACTCAAAACCTCCCTTGAGTCTGTTTTCTGACAATGTAAAAAAACAACAACAACAACTTGCAAAATAAGTACAAAAACGTGTGTTCAAAGCATTATTTGAGAGATTTCTAAAAAAAGATTTTCAAAGACTAGAAATTGACAGTGACATCTAGTGGACTCACGTGAAAACAGCAGCTGTTCCCATGGAAACCAAATAAGCACATTGTTGATTGATTGAAACAGTTTTGAAATCAAAATGGAAAGTTCTTGCTTTTTATGGAACAGTGCGGTATTTATTTTAAAAAGTTAACATTAATTGACAAATTCAAATCTTTAATCAAAATTACTCTGCTTTTTACACTTTTGTCTCTGAAATATTCAGTACTTATGTACATCAAATGTTGATTAAAAACTCAAGGGTTTCTGATCATTTCATCAAAAGTCTGACTTGCCAGACTGGTCTTAAATATACAGCAGAAGAGAACTATGAAAATAACAAAAATACCGATCATGGAAACCTAAACTCAAAAACAATGCATTAATTTCATTGAGATTCTCTGCTGTGGCTCATCAGGCAGTGAGATGATTGACAGCAGCGTATTCACTGTAATCCTGATTATTCCTCAAACTGACACTGTCAGGACAGTCTGGTTTATTCTGGAAATTCACCACGGAGTAATTCAGATCCTCAGCAGATGTGATGAAGATCTGAGAGTCACCAGTGGGTTCCTGAACTGTAGAGTAAACACAGTCAGAAGAAACAGAGGGGTTTGTGGGTAACTGAGCAGTGGCATAAACAGTGTTTGATGAATCAGAGGGGTTTGTGGGTAATTGTCTGTGCGTGTCTTTAATCTCCTTAAAGTCACAACCAGTGTGAGAAACCTGCAGAGACAGAGACATTATTTACAGTTCTGAAGAGAAGACATTAGAATTGATTATAATTATGAATAACATCAACATTTTATACAGTAACTGGACTAACAGGTTCATGTTCTCCTGCTCCAGTCTGAGATGATGAATTACCACCTGACAAAGACAAGAGTCTTACATTAAAGACATAATATCACATTTCAACACTCAAATATTTTCACACGTCATCAAATGTCTCTATATTACTCATGTCTTGTTGCAAACTTAAAGTTGGAGAAGGTTGGAAAACAGAGCAACACATTTTTGATTTAAACTCAGTATTAATGCAGTTTCTGCATCTAAAGACATAAAGAAGTAGCTTTACCTCGAGACTGATGCTTCTTATAGAGAAACAGTAATAAGAGACCAGTGAAGATCAGAACTAGAAGAGCCATAACCAGAGGAACAATCAGAGATGAGCCTGAAAACACAGGAGATGAAACAATCAGATCAATCCGTCTGATCACTCTGAGCTAAATATCAGATAAGGTCGTGGCTGTAGCTTGGTGTACCATTTAGTTTGTCCTTAACAGACTTTTTGAGCACAACATTACTCTAACCTGGCTCCATTTAAAAGACTGTAACCTGAGGTTAAAAAGTGTGGAAAAGCTCAAAAAAACAAAAAAACAAAAACATTTTGTTTATGAGGATGGAAATGCAATGTCCCACCTAGTTAAAATGTATAAACCTTATCTTTGAACCCATGAAAAGTCTTTAAACCACTAAACGTCAAAACTCCATTTATTCCACATAGTACTGTTTCAGTATTATTATTTATTATTATTATTGAATATTTCAGCGTATTCAATTACATTACTAATTTTAGAGTTGAAAATCTATTTTTTAATGTTTAGTAAAATATTTCAGCCACTGGGGGCGCCAGTGCTCCTCACAAACTACGCCATCAATCACATGTTTCTATTTTAGCACCTGCTGCTGTGAAACTAGATGGAGATGATTTGGAGATTCCTGTGACCAGTGCTGTTCTGACTGATGATGAAGAAGAAGCAGACGATGATGATGATGATGATGAAGGTGATGGTGAAGTTGTTTTTGGAATTTCTGTAAACAAAGCAACAAAACAATGAATTTCTCAAGGTTGTTTTTTTTTATACACAGAACTTCACTATAAGTGTTACTGATGTCATTCACACATGTACTACCCAGAATTCATGTCTGCTGATACGGAGACACTCAAAAGATGAAATCACAAGTTATTGCTTTGAGTTTCTGTAACTGAAGCCTGTGGTTTCTCAGTGAATAATACAGTTCATAGGGGGTTACCAGATGAGCATCTTTAACTCCAGCTTCTTAACTCTAGTACAAGGCTGGTAAGCTGACTCACAGTAGCACTAAACACTGAATCCAGATGAGCATACTTGAACTAATAAAAAATTAAAATAATAATGAAAAAAAAAAAGTAATACTGCATCCAAATGATCAATAATGCTGCAACACCAAACACTGCACTAACACCAAATGACCAAAAAAACAAACAAACTTTCTTTCAAACTGCTTCCAGATTTGAAGGTACTGGTCATTTAAAGAATGAAATGAAGAATAAAACACACAAACACTGTCCTCTCCTTTACTCTGTGTCCAGTTTTTCATTGAGCAGAACAACAACATTATTCACACAAGACTGCACTGTTACCTGCATTAATGACTACATTAACAAACCCTTATAAAGAAACTTCCTCTTTTTACTGTTGTTTGTGGTTTTGCTTTGTTAAACAGACAGAACATCTAAAAATAACCTGCTGGTAAACCTGTGCAAACAAAATCATTTCTCTTACAGAGGTTATTGATCACTTTCTTTGTACAGTCTAGCAACATGATACAAGACACACTGTGATCTGCTGAATGAAAGCTAGCTGTGATTTTGATTCGATTCTGATTAATATCATTGAGAAAATCATTCGTACCAGTAACACTGATGAGGACTCGAGTGATGAAGCTCTTGTGTCCTTGATCAGACTGAACTCCACACCAGTATTCAGCTGAATGTTGTTGAGTCACATGACTGATGGTTCCCGTCAGGAGCTGCTGCTCTCTGTCATCATACAGCTGGATCTGTCCCTCAGCGCTCCATCTTCTGCTCTCCTCCACAGACGTCTCTTCAGCACAGAGATCAGATCCAGATCTCCTGCAGACAAACTTGACATCAGCACTGTGGGATTGTGGGTATTTGCAGCTGATGTTCACAGATCCTCCTGCAGCAGCTGATAGACTGATGCTCTTCTCACAACAAGCAGCTGTTGGAGAGTCAGGTCAAGTCCAGCAATGTTAGAATTTACCAGTATTTTCAGAATTTACCACAGAAACAGATGCATGAGTGAATGAAAGCAGCTCACCGTCTCTGACGTCCAGATTAAACTCAGAGAAGAAACTGTAGTCTTCAGAAGCTTTGATTACAATGCAATATTTCCTACAATCATTCACATTCAGGTTTCTGATAAATATACGTAAGAGACATGAAGATCGGTCATCATAAACAGAGAATCGATTGTTGTGTTTCCGTTCTGCTGCTCTGTTAGTGTTTATTAAAGTCAAACATTGATCTGCAGACGTTATACAGACATCTATCAAAGGATTTTTCTCTAGCATCTTATATTTGTAGTTTATAATGACATTTCCTCCTGAATATCCTGTCACTGTCCTGATTTTTTCATCTGTTAAACACAAACCCAGATCATTTTAAACTCAATAACAAATATCTGATCACTTTGAGTGTAAATCCTACATTAGGAGAAAAAAAATACATTTGCTCTGCTACCCTTTTATGAACACAACCACAGTAATTACAGTCAGTGTTGAGTGTGGTGATGCTGTGGAGATCATCATGAGTTTGAGATTCTCAGTTACTCACCTTTTAAAACTTTCAGATTCACTGTAGTGGATAAATCACTTCCGAGTTTTTTAGTTCCACAGTAGTACAGCCCAGAATCCTGTTCACTCAGATCTCTGATGGTCACAGTGAAAACTGCTGCTCTTGTGTCGTCATACAGAGAGAATCTTCCGGAATGAACCCATTTATTTTTCTCTTTAGTCCTGATTTGGTCTGCGCACTTTAACCACTCTCCTCTACAAAAATACTTTATATGTCTTGTATATCCTTTATCATATGAGCATTTGATCATGACTCCTCCTCCTGAATATCCTGTCACACTGATGGAGCTCACGACACCTACAACAAACCAGCATTAAAACACATTAATATATTGAAGACAATAAACAGAAATTAGCTTTCCTTAACTTTTTTAACATCTGCTGAACAACATGAACCGAAGTTAAAGATTCTGTGCTGTTTTCAGTGATTTACTGTGAGTTGAGATTCTTACCAGGAATCATCATCAGAGTGAAAGTCCAGATGATCTTCATTCTTCTCTCTTATTCAATGATCTTCTCTGTGGTTAGCAGATTCAGTTCTTCTGATGCTCTCGATGTGTGTTGAGATGAGTTCTGAGTGTTTCTTTCCTGGTTACATCTATTACATCAACTGCTGAATGTGACAGAGACACCCACTTCCTCTGAGAGAGAAAGGGAGATCAATAAAAAGGGAAGTGATACTGAGACTAATGTAAATTGGCAGTGAATTTATTTTACTCATGTTAAAATAGAAATAAGTTACTGCCTCTATACATTAAAAGAAACAAAAAATAATAAAGCAAAACAATTATTTTAAGCCTTAAAGTATTATTTGAATACTGTATAATTATTTGTACTTGTTTGTGGATATGCAATTTAAATTTTTTCCTTATTTTATTTATTTTTTAATTGTTTTTTGGTTAATATTGTATTTGTTGTTGTTGTAAATTATGTGTTATTGCCCTTGTATGTTCTTGTAAGTTCTAAAAACTGCAATAACAAAGTGAAAATGAGACTCTGGACAGCGACATCTGATGGACAAACATAAAAGCAGCAGCTTCACAAGGTAAACTATAAATGTATGTTACTGAACAATTAAGATTAATAATTAAGATTTGATTAAGACTGAGACAAATAAAAAAAAATCTATGTCTTTCTGTTTAACTGGCATTTGCCATTTAATTATTAAATACCATAAGTTAGAATATAATAACCTTAAAAAACATATAAGTGCAATAGCAATCGGATTAAATGTGAAATGTTTGCACATTTTAAAACGAAACTATTATCTGCAAGTAGTTCAAATTGATTCCAATACATTATTTTACTTTTATTCTTTACTTTTCTCGGTTTTCTTTAAATCCACTCAAATAATTTATGTATTACATTTCTTTAAATAAATAAAAGTTCCATTAGTCTACTGTTCTCCATTGTTTTGTTATAGTAATGACATTGGCAATACAGTGGCAACTGGTGTAAAATATTATCCAACAATTTGAGCATACATCCTGCTATGATTTATCCCTCTACAACAAAAGGAAAAGTATTAAGACTTAAAAGATTTTAAACAAAGATAATTGTTTTATCAAGTTCAAAACTGAGGATGATTCTCGAAAAAAACTATATTTTCTGCAAGCCCTTTTCAAGAAAAAATTAACTAATTTGTTTTTAATTTAAATAATAATTCATAATTTATGTATACAGTACAACGGCAAAAACTGAGCGAAATAGGTAAAAATAAAATTAATTAATTTTACATTTGTTTAGACCATTTTCTGAACATAGAGGCCTATAAATAACACGTCAAGCTGTCAGTGCTGATATGTATAAACTCCACTAACCATTGCAAACTCCTAAAAAACAATCTTCTTCAGCGAGTGTCCATTATAATCATTTACACTCTAATAATAACGGACTCTCCTGTGTATGATAATGTAGTTTAAGTCTTTGGTTCTTTTAATTGAGATGATTTGACGATGATTGGACTCTATTTCCAGACGCAGAATAAACAGAAAGCTAGCGTAACACTGTGATTGAATGTGATTACCTTATTTTTATTACAAAATAATACAAAGCATATATACATATATAAATACACATAACTAATACAACCAACAAAACTGATACATCAGTTATAACTCAGATCCCTGTGTCATAAGGCTTCTGTCAGTTTAACAGGCAGCTGTGGATTCAGCACCACGGACAGCAGCTGTCAATCAAACTTCAGCAGCGCTGATGACACTCACAGGTGGATGTGTGGAGCTCATCACTAAACACCTTTTGTATTATTTTACATTACATCAATAATGTGGATTATAATGAACAGGATAATGCAGTTGTTCTTTTGTCTGTGAGGTTTGTATCATAATGAAGGTCAGTTTTACTGACGACCAAAAAACAGCAGGAAACCCAAGTGACCTGAGAACAGACACAACATTCAACATATCAATGTAAATGGGAACATAAGGATTTTATTCAGAGTTTTTATTCAAATTTATCATGATGACTTACCTCATTACTCAATAATCCTTACCTCAGATCAGTTTAGAAGGAGGAGACTGAGAGGAGAAATAAAAGAAAAAAGGAATCAGCTCACAGTTTCATACATCATTATATTGCATTGTTTTTGTTTTAAACGTATATTGTGCTCATCACCATTTACAGCATCTCTCATGTCTGTCTAGTAAAGGCCAGTAGAGGGCGCCGATACACTTTACTTTCACTTCAAGACACTTCCAGCTGAATGTGATGAATATGAAACCTTCTGAAACACTTAAATTTATTATAATGCAATCACAGTGAGTCTGTTTATTCTTTAGTATGGCCACTAGAGACATCAGAACACCAAGTAGGATCAAAACCAAACCTCAGAAATGAGGATGACTGAGGAGTCCGAAAGTACAAGAGAACAGATATTTCATGTTCAATATTAAATTCATTCTGAATGAAAGATAAATTACAAGGCAATCTGAAGATGCATTTGTTCAGTGATATCTACCTGTTATTGTTGTATGTGAGGTCAATGTGATTTCTGTTCATCATTTGAGTTTTTACTGGTGATGATGAGGATGATGGTGGTGATGATGGTGGTCACAATAAATATGGCATATTCAGGAAAATTTTCCCTGTAATGACAGAAATGTTTTCACAGTAACATTGAGATGCCAGTAAATGAACATCTAACATGCAGAGCATTTACTTCCGTTTTTACACTTTCAAAATAAACCCGACAGCCTCTGTACATGCACTTTCACACATGTTTGCAGGCACACAGTCACTCAGATACAGCAGCAAAAACACTCAACTTCATTTCCAGTTACTTTAAAACCATTATCATGTTCAATTGAAAGCATCAACTACATAAAACGAAATGATCAGTACTGACCACTAATGTTGATGAGGACTGTGATGAAGCTCTTGTGTCCTTGATCAGACTGAACTCCACACCAGTATTCAGCTGAATGTTGTTGAATCACATGACTGATGGTTATTCTCCAGAGCTGCTGCTGTCTGTCATCATCACACTGGTGGTCATCTAGTACCTGGTGAACTGGGAAGAATATAGTCCAGAAGAACACTCTTGGGTTCCTATAGTCAACATCTTCAAAACTGCTCTGCTTACTTCTTTTTATGACAGTCACCCAGAGGACGACCGCCTCAACATCGGGTTTCCTGACCCTCAGGAGCAGACTGTGGACTGTACTGTCACAGAATCACCATGGATTCACCCTCACTATGTGCATCATCACCTGTCAGCAATCCCATCACTCATCATCACCACCATAAAGGACACACAATCATTGTCTCGTCTCATCTTGGACTCACCCAAGCATTTGAACTAGAAACTCACCTGTTTGCTTATCTTAGCGCTGATCTTCCTTGTTCTCTTCTCCTGTGATCCTGTCTCCTTGTAGCTTCCAAGTCTGTTTCCCAAGGATTCCTGTAAAATAATGTGTTATCCTCATTACAGTCATCAGTGACATTCAGTGTGTGTGTGTGGTTCTGCTCACCTGATCTGAACTTCTTCATCATCATCATCATCATCATGACACAAGTTGTTGTTGTTTACATTTACTCACCAGTCTGCTTTACATTGAGTCTGCTGTTACTCAAAACCTAACTTTGAGTCTGTTTTCTGACAATGTTTAAAAAAAAAACAAAAAAACTTGCAAAATAAGTACAAAAACTTAAGTCCTAAACCAAAGTTTCGTAATTAACAATAGATGTTCTAAAATACTAACTGACCTACATTTACCAAAATACTGATTTTATGTGGAAAAACAAGTACTGAATTACCAACAAGTACATTAGAATTACAAAAAAAACATACAATAATTAAAACTAATTGTTACATTATGAAATGCATGAACATGTGTTCAAAGCATTATTTGAGAGATTTCTAAAAAAAGAATTTCAAAGTCTAGAAATTGACAGTGACATCTAGTGGACACACGTGCAAACAGCAGCTGTTCCCATGGAAACCACATACGCACATTGTTGATTGATTGAAACAGTTTTGAAATCAAAATGGAAAGTTCTTGCTTTCTTATGGAACAGTGCGGTATTTATTTTAAACTTTAAAGATTTGAATTTGTCAAATAATGATAATCAAAATAACTTTCTGCTTTTTACACTTTTCTCTCTGAAATATTCAGTACTTATGTGGTAAACGTTGTTAAAAAACTTAAGGGTTTCTGATCATTACTTTCAGTGACATTTGCAGAAAAGAAGCAGCAGAGTCATTTAAACATCCCTCATGTCAACAATCAAAAGTCTGACTTGCAAGACTGGTCTTAAATATTCAGCAGAAGAGAACTACGAAAATAACAAAAATACCGATCATGGAAGCCTAAACCCAAAAACAAAGCATTCAGCTCATTTAGATTCTCTTCTGTGGCTCGTCAGGCAGTGAGATGATTGACAGCAGCATATTCACTGTAATCCTGATTATTCCTCAAACTGACACTGTCAGGACAGTCCGCTTTCTTGTGGAAATTCACCACGGAGTAATTCAGATCCTCAGCAGATGTGATGAAGATCTGAGAGTCACCAGTGGGTTTCTGAACTGTAGAGTAAACACAGTCAGAAGAAACAGAGGGGTTCGTGGGTAACTGAGCAGTGGCATAAACAGTGTTCGATGAATCAGAGGGGTTTGTGGGTAATTGTCTGTGCGTGTCTTTAATCTCCTTATAGTCACAACCAGTGTGAGAAACCTGCAGAGACAGAGACATTATTTACAGCTCTGAAGAGAAGACATTAGAATTGATTATAATTATGAATAAACATCAACATTTTATACAGTAACTGGACTAACAGGTTCATGTCCTCCTGCTCCAGTCTGAGATGATGAATCACCACCTGACAAAGACAAGAGTCTTAATTTTTTTTTTTTTCAATTGTATTTTACTCATGTCTTGTTGCAGCCTGTAGGTGGCGACAGACTTAAAGTGGGAAAACATATCAATAAATCTTTGTTTTACCCCGAGACTGATGCTTCTTACAGAGAAACAGTAATAAGAGACCAGTGAAGATCAGAACTAGAAGAGCCAGAACCAGAGGAACAATCAGAGATGAGCCTGAAAACACAGGAGATGAAACAATCAGATAAATCTGTCTAATCACTCTGAGCTAAATATCAGATCAGATCATGGCTGCAACTTGTACCATTTATTTAGTCCTAAACAGACTTTTTGAGCACAAACTCACTCTAACCTGGCTCCATTTAAAAGACTGCAACCTGAGGTTAAATAGTGTGGAAAGCTAAACAAATACTAAATAATTTTGTTTTTGAGGATGGAAATGGATTTATAAACCCTTTTTTAAAATAAATCTTTGAAACCACAAAAAGTGTTTGAGCCACTGCTGTTGTATTGATAGGCTAAAAAAAATTCAGTTCAACAGGTTTTTAATAACAAAAGGAGAATTACTGTATTATTATTATTAATAATAAATATCTTAGTGTATTCAATTACATGACTAATTTTAGAGTTAAAAATCTATTTTTATGTTTAGTAATATCTTTCAGCCACTGGGGGCGCCAGAGTTCTTCACAAGCTACACCATTAATCACATGTTTCTATTTTAGCACCTGCTGCTGTGAAATTAGATTGAGATGATTTGGTGACTCCTGTGACCAGTGGAGTTCTGACTGATGATGAAGAAGAAGCAGACGATGATGATGATGATGATGTTGGTGGTGGTAAAGTTGTTTTTGGAATATCTGTATATAAAGCAACAAAACAATGAAATTCTCAAGGTTGTTTTTTCACACACAGAACTTGACATCACTTTTCTCATGATAATAAACATAAGTGTTACTGATGTCATTCACACATTTACTACCCATAATTCATGTCTGCTGATACAGAGACACCCAGAAGACGAAATCACAAGCTGTTTCTTTGAGTTTCTGTATCTAAAGCCTGTGGTTTCTCAGTGAATAATACAGTTCATAATAATACAGTGGGGTTACCAGATGAGCATTTTAACTGCAGCTTCTGAACTATTATATAGTACACTACTGGTAAACTGACTCACAGCAGCACTAAATACTGCATCCAGATTAGCATACTTGAACTAATTTAAAAACTAAAATAATAATTAAAAAAATTGGAATACTGCAACCAGATCATCAATAATGCTGCAACACCAAGCAATGCAGTGAACTCGAGCATTGAGAACATTGTTCGTGTACACAGAGCTTACTAAAAAGAACGTTTTTGAACAACTTTTTTTTTGAGTCTCCGCTCGCGGCCGTCTTGCCAGTCAAGAGGTATCGATCTCCGAATGCGACGTAATACTGAGGAGAGTAAAGATGGATAGCTCCTAAAGCATATTTCCATATAAATGCACGGCTAATTCGTTGTTTTGTCGCAAGTGAAAAACAATATTAACCTTCTAGTTGTAAAAAGAGCCTCATATAAGAAACATTAATATATAAGAATCTCGCATTCGGAAATCGACACTTCTTGACTGGCAAGACGAAACTCAAACAGTGAAAGTGAGTTGTTCAAAACCTTTCTTTTTAGTAAACTCTGTGTACACAAACAATGTTCTCAATGCTGGAGTTCATGTGTAGAGACCCAGACGATACTTCGAGCAAAGTTTCATGGTGTGTCGAGTCTTCTTAGTGTTGTAAACTTATCAATTTGTGATGCGCTCACAGATATGCCCCTATAGTTCTCCCATTCACCGGCCACTGACCACAAAACTAAATCACGGTCAATCTTAAAAACGGCTCGTTTGTCGTAATTATGCTTTTAGATATAAGTTTTTCTCGTTTACAGTAAAAAAAAAAACAGCCCAGGTTGCATTTTGGCAATAGTTATCCTTTAACAAACCCTTATAAAGAAACTTCCTCTTTTTACTGTTGTTTGTGGTCTTGCTTTGTTAAACAGACAGAACATCTAGAAATAACCTGCTGGTAAACCTGTGTGAGCAAAATCATTTCTCTTACAGAGGTCATTGATCACTTTCTTTGTACAGTCTAGCAACATGATACAAGACACATTGTGATCTGTTGAATGGAAGCTAGCTGTGATTTTGATTAGATTCTGATTAATATCAGTGAGGAAATTATCCATACCAGTAACGCTGATGAGGACTCGAGTGATGAAGCTCTTGTGTCCTTGATCAGACTGAACTCCACACCAGTATTCAGCTGAATGTTGTTGAGTCACATGACTGATGGTTCCCGTCAGGAGCTGCTGCTCTCTGTCATCATACAGCTGGATCTGTCCCTCAGCGCTCCATCTTCTGCTCTCCTCCACAGACGTCTCTTCAGCACAGAGATCAGATCCAGATCTCCTGCAGACAAACTTGACATCAGCACTGTGGGATTGTGGGTATTTGCAGCTGATGTTCACAGATCCTCCTGCAGTAGCTGACAGACTGATGCTCTTTTCACAACAATCAGCTGTTGGAGTCAGATCAAGTGCAGCAATGTTAAAATTAAACACTATATTCATGAATTCACCACATAAGCAATGCATGCATGAATGAAAGCAGCTCACCATCTTTAATATTCAGGTTCAGTTTAGAGAAGATTATGTGGTTTTTAGAAACTCTAACCATAGTCTGATAATCTCCAGATTCATTCACGTTTAGCCCTTTTATTAACAAATGCAAAAAACCTGCAGATGTCTCATTTTGTACGGTAAATCGTTCATCTTGTTTCCATTGTGGCACCCTGCTTGTGACTGCCGGTTTAAAGCATTTATCTGCTTCACCTTTACAGATGAAAATGAAAAGCTTTTTGGGTTTGTTTTCAGATTTGTAGTGTATAATGACAATTCCTCCAGAATATCCTGTCACACTGCTGAGTTTTTGACCTGTTGAACACAAACTTAGATATCAGTGTGACAAGACTAGCTGACTTGAATAGCTGACACACTAAGATCCACACACACAGACAGACAGACAGACAGAAACACACATATTATGTCCCTTCATCACTGTGTTCAAATATTTGTTCTTCAGTTTCAATCACTTGCTGCACTCAATAATCATATATCTTGTTAGTTTGTCATCATTTATGAAGGTCAATGCTATTTTGTGTGTTTGAGTCTCTTATATTGTGAGATATAAATAATGCATTTTATATTTCCTGGATACTGATTTTGCTTTTGTTATTTAGTTACCAAAGTAATTGCAGTCAGTGTTGAGTGTGGTGATGCTGTGGAGATCATCATGAGTTTAAAGGGTTCCAGTTACTCACCTGTTAAAACTTTCAGAATCACTTCATTGTAGAAATCTTCATCCAAAGAGATATCAACTCCGCAGTAGTATACATCAGAGTCCTGTTTACTCAGATCTCTGATGGTCACAGTTAAAACTGCTACTCTTGTGTTGTCATACAGAGAGAATCTTCCATCATCGACCCATTTATCTTTAGTATTAGTCCTGATTTGGTCTGCGCACTCTGACCACTCTCCTCTACAAAAATACTTAGCATGGTCTGCATATCCTTTATCATATTTGCATTTGATAATGACTCCTCCTCCTGAATATCCTGTCACACTGATGGAGCTCACGACACCTAAAACAAACCGGCATTAAAACACATTAGCATATTAAGAAGACTTAACACAGATACATTTTTTTAACTGATTAAATTTTGTTGATTCAACAAGATGAGCTGAAGTTAAAGACTGAACTCATTAAATTTGTGCTGGTTTATTTCAGATTCTTACCAGGAATCATCAGCAGAGTGAAAGTCCAGATGATCTTCATTCTTCTCTCTTATTCAATGATCTTCTCTGTTTTTGGTAGATTCAGTTCTTCTGATGCTCTCGATGTGTATTCAGATGAGTTCTGAGTGTTTCTTTCCTGGTTACATGTTTAACATCAACTGCTGAATGTGACAGAGACGCCCACTTCCTCTGTTGTGCCTGGAAGGGATACAGCTGCGACCAGAAAGTAACAATACAATTAAAATTTATATCTATTAGATTGTGTTTTATTAACGTATGCACCTACCCCTTTCAATAATGTAAAAACAGTAATTATTGTTGTAGAGTGTGACAAAAAAGTATGCATGCACAGTAGCTGCATATGTACACCATCTAGCCTTAACCCTTCTTCTGAGGGAGAGAGAGAGTGAGAAAGAGAGAGAGAGAGTTTGTGATAAAGAGCGACAGAGAGAGAGAGAGAGATTAATAAAGAAAGAACTGAAACTGGTATTTCGCAGATGCTTCACATGGACATGCAGGACTCACAGAAAGAGCAGACACATGTAAATAATACTTTTAATAAAAAGCATTTTTACAGAGACTTTAACATAATTATTCTATCATAATTGCAGAATCGTATTATGATTATTTATTTATTTTCTTACTTTTAGAGACAGTGACATCTGCTGGACAGACATGCAAACAGCAGCGGTTCTCATTAACCTGATGTGTCATTTATCTTTAGCTTTGTGCTGATTATGTATAATGATTTTTCATAACTTTTCATTTCAGAGATGAATGTGATTACTAATAGCTTTCTCTCGGTACTCTAAATAGACTATATTGAGAGACTAAATTAATCTTGGAGAAAGAGCGCCATCTGTGGTCAATATGAAAACAAACAACAACACAAAACTCTGGAACCTGACAGTAATGAATTATTTGATCAGTCTGACAGAGCTCCACATAATACCAGTGGCTCAATCAATGGCATGAGGTAATAATGATCTGTCTGGGTGTGTTTAAAACTTGTCTGAAAATAGTATTTTGTGACCGTGTTTGATTATGATGCTAGCGAAGCATGAAATACACACTTTTATATATAATGTTTTACCTCAAAATGAATCTATATGCTCTAGTCCAAAAAGACAGATATCAGTGCAAATAAAGTATGAGTTTTAAATGTTCTTTTTTATTTGCATATCACTTTTCATATTCAGTGGAGTTTCAAAGCAGCTTTACAGAAAATTACACATTCATGTCTTAAGCCTTAAATATACTGTAAGAGACCAACTGTGGAAAGTAAGAAAATATTTACATATAAGAAGAAATAAACAATCAGTCTTATCGAATGGGAACTATTTCCATCTGACATTACAGTTAATGTCCAGTTGCTATATGACCTGTTCACACATTATGTGTCATTTGGTGCTCAGTGTTTATTTTCAGACACTGAATACTGAAGATCTCAGACTTTTTAAAAATAAATCAGTTTCTGACACACATTCTCTGCTGTGAAGATTCAGCTGATGATGATGATGATGATGATGACCTTTGTGATGCTGTTTCTGGAACATCTGCATATAAAACAATAACGCAATGAATTTCTAAATGATGTTTAAATGTTTTTCCCCCCACACACAGAACTTGACATCACATGTCTCATGGTAAAGTGTTACTGACGTCATTCACACATTCACACATTCACTACCCAGAAATCATTGAGACCCCTCTGACGTCCAGATTAAACTCAGAGAAGAAACTGTAGTCTTTTGAAACTTTGACTATAATCTAGTGGTGGGCCGTTATCGGCGTTAACGTGCTGCGTTAACGTGAAACTCTTATCGCGCGATAAAAAAAAAATCGCCGTTAATCTATTCTCAAATTTGGGTTGGGAGCAAGGGGCAACCTCCCGCTCTCTCTATTGAAACCAATACGGAAGTGTCTTAAAATGCAATTCATCGACTGGCCGCTAGAGACTGGCTGCAAAAGAGAGTCAGTCCCATTGACTCCCCATGTTAAAATGCCCAACTTTACAGCAGAAAAAAGTATGTTTACAGCCTGGTTCAAAAAATGGCTTTGGTCTATATAGCTAGTTTTGCCCTTCATGTCAACTGTGAGGGGGGTGAATTTTTTTATAACTCATCCGTTTAAGTTATATTAAGCCTTAAAGTTCAGCATAATTAAGGGCGTGGCCACTTGAGTGACAGGGGGATTGCCGCTGCTGTCACCACTGTCGCGCTAGGCGGGCGTGGTTTCAGCAACCAGCTCCACCCACGTCCCGCCTTTTTGCCCATTTTTGATTATCCGGGAGTGACGCGTGGTGACGCGGTTCCAAGATGGCGATGGCCGAATCCCGCCCACAACAGGCTTCAAAATAGCGCTTCAGAATCCTACGGGTGACGTCACGGACACTACGTCCATTATTTTTTACAGTCTATGGTTGGGAGCTGGGTCTAAACTACGCAAGCTATGATGACTTTCACCTTGATAGTTTAACGCGGATGTATACCGAAGACTGTAGAATATGGTCGCGCGTTTAAGTCTCCTCCGCCAAAACACAGACGGGATCGCGTCGTCCTCCATTCATGAAAACCGAATCTACTATAGCGAAATGCCACGTAAATTCGTCGTTTTTTGGATTCATAAATCAAATGTTGGTCAGTCACTTAATTCAAATCGCGATATGGACTAGTGTATGTGAAAACTGAAATGCAAAAAGACCGTTTTAATATGAATCCGATATGTTCCGTTTGCCTAGCTGTATGTATGCATTGCGGAGACGAGCTTTTACTTGACGCATACTGAAACGCACGTGACGCTCCCGGTAATTTTTGGCATTTTCATCTCACATGAACAGATAAACTCAATCTCCCAAACTGCTGTGAGTGTCACTTTTACCGTTTCATTTGAGAAAACTAGCATCATATCATACTGTATGACACAGAAACTTCACGGCAACCTGTCAAAATAAAAGTACGGTGTAACATGTAATGGGTTGGGTAGGTGTTGACGTTAAAAAAAACACAATCTAATAGGGAGAAAAAATAATTTCAGTGTTAGTTAGTTAGTAAACATAAGTACATCTAATTGAACATAATTTATTTTCATCAACAAATTATCATAGAACAGCTTTATGAGCTTTATGATCCATTCTCAAAGACTTACTTTTAGTCATTATTTGGGTAGCACACATATTCTGAATGCCTTCAGCAGAATTCAAATTAGCCATTTTAATCTAGATTAATCTAGATTAATTCCAAGATTTAATCTAGATTAATCTAGATTAAAAAAATTAATCTATGCCCACCCCTACTATAATCCTATATTCTCCAGAATCGTTCACATTCAGTTCTCTGATAAATATACGTAAGAGATGTGCAGATCTGTCATCATAAACAGAGAATCGGCTGTCATGTGTCCATTCTGCTGCTCTGTTAGTGTTTATTAGAGTAAAACATTGATCTGCAGACATTATACAGACGTCTATCAAAGGATTCTTCTCTAGCATCTTATATTTGTAGTTTATAATGACGTTTCCTCCTGAATATCCCGTTACCGTCCTGATTTTGTCATCTGTTAAACACAAATCCAGACAATTTATCAATAAATGTGTTTATCAATCAATAAACACATATCTGGTCACTTAAATGTTCAACTTATTGGCTGCAAGATCAAGTCAAGATTACTTATGAGTGTAAACATTGAGGCAATATGATTTTGTTATTTAGAAGTTATTTATTATATGTTAGAGGTTACATGTGTGAACCACAGTAATTAGTCAGTGTTGAGTGTGGTGATGTAGTGGAGATCATCATGAGTTTGAGAGCTTTAGTTACTCACCTGTTATAACGTTTAGATTCACTTCAGTGTAGGAATCTGTTTTTGCATAAATATCAGTTCCACAGTAATATATATCAGAATCTTGTTCACGCAAATCTCTGATGGTCACAGTGAAAACTGCTGCTCTTGTGTCGTCATACAGAGAGAATCTTACAGAATGAACCCATTTATCTTTCTCTTTAGTCTTGATTTGGTCTGTGCACACTGACCACTCTCCTCTACAAAAATACTTTGCATTTGCTGAATATCCTTCATGATATTTGCATTTCATGATGACTCCTCCTCCTGAATATCCTGTCACACTAATAGAGTTCACAACATCTACAACAAAACAGTATTTTAATACAACATTGATATTTTCACGAGACTGAACAGAGATGGAATTTTAAATTGCTTTTAATGCTTTCCATACTTGAGTCAACAACATACACTAAAGCTAAATACTATGTGCTGTCTTCAGTGATTTACTGTGAGTTCAGATTCTTACCAGGAATCATCATCAGAGTGAAAGTCCAGATTATCTTCATTCTTCTCTCTTATTCAATGATCTTCTCTGTTGTTAGTAGATTCAGTTCTTCAGATGCTCTCGATGTGTGTTCAGATGAACTTGGTCCTGGTCATGTCGGTCTTAAAGATGAACTGCTAAATGTGACAGGGACGCCCACTTCCTCTAAGTGAGAGAGAAAATAATTAATAAAGAGGGAAATGAAACTAGTTTTCACGCATGCTGTTCATGAACATATGAGTTAGTTTAGAATGTTTCTTTTTTGGTTATGTTTAACATGAACTGCTGAATGTGACAGAGATGCCCACTTCCTCTGAGAGAAAGAGAGAAAATAATAAAAGAGTGAAGTGATGATTATACATGTTCACATGAAAAAAGCAAGACTCATGCACATGTGAGAATGCAACTTATTAAAAGCACTGTATTTAATGTGCTTTGTTTTTAAAGCATTATTTGAGAGATTTCAACAAAAAAACATTTATTCAGAGATTAGACATTGAAAGAGACATTTAGTGGACACACTAAAACAAAGCATTCAGCTCATTGACATTTGGTTCTGTGACTCGTCAGGCAGTGAGATGATTGACAGCAGCGTATTCACTGTAATCCTGATTATTCCTCTGACTGACACTGTCAGGACAGTCCGCTTTATTTTGGAAATACACCACGGAGTAATTCAGATCCTCAGCACCTGTGACCAAGATCTGAGAGTCACTAGTGGGTTTATGAACTGTAGAGTAAATGTAGTTAGATGAATCAGAGGTGTTTGTGGGTAACTGAGCAGTGGCATAAACAGTGTTAGATGAATCAGAGGGGTTTGTGAGTAATTGCTTCTGGGTGTCTTCAATATCCTCATAATCACAACCAGTGGGAGAAACCTGTGGATAGACAGACAAATGATATACAGCTCTGAAGAAATCAGGATGAAAGACATCAACATTTATTCTCATTATGAATAAAAAAATAAAATTTTATGCAGTAGCTGAACTAACCAGATCATGTTTTCCTGCTCCAGCCTCAGATGACGAATCACCGCCTGCCAAAACAAGAGTCTTTAATGACATTATATGGCATTTCATCACTTGTGTCTTAATGGAAATGTTTTCACAAGTCATCGAACATCTGTGTTTCGCTCATGTCTTGTTGCAGCCAGTAGGTGGCGACAGACTCAAATTGGGAAAATAAATCAACAAATCTTTGTTTTAAACTCAGTATAAATTAGGGCTGGGTAAAAAATATCAATTCTCCGATTTTAATCGATCTTCAGTTTAACGCAACGATATCGATTCGGGAAATCCCCGAATCGATTCTTAATGCACGTGCTTCACGTAAGAGGATATGAATATTCACCTCTCGTCCTGAAGGTGTCACTAGTGTTCCTGCTGAGAGAGTTTCTCAACCGCTGGTGATCTAATCACAGCGCAAAGGAGCTGCCTTAGATCAGATCAGAACATGTTGATCAGCTGCTTTTTTTTGCAGAAAAATCTGGTGATCAAAAATGATTAGCCTGTAGTTAAGAACTGTTAGTTTTATGGACAGTTAGAATGTTTTGTATACGCAGACAAGGGCTTTATAATGGGACTGTTTTGAATTTAGAAAAATGTTTTATTTCTTAAACATGTTTGAAGTTCTTAATATATTTCACTGTTGCACATTTAGTCTTTTTATTTTTTTACAGTAATGTGCATTTTGCAGTTTGTTTACATGGTGTGCAATGGATGCACATATTTATGACTTCTTGTTACAGTGTTCATTTAAAATAAAAATTGTTTAAAATAAACAACTGTGTGCACCCTATTATTAATGTAGATGTGTATTTCAGTAATAAACTTAAGTAGGAGAGTTTCAGTTACCAGCATTTATATCAAAATATGGATCCCATGTCTGCAAAACTAACATTTTAAATGAAATATTGATAGCTAATCGATATCGAATCAAATCGAAATCGAATCGAATCGAAACCATAAAAATAAGAATCGAATCGAATTGCCAAATTGGTCACAATACCCAGCCCTAGTATAAATGGAGTTTCTGCATCTAAAGACACTCCCTTAGTTAATTTCACTAACAGTTGCAATTGGATTTATATTGTGAACCTAAATTCACTGTTATCCCACCAGTCCCTATTGCAACCATCAACATGTTTACTTGTTCTATGACAGCAATCAATAAAACTGAATATATGTTAATTGTATATTGATACTAAACACCTTAAAAACAATGTGTACCAAAATCTATGCCATATCTTTATGTTAACATACTTTACTAGGCTTTCGTTTTGGAGCTTTGATTCAGCCAAGGTGCAAACAGGAAATACACTGCTCTGGCCATGTGACAATATGCACTAATCATGTGAAACTGCACATATTTAAATGAGACCTTTATTTTCGCAGGACTAAAACATCAGTCAGTAAGGTTTTTAGAGCTTTATACATGAAAATCCTTTTTTTTTTTTACTACGGTCACTATTGCCACTGGTGGGGTTAAATGGATTAAGTGCAATTCAAAGATCAAATTTGATATATAGTTTATTTAATGTAGGCCTAGGCTACTACAAAGAAAAAGTGATGCCCATGAACACAACGTGTTCAACAAACAAACGTGAAAACTTTCATCCAGATAGCAACATAATGTCGGCCCAGATCCGGCCCACATCTGGCACATGTGGAATGATGCTATGGCCTGCTTGTGGCTCAGATCTGGCAAACAGGAGTGGTCAATTCAAGTGCCATCTACTTGCATGTGGGCCAGATCATAATTTCACATGTGCCAGGTATGGGCCGGATCGGAGCTGACATTATGTTGCTATCTGGGCACGTGTCCTCCCATTTAGCATAATGTGGCATAATAATGAACTAAGATGATAAAGACCAAATTCAGTATAAGACTTATTGTTGATGCAAAGTATATACAGTCCAGTAAGAGTCCAAGTAATATTAAAAGGACCAACTCCATACAGGCAAGCAGAACATAGAAAATCATTATAAATAAAACATGCAATGTATCTTAATGGACAAAGACAATGATAAAAAAGGGCTGTAGACAGTTTATTCTATATGGTAAAAATGCTAAATGCTACACTTTACACATTGCGTTTATTCTGGGCTCATCTGCTTGTCTGTACATATTAGTTAAGTTTTAGTAATAAAGAGGTCGTGGTATGGGAAGAAAACACTATATACATATACATTGTATTAATTGATTTTGATATTTTAATACCACTATCTTTATACATTAATCCATATTATTATCCATATTTTTATGGATTTGTATGGGAGGAAAACGCTTAACGAGAGACTTTGTGCATTGTGTTCATATTCTGCTGCTCTGTGGCCACTGATGACTTACAGATGATGACCTACAGATGACTTGCAGAACCCTGTAAGTTATAGTACTAAATTAAATTAATTTCAAGCGATTAACCACCACTTGTCTCGATTGGCAACAATTGCAAGTGACAGAGAGTGCAAGTGATGATTGAACTGTCATCCTAATTTAGTTTTTTTTTTTTTTTTTTTTTCGTGTCTTTGCTACCTGGCTACTGTTGTAAAATGTTGAGAGATTCAAAAAAAAATAAATAAATAAAAAAAAAAAAATAAAATAAAAATAATAAATAAATAAATAAAAAAAAAAGACTTGTGGAAATGTGGATGTCTGAGAGTGCAAGTCTGAGAATGCAAGTGCATGTATGCAGCCAGACGGATCCCCAAGACATTAAGAAGGAGTTTTACCTTGAGACTGATGTTTCTTACAGAGAAACAGTAATGAGAGACCAGTGAAGATCAGAACCAGAAGAACCAGAACCAGAGGAACAATCAGAGATGAGCCTGAAAACACAGGAGATGAAACAATCAGATCAATTCGTCTGATCACTCTTACAGCTACACTGTTAAAAATTGCTGTAAAAAACGGCCAAATTTTGACAGTAACATGCTGTTTTCCATTAAAACAGTGCATTCTGGGTATTATTTGTCAATTTCGAAAAGTAGCCTGCTGCTATGTATCGTGAATTAACAGCGTTCAAAATCGACACTCAGAGACTGTGTTTAAAATAACATTTAAATTGCACCTATATGTCCACTAATTCACTCTAAAGTGTTAGTAGAGTATTAGTAGAGTGGTAGGGTTAGGGTTAGATTAACAACAGAATGTTCAAAAGGAACCTTCAAACAAAATTGTTACCGATATTACTAAAAAAAAAAAAACTCGAAAATTAGTAATGTAATTTAATACACTGAAATATTTATATACTAATAATAATAATACAGCCATTCTTCTTTTGTTATTATAGACCTTTTGAGCTGAATGACGAAACATGTTTTTATTTTAGCACCTGCTGGTGTGGAACTAGATGGAGATGATTTGGAAACACTTGTGATTAGTGGAGTTCTGACTGATGATGAAGAAGAAGCAGATGATAATGATGATGGTGGTGGTGATGATGATGATGATGATGATGATGATGATGACAGTGACAATGATGGTGATGGTGGTGATGATGACGATGGCAGTGATGATGGTGGTGGTGATGAAGATGATGGTGGTGGTAAGGCTGTTTTTGGAATATCTGTACATAAGACAACAAAACAATGCATTTCTCAAGGTTGTTTTTTCACACACAGAAGTTGATATCACTTTCTCAAGTGTTACTGATGTCATTCACACACTGACTACCCAGAATTCATGTCTGCTGATACAGAGACACCTAGAAAACTAAATGACGAGCTGTTTGTTTGAGTTTCTGTAACTGAAGCCTGTGGTTTCTCAGTGAATAATACAGTTCATAGGGGGTTAGCAGATGAGCATCTTTAACTGTAGCTTCTTAACTCTAGTACAAGACTGGTAAGCTGACTCACAACAGCACTAAATACTGCATCCAGATGAGCACACTTGAACTAAACACTACAGTAATACTGAGCCCAAATGACCAATTAATGCTGCAACACCAAACACTGCAGTAAAACCAAATGACTATAGAGAACACTAAAAAAAGCTGCACATTCAAACTGCTTTCAGATCTGCAGGTACTGGACATTTAAAGAATGAAATGAAGAATAAAACACAGAAACACTTTCCTCTCCTTTACTCTGTGTGCAGTTCCTCATTGAGCAGAACAACAACATTATTCACACAAAAACTGCACTGTTACCTGCATTAATGACTACATTAACAAACCCTCATAAGGACACTTCCTGTTTTTATCTGTGGTTTTGGTTTTTACTTTTTTAAACAGATAGAACATCTAAAAATAGCCTCCTGATAAACCTGTGTGAACAGAATCATTTCTCTTACAAAGGTCAGTGATCACTTTCTTTGCACAGTCTTCTGTCTACCACATAATCAAATGCATTAATGAGAAAGCAGTGCATCGTCTCTCATGTCCACATTAAACTCAGTGAAATAACTGTATTCTTTAGAATATTTGACTATAATCTTATATTTCCCAGAATCATTCACATTCTGCTCTCTGATAAACATATGATTCCATGTTTCCATCATGTTTCTATTCTGCTGCTTTGTTAGTGTTTACTGTTTATTAGAGCTATATATTTATCTGCTCCAGTTTTACAGATGCACTTCTCATGACTCTTGTGTTGCATCTCATATTTGTAGTTTATAATGACATTTCCTCATAAATATCCTCTCACACTACTAATATTTTGACTGTTAAACACAAACTCATCTATCAGTGTGATCTCTCTCTTCATCACTGTGTTCATACAGTATTTGCTTTTTAGCTTCGATCATTTGTCATATTGTATTTAAGACACATGGTTGCTTACACATTTTATGAGCGTAAATCTTATGCTGCAAGATAAAAATATTCTATATTTGTCCTGTTATTGATTTTCTGATGTTTTAGAGGACTACATTTAGCCTATGAGCTGCAGTAATTAGTCAGTGTTGAGTGTGGTGATGTTGTGTAGATCATCATGGGTTTGAGAGTCTCAGTTACTCACCTGTTATAACATTCAGATTCACTTCAGTGTAGGAATCTCCACTCCAAGAGATATCAGATGCACACTGGTACGTCCCAGAATCTTGTTCACTCAGATCTCTGATGGCCACAGTGAAAACTGCTGCTGTTGTGTCGTCATACAGAGAGAATCTTACAGAATGAACCCATTTATCTTTAGTCTCAGTCTTGATGAGGTCAGAGCACCATTCCCTCTGTAGTACAGTTATATCTGACTTCTGACCTTTACAAAAATACTTTGCATTCTTCTTATATTCTCCATCATATCTGCATGTGATGTTGACTCCTCCTCCTGAATATGCTGTCACACTGATGGAGCTCACGGCACCTACAACAAACCAGCATCTTAATACAACACTGATATATTATGAGAATGAATGTTGATGAACTTCAACATTTATTTAACATCAATTCAACATGTACTGAGGTCATTTCATTAATGTGTTCACTAATAGGTTTCTCCAGGTCTTCTATAGACTATATTGACAGACTAACTTAAATTTGAAGAAAGAGGTCAAATCTGTGGTCAAAATTATAATAGGCAAACAAAACAAAACTGTGGAACCTGGGTATATTCCAAAAAAGCAAGGTTAACTCACCATCTGCTAAATCCTGAACTCTCGGTTGATTAGCCCAAACCTTGCTTATTTGAGGTATGCTGGCTTCAAAAAAAGTGTCCAGGAGCAAATTGATTCAACAGAGAGTAAGTTCCTGGTTAACACTCAAGACATTCTCAACAGAGCGACGAAACACTATGGAAACGGCCGCTAAGAAGCCAGCCATGCTGTTTCTTTCTTCTTCTTCTGTTCAGAAGGTAATTTGCATACATAGTGCATATCGCTACCTAATTGGTGGTTGTGCAATTTTTTTTTTTTTTTTTTTTTGGTTAATCTTTAATCCTTCAGAATAGGAATTAAACCGTTTGTTTTCATGCTGAATATACAATTCACATCAGTTATGTATTTTTATTATAACAAATAAATTATAGAAAATGCTGATCTATGATGTGTAAGATGACAATACAAAATAACAAACATATAGAATAGAATAAACATTACCTTGTCATAAAAGTGTTTTATAATTTATACAGGTAACTATTATATATGCCAACAAAATAAATGTAATAACCACATTAGAATAATAATGATTCTTTCATAACCTTAAATTCGTATTATTTAAAGTGGATAACTTTTAAAAGTTAACAATGTGATTACAAACAGCTTTCTCCAGGTGCTCTGTCTAAATAGACTATATTGAGAGACTAAATTAATCTTGGAGAAAGAGCGCCATCTGTGTGTCAAGATGAAAATAAACAAATAAAACAAAACACTGGAACCTGACACCAAAAATGGAGTGGCAGTGTTTGAAACTTGACTGAAAACACTATTTTTGTCATTGTGTTTGATTTTGAAACTAGTGATGCATAAAATATACACTTAACTTTTTTTTGTTTAAGTTTTACCTTAGATTGAATCTAGATGCTCCAGTCAATAAAGACAGATATCAATGTAAGTAAAGTATGAGTCATTTTTATTTGCACATCAATTTTCACATCCAATGCTGTTTCAAAACAGCTTTACAGAAAATCATACACCAAGCGTTGAATTCAAGTAGTGACAAACTGCAAAAAGCTAGAAAAAAAAAAGTTTATGTATCAGAATAAACAATCAGACTCATCTGGAGAAAACAGTTTTCTTCTGATTTGCTCCATTTTGTCTGTTTACACATTATGTGTGTCATTTGGTGCTCTGTGTTTGTTTCGCATGCTGAATAATGAACATCTCAGATTAATAAATCAGTTTCTGACACACATTCTCTGCTGTGAAGATTGAACTGATGATGATGATGATGATGATGATGAAGATGTCAATGATGATTGTGGCGATGAACACTTTTCAAGGACATCTACATATAAAATAACAAAACAATGCATTTCTAAAGCTAGTTTTTTTCCCACACAGAACTTGACACCATGTGTCTCATGGTAATATGTGCTACTGATTTCATTTACACACCGACTACCCAGAATTCATGTGTGTTGATACTTAGAAACAAAATCGTAGGCTGTTTGTTTGAGTTTCCGTGACTGAAGTCTGTGGTTTCTCAGTGAATAATAAAGGTCATAGCAGGTTACTGGATGAGCATCTTTAACTGCAGCTTCCTAACTATAGCACAAGACTGGTGAAATGACTCACAGAAGAGCAGCTTCTGCACTTTTGTTTTTTTTTTTGCAATGCTGATAGAGAAAGTCATCCGTACCAGTAACGCTGATGAGGACTCGTGTGATGAAGCTCTTGTGTCCTTGATCAGACTGAACTCCACACCAGTATTCAGCTGAATGTTGTTGAGTCACATGACTGATGGTTCCCGTCAGGAGCTGCTGCTCTCTGTCATCATACAGCTGGATCTGTCCCTCAGCGCTCCATCTTCTGCTCTCCTCCACAGACGTCTCTTCAGCACAGAGATCAGATCCAGATCTCCTGCAGACAAACTTGACATCAGCACTGTGGGATTGTGGGTATTTGCAGCTGATGTTCACAGATCCTCCTGCAGCAGCTGATAGACTGATGCTCTTCTCACAACAAGCAGCTGTTGGAGAGGCAAATCAAGTGCAGCAATGTTCACATTAATATATTCATGGATTCTGTGAAACAAAGTATAAATTAGGGAAAATGGCTTACCATCCTTAATGTTCAGCTTCAGTTGAGACAAGATACTGTGGTCTTTAGAAAATCTGTCCAGAATCCAATATTCTCCAGAATCATTGACATTTAGGTTTTTGATAAACACATGTAAGAGACATGTGGACCTGTCATCATAAACAAAGTATTGTCCATCATGTTTACATTCTGCTCCTCTGTCAGTGATTAATTGAATAAGACATTGATCTGCTATAGTTTCAGAAATATTTCTTGTGGTATAATTATTTATGCTAACACATTTTATCAACATAAATCTAGTGCAGAATGAAAATATATCACATTTATACAGTTTATTGAATTATTATTTATTATTATTATTATTATTATTATTATTATTATTATTATTTTTAAGAGGATTACATGTAGCCTATGAGCTGCAGTAATTAGTCAGTGTTGAGTGTGATGATGTTGTGGAGATCCTCATGGTTTTGAGGGTTTCAGTTACTCACCTGTTATAACATTCAGATTCACTTCAGTGTAGGAATCTATAGCCCAAGAGATATCAACTGCACACTGATACGTCCCAGAATCCTGTTCACTCAGATTTCGTATGGTCACATTAAAAACTGCTGCTCTTGTGTCGTCATACAGAGAGAAACGCCCAGAATGAACCCATTTATCTTTAGTCTGAGTCTTGATGAGGTCGGAGCACCTTACAATCTGTGGTATATCTGGCTTCCATTCTTTACAAAAATACTTTCCATTTGCTGTATATCCTTTATCATATCTGCATTTGATCGTGACTCCTCCTCCTGAATATCCTGTCACACTGATGGAGCTCACAACACCTACAACAAACCAGCATCTTAATACAACACTGATATATTTCTGAGAATACACAGAGATGTATTTAAATGTGTTTAACATCAATTCATCAACACAAACTGAAGTTAAAGACTCTATAGTGTTTTCAGTGATTTACTGTGTGTTCAGATTCTTACCAGGAATCATCAGCAGAGTGAAAGTCCAGATGTTCTTCATTCTCACTTGTTCAATTATCTTCTCTGTTGTTGGCAGATTCGGTTCTTCTGATGCTCCCAATATGTATTCAGATGAGTTCTGAGCGTTTCTTTCCTGGTTACATGTTTAACATCAACTGCTGAATGTGTCAGAGACGCCCACTTCCTCTGAGAAAGAGAGAGAGACATTGACAGAGAGAGGGTGATTTAGTAAAGATGGAACTGAAACTGGTATTTCACACATTACTGACGACACACGTTACATGAACATGCAGGACTCACAGAAAGAGCAGACACAGACTCTTCATAAAAAGCATTTTCAGAGATTTTAACAAAATTATTCTTTCATAAACTTGGAGTTGCAAAATTAAATTAAAGATAACTATGTGATTTTCAACAGCTTTCTTTAGGTAGCCTACTCTATATTGAGAGACTAAATTAATCTTGGAGAAAGAGCGCCATCTGTGGCCACGATGAAAATAAAACAAATAAAGCAAAACACTGGAACCTGACACTATAAATGGACAATTTGATCAGTACAGAGCTCCAGATATTAACAGTGGCTTGACAAAAAATTGTGTGAGTTTATGATTATATGTCTGGCAGTGTTTGAAACTTGTAAAATACACACTTAACTTTTTTTCAAAACCAAGAGTTTGACCTTAGATTGAATCTAGATGTTCCAGTCGATAAAGACAGATATCAACGCAATGTTAGTAAAATAAGAGTTGTTATAAAGGTCATTTTTATTTGCATATTACTTTGTTTCATGTGCTGATTCACAGCAGCTTTACAGAAAATATCACATTCATGTCTTAAGCCTTTTACAAGTGACAAGCTGTGGAAAGCAAATATTTACACATTAGGAAAACAAACAAAACAAAAACAACAACAACAACAACATTTAGTGGAAACAATTGTCCAGTCAATGTCCATTTGCTAAATATAATCTGTTTACACAGTATGTGTATCATTTGGTGTTCACGTGTTTTCAGACTGAATACTTAACATCTCAGACTCCTGCAAAATGAATCAGTTTCTGACACACATTCGTTGCTGTGGAGCTTCAGCTGAGGATGATGATGATCATGGTGATGTTGTTTCTAGAACATCTGCATATAAAACAACAAAATGTATTTCTAAAGGCTGTTTTTTTTTTTACACAGGACATGGTCTCATTCACACATTGACTACCCAAAATTCATTGTTTGCTAATACAGAGACATCCATCTCTTTATTAGTGCTAAATACTGCTCTGATACTGCATCCAGATGAGCACACTTGAACTAGTTAAAAAAAAAAAAAACTGTTGTAATACTGTGTCCAAATGACCAACTAATGCTGCAACACCAAACACTGTAGAAATATACAATCACCACATGCAGATGTAAAACTTCTGCTTTTAAAGCAGAAGTTTAAACCATTATTGACCAATCAGGCATGAGAACCACAACCACAAACAAACACAGAACCACAAACTGCCAGCTTGTGTCTTTCAGCAACTTTAAACTTTCAAGAGGATAACATAAGCAATTATCTTGGTATGGATTAAACGATTTTAGCAAAATAAATTCCTCACGCAAACCAGAAAATTCTTAGTCATGCATAATCTCACTTATACCAGAATGGACAGGTTAAAGCTGTCATTCATGCTTATTATTTATTTGAATAATGTTTAATCTCACCTGTTAAAACTTTCAGATTTATTTCAGTGTAGGAATCTTCACTGATTAGGATGTCAACTCCACACTGGTACGTCCCAGAATCCTGTTCACTCAGATCTCTGATGGTCACAATGAAAACTGCTGCTCTTGTGTCGTCATACAAAGAGAATCTTCCAGAATGAACTAGGGCTGTCCCCGAATAGTCGAAGATTCGATGCATCGATATGCGGAGCCTGATTTAGAGGTCTGCGCGGGACTGCTTTTCTAGTCCCGCTCCTGCCCGCTCCCGCAAGGTTTTATTCCGCACCCACCCGCTCCCGCTATATATTCACACTTTGTTCACCCGCTACCCGCTTAGAATAATTTTCTTCCCGACCCGACCGTTCCCGCTAAAATTAGTTCTCGTTTCCAGAATCTCACATTTAACCATCAGGAAACAATATCAAGTTTATAAAACTTTTTTTTCGCAGTACATCTATTATATTTCTACGGAGCCCCTTACGTCACCTGTAGAAGAAAAATAATTTATCCGTGGGGACGGTTTTGCAATTCGTTCCCTCAGTTTATAAACCGTACTCACGAATTCTTAAACTGTTCCCTCGGTTTAACAATTCGTTCCCACGGATTAACAAACCGTGCCCACGAATTTCCAATCCGTGCGCTCAGATTTTGTAAACCGTACCCTCGGATTTTGAATCCGTACCCACAAATTCATAATCCGTGCGCACGCTTTCGCAATCCGTTCCCACAGTTTGTAAACTGCTCTCACGGATTTGTGGCCCCGCCCCCAAATTCAAACAGGACACCTGTTTAAGTGCTGGATGCATTGTTTTGCACTTTATTTCTCAGTAGGCTATATGAGACTATGCAACACTGACAAAACAGAGTTTTAGCTTTATTTTATATTAATCACCAATAGACTAGCTGCCAAAACATCATGTGTTTTAACCTATTGGTTATTAATATAAAATAAACGATAAAAAGAAGCCTGTTTTGTAAGTGCGGTCATGGTACCAAAATAAAAGAATAAGTGAAGAGCGCTGTTCAAACGGCTTTGTTTTATATAATAATATTTTTCAAAATATAAAATTACCTGAATTAAAAAAAAACGAGTTTTGGAGAGGAGAAGGTAAAAAGCAATACAAAACAAATAATGTACAGGTGATGTTGCCATTCCTTTGCTCTCAAACTAAATGCAATGTAATAATAGGCCTTATTTAATAATAACATTAATAGTGCAGCATGCATCTAACTCTGGGTGAAAAAAAAGCTTATCATAATCACAAATCCGTGAGAGCAGTTTACAAACTGTGGGAACGGATTGCGAAAGCGTGCGCACGGATTATGAATTTGTGGGTACGGATTCAAAATCCGAGGGTACGGTTTACAAAATCTGAGCGCACGGATTGGAAATTCGTGGGCACGGTTTGTTAATCCGTGGGCATGAATTGTTAAACCGAGGGAACAGTTTAAGAATTCGTGAGTACGGTTTATAAACTGAGGGAACGAATTGCAAAACCGTCCCCACGGATTAATTATTTTTCTTCTACAGGTGACGTAAGGGGCTCCGTATATTTCCATGTTCCACTGTTAAGACGTATATTACAGCCCTGTATTTCACCCCGTCATAGATCAAATGCGGGCTACAATTATATTTTATACATTCAATGGTGATAAAAAAGTGCACGCAGTAGGCAGTAGCTTGTCACAAAGCACCAGCAAAAATAATCAACATGACTGTGAAATAGTAAGGAGATATTTTAATAATTTATTTATAAACTATTGTGTTTTCTGAGTTTTTAACGATCCTCCTCATCCATCTCCTCATTGGACGCACCTTTAGAGAGAAATTCATCTTTACGGATTAGCTGCATAATAAAAGAGTTTTTGTTTTCGATCTGTTTTATTTCGTTAAGTACTAATTTAAAGCTTTCTATATATATTTATCATGTCTGACAAAAACAACGGTTAAATAGTTTACACTGAAAAAAAAAGTGATCGGGCTTGAGCCTAAATGCATTTTAGCTTCCACTCTCCGCACAGACATGCGCCAAATAGCGCACATTTATATATTATTATTTGTATCTATATATGTAGCCAATTCGTGATTTGAGAAGTCAAATTCAAACACAGTCAACTCCGCTTGGTCGTTACTTTAAGAAACAAAAAGCTTACGTTTAACGAACAAAAAATGCTCCAAACGCTTTTTTCTAAATTAACTTAATAAAAAAGAAACGAAATTATAATCACTTTTCCATTACATACAAAACTGAACTGTTTTAATTGCCTTAGTAGTATAAATTGTTTTGGCAAAGCGGAAAAAAGACGGGTTTGGGTCAGGAGTTAACAACCACACGGATTGCGAAAAATCAGTCAGCATAACTTTATGAAGATTTTGGCACTCCAAACGTGGCTTTGCGCTCTGGAGTAACGCTGATAAACATTTGCCCACAGAAAAACACCATCAGTACCCCATTTCCGCGCCTATGAGACCTTGCCAATAAAATGCATGACGCAGAAAGCACTGGTCCATGAGTGCAGCGAGTGCATAACAGTTATCAGCGCAGGCTGTTGCCGACAGGTGCTCGATAAAAATGAGTAAAGCTCAGATTTGCTGTTCAGAAAATACGTCGGGAACGGGATATTGTTACCGCCCGCTCCCGTTCAAATTACACCGGAGTTACCGACCGCAACCGCTTTTATTTGGAAATTTATTCCCGCGTCGCAAGAATTCTGGTCGGGTCCCGCGGTTCCCGCGGGAGAGCCGCGGGAATGCAGACCTCTAGCCTGATTCGACCACCGATCTCACAGTCGAATCTTCGCGGGTGAAACGAGCATCACACCATTTTGGCAATATAGGGGTGCTCAATGTCTAACTGCACACAGAACTACTAGATTTTGTACGGACATATTAAGTTATAAACAGCCTTAGATTATGATAATGCAGTAAAAACAAAAGTGAAAAGAAAGAAGCGTTCAATAAATATTTTTAACGTGTTTGTGAACAAATCCAACCACCCCTGTGACAGATTTAATTTTCACTTGCCCTGATCCATGATGAGATGAGGACGGCAGGGATTAGGCGGCGATCACACCGAACACGTTTTTGCCGTTGGAGGCGCCTCTTTTGAATGGTTTTCTGTTGGCAGTGAGCGTTCTGCGCTCCGTTAATGCGTCCCCGGCGCCTCGCGTTTTTGCAGGAGCGCTCTGAGCGCCTGAAGTTGAAAAAAAATATCAACTCTGAGCGGAAAAACGCCCAACGTTATTCGCGTTCTTTCCCATTGTCCAATCTTTCGGGTCTTCGAAAGTTTACCGTCGCTTAAAAAGTCCGGAGACTGCAAGAAATAGAGGAGAAACCTTTGGTGTCTATCATGGGAAACCAGGGGCTGTATTATTTAGGGTTTCTGCTAATATGACAGTTTAATTAACAGCAAAAAACTAGATTTTAGAGCGTTCGCGCTATAATCCTTTGATTTGACTGACAGGACAGCTGTTTTGGTCGTTGCTTAGCAAAAAAGGCAGTGCTGTGCGCCTTGCGTTTTTAGAACTAAAAGACGCGTTCTGTCTTTTTATTTAAACCTAAATAAGTTTGTCTGTCAGTTTTGCAGTCAGGCAGGCAGTTTTGGTCGCTTTATTAAAAGTTGTTGCTGTGTGCAGTGTGTAAAATAAAATAAAAATTGTTTTACCCTCCTGCTGACTATAGTGTCGTGTCCCTCCTATCCCATTCACACACACATAAGCCTAGATGATTCGACTATCGGTCGACTATAGAAAGATTCGAAAATTCTGATTCGAAAATTCTTAGTCGGGGACAGCCCTAGAATGAACCCATTTCTCTTTCTTTTCAGTCAGAGCATTTAGTTGTCCATCGACTTTTTACAAAAATACTTTGCATTTCCTGTATATTATCATATTTGCATGTGATGATGATTTCTCTGCCTGAATATCCTGTCACACTGATGGAGTTCATGACACCTACAACAAACCAATATCCTAATACAACACTGTATAGTATGTGTCACGTTTGCAGGGCTGAGAGATGATGTCTGGGCCAAATGCAGGGGAAGATATATTTAATTAAACAAAACACAAACCAAACACAAACAAAAGGCCAACACGGCACAAACACGACTTGAAGACACGATCCGGGGAACACAGAGACAGACAGTACCGAAGACAATGCAGCCAGAATGAGGAGTGGGAGATGTGTAGCTTTATAGTCCATATAATAGTGAACAGGTGTGGGTGAGACAAGTGTCATGATTACAATGCAGGTGTACACAATCAGGGGAGTGAAGTGCATGAGGAAGGAAGACAGCGACATCGTGTGGAGGAGGAAAAAGCTGCAGCCCATGACAGTATGTTGATTATGAGTCATAAACGAGAGGAACATTTAAATTCTTTTAAAAGTTTTGTCAGATTCTTACCAGGAATCATCAGCAGAGTTAAAGTCCAGATGATCTTCATTCTTCTCTCTTAATCTTCTATGCTGTTAGTAGATTCAGTTCTTCTAAAGCTCTCGATGTGTGTTCAGATGCGTCCTGAGTGTTTCCTGGTCTCGTCTTCAAAATGAATGTGACAGAGAAACACTTCTGTATCTGCCACAGACAGAGAGGGATAAAGAATAATAAAGTGGGAAGTGAAAATAATGTGATGACACACATCCAAACAGCAGCTCTTTTTTTTATGATAACTGCGCACATTTTTGATTAATTAATTGTTACTGGTATATGTTAGATACTTGCACTATAAAATTCTCTCTGTTTTCACACTTAGCATTTACATTCTCGTTTCATTTAAATATAATAACAAACACATCAGAAAAAAATAAAAGCAAAACAAGTTAAGGAAAATTCAAAGGGTTGAGGATTGAGAGTCAAGCGGCTCCCTCTAGTGTTCAGATAGTGTTCAGCACCACGGACAGCGGCTTATTTCAACACAAACACAATTACAGTCTTAATCAGTCCAGCTGATGACATTAAACCTCATAAAGCATATTATAATGTAGAAATACTGACCTTCAAGGCATGGGTAACTGAAACATAAATCAAACAATGCAGTTTATACGGTCAGGCTAAACTTCTGCTGAGTTTATGAAAAAGAAACGAGTTACTGTTGTGGTTTCACAGAAAAATAATAACACTATTGATATAAAGAACAATCGTCTTTTATTTTGTTTACATATACATACACATGCGCACAAAAATCCACTGAGAGACATGATAATGACTGAGAGACATGGATTTCTGCAATGTGAAAGTGCAGTGTAAAATCTGTTAGAATAATCAGGGTTTGTGGGTTATACTGGAGTAGCATAGACTGTATTAGCAGAATCAGAGGGGTTTGTGGGTAATCGTCTGTGATTGTCTTCTCTCCCATCTCCATCTATCTCCTCATAAACACAATTGTAAAGTGAAACCTGAAGAGAGAAAGAGCTTTTACATATTTAATAATAATGATCACATACAATAATTAGCTCTTATGTTTGATAAAAAAAAAAAAACATATTTTTTGAATCAGAGTAATTCTACTTACTGCATCATTGTTTGCTGGTATTGTGTGAGATGTATTGGATGAGAAATTAACACCTGTTGAAAAACAAACAGATAAACACAATTTCATACCCATGTGGATCACATTATTTTTCCTGAATACATGATTGGACATGATCACATATGAATTTTATTGTATCAATTTGAACAATGTAGAAAAATAAACAATTAGAAAAAACCAAAAGTGTGACTGTAAAAAGGGACTGACGCCTCCTCCAGAGAATCATGATCACTAACAGAATCACAGTGATGATCATAAGCAGAAGCGCAGACACAATGATGATCAGGGAAGAGCCTGAAAACACAACAGATTCACTCAATCACTCTGAAGAGTCAAAACTGACTGACTGACAGAAACCAGTGAGTTTGTACCTGTTACAGGAGATGCAGATGTGATCAGTGGAGATTCACCTGATGAGAAAGACGATGATGATGATGATGATGATGATGATGATGGTAATGATGAAGTTGATCTAAATATTCTGTGACTGTTTGCCTCTAAACATAAAGCCAGTGCTAGTAAGATAGAGTGGTACATGTGGTTATTTTCTCACTTACAGATAATTCACTTCTCTTTAAAGACGCTGATGTTTTTCACACATTTCTGACCCACCAGACATGTTTGCTGACACACAAATCCACAAACTGCCAACGTGTTCATTTGAGTGTCTTGAAACTGTTTAAAGCTAGAATAAAAGCATAAGAGATGCTGGTTTGTTTTATAACTACTGACCAGTAATGTTGATGAGGACTCGAGTGATGAAGCTCTTGTGTCCTTGATCAGACTGAACTCCACACCAGTATTCAGCTGAATGTTGTTGAGTCACATGACTGATGGTTCCCGTCAGGAGCTGCTGCTCTCTGTCATCATACAGCTGGATCTGTCCCTCAGCGCTCCATCTTCTGCTCTCCTCCACAGACGTCTCTTCAGCACAGAGATCAGATCCAGATCTCCTGCAGACAAACTTGACATCAGCACTGTGGGATTGTGGGTATTTGCAGCTGATGTTCACAGATCCTCCTGCAGCAGCTGATAGACTGATGCTCTTCTCACAACAATCAGCTGTTGGAGGCAAATCAAGTGCAGCAATGTTAGAATTACAAAATAGATTTTTTGACAAAACAAACTCACATATCAGTTTAAAAAAATGATGCATTTTAATTTTTTTTTGTGAAGAATCATACTTCATCTTCATTCTCTGACACAATAAAATCCACACACACTTACAGACACATGATCTCTTTTCCTTAATCATGGTGTTTATATATTAATTCTTCAGCTTTGATTACCGTTTGATGCCGTTTGTACTCAATCACAATCACGTTACTTTGCTGTTGGCATTTAGACTATTTTGAGTGTAAACCTTATATTGTGAGATACAAATAATACATTGTATTTGTCCTGGATACTGATTTCACTTGTGTCTTTTAGTTACCACAGTAATTACAGTCAGTGTTGAGTGTGAGAGATCATCATGAGTTTGAGAGCTTTAGTTACTCACCTGTTAAAACGTTTAGATTCACTTCAGTGTGAGGATCGAATTTTGCATTAATATCAGTTCCACAGTAGTACATATCAGAATCCTGTTCACTCAGATCTCTGATGCTCACATTGAAAAATGCTGCTCCTGTGTCGTCATATAGAGAGACATTTCCACCATCAACCCATTTCTCTTTAGTACTAGTCCTGATTTGGTCTTTGCATGCTGACCACTTTCCTCTACAAAAATACTTTGCATTTTCTGTATGTTTTCTATCATAACTGCATGAGATGATGACTCCACCTCCTGAATATCCTGTCACACTGATGGAGCTCAAAACACCTAAAACAAACCAGCATCTTAATACAACACTGATATATTTGTGAGACAAAGAGAGATTAACTTTCAGATAACTTTAAAATATTTTCAAAATCAGTTCAACAACACAAACTGAAGTTAAAGACTGTGCTGGTTTACTGTGAGTTCAGATTCTTACCAGGAATCATCAGCAGAGTCAAAGTCCAGATGATCTTCATTATTTTCTCTTATTCAATGATCTTCTCTGTTGTTAGTAGATTCAGTTCTTCTGATGCTCTCGATGTGCGTTCAGATGAGTTCTGCGTGTTTCTTTCCTGGTTACATGTTTAACATCAACTGCTGAACGTGACAGAAATACGCCCACTTCCTCTGAGAGAGAGAGCACGAGAGAGAGGTTTAACAACACTTTATTACTCTATTAAACCTATATTACCTTACAATTAATACAAAATCTAAACAAGATTTCAGGATCCACTGCAGCAAAACCTTTGTTCTTTCTTTCTCACATCCTCCTCACTTAAAACTCACATTTCCTTCCCCCAAATAAACACTCTATCAGAAAATTCTGCATTCAATTTCTAAATAAGATCTTAAACAAAACAAAAAGACCCTGCAGTCTACTATTGCCATAGGTTGTGGGAAGTGAGGAGTATGAAGGAGAACACGAAAGAGACAGGAAGTCAAAACACACAGAATTTTTTATCAATCAAAATGGGAACAAAGGAAAACAACCACTTGAAACAATGTTTAAGACAGGACAAAGAAACAGAGGAAAGGCAGGACTATAAATCCTCAAATGAGGAACTAATGAGGAGAACAAACAAGAACCAGGTGCAAGCTTGTAGGATTAATCAATTAACTTCACAAGGAAAGGAAAGAGACCATATAAGGTAACATAGATGTGACAACTACACCTCAAAAACAAATATTCTATATCTTCATGCTCTCCACAAAATTGACATTCCCTTTCCATTGCTGGATTCAGGTGTGCCACATGTCCGTCTGTAGCTTATACAGGGTCTTGCACCTGTCCCCAACTAGAACAGCGCAGTTTTGCCTCCCTGCTCCACCTGGGCAGCTCCACTACATTGTTGAGTCTTGCATCCTTTGCAATTGCTTTGCCAATCAAGACTAACCGATTCATGATTTATTATGCTCCCGGTGCTCCCGATGGTCAGTCCACAATATTTTTGTTATTAGAGATAAAAGGAAAAAAGGTATAGTATTAGGCACGAAAACCCAAACAATCACCCTCTTCACGTGAGAACTCTCAGATACCCTCAGAGAGAGAGAGAGTAACTGCATTACTCAAACTTTTTAATATGATTTTGAATTCAGGCGTTTTCCCTGAGGTCTGGAATACAGGACTCATCTCTCCTATCTTTAAAAGTGGAGACAAAACCGATCCTAATAACTACAGAGGGATATGTGTTACCAGTAATCTGGGAAAAGTATTTTGCTCTATAATCAACTCTCGAATCTCATCTTTCTTAATGCAGCACAATGTCATCAGCAAATCTCAAATTGGCTTCCTTCCTAAACATCGAACCACTGACCATATCCACACACTACACACATTAATAAATGAACATGTACACCAAAAGAAAGATGGAAAAATATACGCATGCTTCGTAGATTTTAAGAAGGCTTTTGACTCCATTTGGCATAATGGACTGTTTTATAAAATCATTCAAAGTGGCATAGGGGGTAAAATATATGACTTAATTAAAAACATGTATAACCAAAATAAATGTGCAGTAAAAATTGGACAGCAAAGGACTGATTATTTTTCTCAACAGCGAGGAGTAAGACAGGGCTGCTGCCTCAGCCCGACTTTATTTAACATATATATCAATGAACTGGCAGATCTACTGGACCAATCAAACAGCCCTGGACTACAATTATTTGACACAGAAGTCAAATATTTACTATATGCAGATGACTTGCTAATTTTATCTAAAACACCTCAAGGTCTCCAGAACAACCTTGACATTTTAACTAAATTCTGCCATGATTGGACCTTAGAAGTCAACATCCAAAAAACTAAGATTATGATATTTCAGAAAAAACCCAGAAATCTAGAACATAAACATATATTTACTTTAAACAACACTACTCTACAACATGTTTTACAATACAGCTATCTTGGTCTAGTTTTAACTCCCACAGGAAATTTCAATGTGGCAATAAAAACATTACTTGTAAAAGCCCGCAGAGCACTGCATGCCATACGAACAAAATTATTCAAAATAAATATCCCCATCAGAATTTGGACAAAGATTTTCGATAGTGTCATACTGCCTATTGCCCTGTATGGAAGTGAGATCTGGGGCCCAGCGAGTAACTACAGCCATAAAGATTGGCACAAACACCCTTTAGAAGTTCTGCATGTAGAGTTCTGCAGAAGTATCCTTCACGTCCACAGAAACACGCCTAATAACGCCTGCAGAGCTGAGCTAGGCCGTCTTCCCCTAAATCTAATCATTAAAAAAAGAGTTTTAAAGTTTTGGATCCACTTAAACTCTAGTTCTGAGGATTCTCTTCATTTTAAAGCAAAAAAGTCAAAAAAGTCATCTTTGTGTAATGGTGTCTAATCTGACTAACAAGGCACTCAATATCACCAAACTTGAGAAACATGGAAGAATCAAAGAAATTCTAAATGAAGAAAAGGAGACATACATACAACATTGGAAAGAACAGACCAAAGACCAAAGTCGTCTCCAATGTTATGTGAAACTCAACAGAGAGTACAGTCTAGCTGAGTATCTGGTCTCAGTCAGGAATATAACACACAGACATTTACTGACCAAATACAGACTGAGTGACCACCAGCTAGCCATAGAAAGAGGACGGCATAAAAAGACATGGTTACCTAAAGAAGAGCGAATCTGTAACGAATGTAGATCAGGAGCAGTTGAGACAGAGGAACACTTTCTCCTCCACTGTGACAAATACACATCCCTAAGAGACTCACTGTACAGTCAAATACAGCAGATTATTCCTGAGTTCCAGTCACTCCATGAAAATAACAAACTAAAAATACTACTTGGTGAAGGACTTACTTCCTCTTTGGTAGCACAACATATTTACAAATGTCATAAAATAAGAAGTAAAGAGTGAACACATCTGTATTAGTAGAACCATTAATGTTTATATAAATATATATATGAATGTATTTTTTATTTTTTATGGATGTATATTATATGTATTTTTGTTTTGATTCTATTCTGATGTATAGAATGCTTTGGCAATATGTATCCAAGTATGTCATGCCAATAAAGCAATATGAATTGAAAAAAAAAAAATTGAATTGAAAGAGAGAGAGAGAGAGAGAGAGAGAGAGAGAGAGAGAGAGAGAGAGAGAGAGAGAGAGAGATGGTTAATAGATAGGGAAGTGAAACTAATGTTTCACACATGCTTCAAATGAACATGCAGAACTCACAGACAGAACAGACACATGCGGACAAAACTCATCCCGGAAGACATTATTGCGCCAATTTATGCTATGATTTGAATTTTTTAGCAAAATCGTAACATTTAATGGTTTTAACCGTGTTAGAAGTTTAATAAAGTGTTTCTTGAGAGCATCAGATTGATTTTAGAGACATCTGGTGGACAGACATGTAAACAGCAGCGGTTCTCATAGAATTCAGGATGGATAGTATGCACATTGGGACGCAGGCATGGATTAGTTGTTTAGTCTGAGATAGCTCCAGATAATAACAGAGACTCAATTAATGGTGTGAATTTATGATTATCGGTCTGGCAGTGTTTGAAACTTGTCTGAAAACAGTATTGTGTGATTGTGTTTGACGTTAGCAATGCATAAAATGTACACTTCTAAAATCATGCATTTTGTCTCAGAATTAATCTAGATGCTCCATTCCAAAAAGACACATTACTGCAGATGAAGTAAGAGTTTTAAAGGGTCATTTTTTATTTGCATATCACTTTTCACATTTAATGCGGTTTCAAAGCAGCTTTACAATAAAACATGCATTATGTTTAAAGGCTTTTTATACACAAGTGACAAACTGTGAAAAGCAAGAAAGAAAAAAAAAACACTATATATAATATTTATGTATCAAAAGAAACAATCAAGCTCATCTGGAGAAAACCAATTTCCTCTGACATTGCAATCAATGTCCATTTGTTAAATATGATCTGTTTACACAGTACGCGTGTCATGTAGTGCTCATTTGTTACAGACGCTGAATACTGAACATCTCAGACTCTCAGACACATTCTCTGCTGTGGAGATTCAGCTGATGATGATGAGGATGATGATGTGGATAATGATGATGGTGATGTGGATGGTGATAATGAGGATGGTGATAATTGTGTTGTTGCTGTTGTTTCAGGTACATCTACATTAATAAAAAAAAAGCACTAAACACATTTCTCAGGGTTGTCTTTTTACCACAAATAACTTGACATCATGTGTCTCATGGTATATATAAGTGTTACTGATGTCATTCACACATTGACTACCCAGAATTCATGCTTGTTGATACTTGGAAACAAAATGGCGAGCTGTTGGTTTGAGTTTCCGTGACTGAAGTCTGTGGTTTCTCAGTGAATAATACAGTTCATGGCAGGTTACTGGATGAGCATCTTTAACTGCAGCTTCTTAACTCTAGTACAAGACTGGTGAAATGACTCACAGAAGTGCTAAAACTGTACTAATACTGCATCCAGATGAGCCCACTTATACTGGTTAAAAAAACTGCAGTTTTTATATAACCACTTTCCTTTTTAAACAGCTTCACATTGGTTGGTTCTTGGCCTCCGTGCCTTAATTTTTTTTTTTTTAATGCACAGCTAGCCCTGCACTGACAATTTAAAGCTAAAGATGGTTATGGCTCATTAGCTTCAGCATTCTGTCTGCTTCAAATCAGGCACAGAGATTAAATGTAGTAAAATTACAGTTATTTGAATTAATTACAGCATTTATTGTTATTAACTATCATGAAAGAGATGAGAGTAGGCGTATTTCCATTACAGAATTTGCGGAAAACTTCTGCAATATTTTATAAATTTTGATTAAAAAGTATTGTAAATGGTAGCGTTTCCATTAACCAATGTTATCCAACTAAAGCGATAAGTCATTGCAATGGATTTTTTTGGAATTTTGGCTATATTTAATTGAATGTGTAAATGCAAAAAAAAAATGCTGTTTTGTGAAGTAGTCATTTTTCGAGTTGCCTGAAAAACCACCTCATGCGAGCTACATGTGCATTAAACAGTTTTAATGCATACCTGCCAACCAATCAGAACTGAGTATTCAGACAGACCATAATATAACATATTGTAAGACATAGTGTGATCTGCTTTGATTGATTTTAATTACATTCTAAAAAATATCATTGAGAAAATCATCCGTACCAGTAACGCTGATGAGGACTCGAGTGATGAAGCTCTTGTGTCCTTGATCAGACTGAACTCCACACCAGTATTCAGCTGAATGTTGTTGAGTCACATGACTGATGGTTCCCGTCAGGAGCTGCTGCTCTCTGTCATCATACAGCTGGATCTGTCCCTCAGCGCTCCATCTTCTGCTCTCCTCCACAGACGTCTCTTCAGCACAGAGATCAGATCCAGATCTCCTGCAGACAAACTTGACATCAGCACTGTGGGATTGTGGGTATTTGCAGCTGATGTTCACAGATCCTCCTGCAGCAGCTGATAGACTGATGCTCTTCTCACAACAAGCAGCTGTTGGAGAGGCAAATCAAGTGCAGCAATGTTTTAATTAAACAATAGATTCATGAGTTCACTACAGAAACAGATGCATGAGTGAATGAAAGCAGCTCACCATCTCTCACGTCCAGATTAAACTCGGAGAAGAAACTGTATCCTTCAGAAACTTTGACTATAATTCTATATTCTCCAGAATCGTTCACATTCAGCTCTCTGATAAATATATGCAAGAAACGTGAAGATCTATCATCATAAACAGAGAATCGTCCACCATGTGTCCATTCTGCTGCTCTGTTAGTGTTTATTAGAGTAAAACATTCATCTGCTCCAGTTTTACAGATGTATTTCTCACAGTCATCATGTTTCATCTCATATCTGTAGTTTATAATGACTCTTCTTCCTGAATATCCCGTCACACTACTGATTGTTTGACCTGTTTAAACACAAACTCAGGTATTAGTGTGATGAAGATGATGATGCTCCTCATCATTACTGTAAAGAAATGACGCTTTGATAATCTGTAATTTTGTTCTCAGTAAACATATATCTGATACATATATCACATATCCCAGCAGCCACTGGCCATTAACATAATGTTAGGTTGACCCCCAACGTTGGACAGATGTTGCATTTTGGTTAAGAATGAAAAACGGGTTGACGTCAATATTTGGCTCAGTTTGACTTTGACATTGGATTTTAGTTACACAACCTAAAAACAAAATATCAACATATAGCTAAAGTCAGTTTTGGACATCAATTGAACAATGACATTAAACGTTGTATTGACATTGAATTTTGGTAACCCAACATCACAACCGAAATTGAGCCACATTTTAATGATGTTGTGTGCCTGCTGGGATGTCACTTTGCTGTTGCCACTATTTAAGACTATTTTCTGAGTGTTACAGCAGGAGAATTAAAGGTTATTGATGGCATCTTAAGAAACACGTGTGATTATCGTAATTAAAGTCAGTGTTGAGTGGGTTTAAGAAATTTAGTTACTCACCTGTTATAACATTCAAATTCACTTCAGCGTATAAATCTTTTCCAGTTCTTTCAGTTCCACAGTAGTACAACCCAGAATCCTGTTCACTCAGATCTCTGATGGTCACAGTGAAAACTGCTGCTGTTGTGTCGTCATACAGAGAGAATCTTCCAGAATGAACCCATTTATCTTTCTCTTCAGTCTTGATTTGGTCTGCACACACTGACCACTCTCCTCTACAAAAATACTTTATATATGCAGTATATCCTTCATCATATGAGCATTTGATGATGACTCCTCCTCCTGAATATCCTGTCAGACTGATGTAGCATACGACACCTACAACAAACCAGCATTAAAACACTTAAATATATTGATGACAATACACAGCAATGAACTTTCTTAAACTTTTCAACATCTGCTGAACAACATGAACCGAAGTTAAAGACTGTGCAATTTTTTAGTGATTTACTGTAAATTCAGATTCTTACCAGGAATCATCAGCAGAGTGAAAGTCCAGATGATCTTCATTTTTCTCTCTTATTCAATGATCTTCTCTGTTGTAAGTAGAGTCATTTATTTTGAAGCTCTCAATGTGTGTTCAGAACTTGGTCCTGGTCATGTCGGTCTTAAAGATGAACTGCTAAATGTGACAGAGACGCCCACTTCCTCTTAGAGAGAGATAATTTATAAATAGGGAAATGAAACTAGTTTTTCACACATGCTTCACATGAACGTACAAGATACATGCAAAGACACATGCAAATAAAACTCATTATAAAGTGTTTTTAACAGACATTTCCACAAAATTATTATTTCAAGGGCTTAGTTTTAAGGTTGTGATGTTTAACATTTTAACTGACTTAAGAGTTTAATGAAGTGTTTCTTGAGTGCATCACGTTCATTTCACAGATGGTGTTAGTGATAATGATAGTGATAGTGAATGTGGCAACAACATCGGTTCCCATGGTTGTCAGGGTTTATCAAGGGAGGACCCAAATGCAGAATGAGCAAAAATGACAGTTTATTGTAAGGACAGGGTAAACAAGAGGATGACAGCAGACAGTCGCAACACGGGCCTGGGACACACGGCTAGGGGGGGACAGGCAGGACGTGGAAGGAGGGACAGGTGCAACCTCGAAGAGAGTCCGGGTGGCCAGAAGCAGCAACCAGGAGGAACTCAGGAGGCCGGGCAGGAACGGACAAACACACGAATGACAAGACAAAAGACAGGCACACAAAAAAAGAAAAGCCTCAAACTACGACGGGGGTAGAGTTACGTAAAACCCAAAAAGATTATCAAAAGACTAGAAAACCAAATCAGAAGGAAAACAAAAAAGAAATAAAAAGCTAGAATTTAAATAAAAGACCGGAAGAGCTAGGTAAAAAAATAAAGATGATCAAAAAGACTACAAACAATATCAAAAGGATAACAAAAGGCTAGAAATAAAACAAAAGACAGGATGATCTTTGTAAAACAACAAAAAGATTATAAAAAAGACTAGAAAGATCAAATCAAAAAGGACAACAAAAAGAAATAATATTTCTATAATATTACTTCAAAAGAAACAAGAAAGGGAGAAGGGGGAAAAACTAAGGCAAAAAACTGAAACTAGTTAAACGGGGGAAAACACAGACGGCAATCTAGAGCTGGACTGAAAAAAAATCTCAAAGTTCAAAACGAACCAGCAAAGACAAGAGGGAAAGAGCACAATATAAAGGGAGGAAAGGACATGAGGATCAGGTGAGTACAATTAGACAAACGAGGATCAGGCGAGAAAAACAGGTGACAACACTCAGACCAACTAGGACTAAACAAGGGGGTGTGGAAAAGGGAAACAAGGAGGTGGGGTAACAGGAGCAAATTTCAGACATAAACAAAGACACAGCCATGTGCTGACACACAAGACAAACAATGAAACATTAAACAAAGACAAGACAGACAAGGCTGTCAGGGCAGGATCATGACAGTACCCTCCCCCTGACGGACGCCTCCAGGCGTCCATAAAGGGCAACGGCCAAGGGGGTACAAACTGGGAGGGTGGGGTAGCCAGGGAAATTTGGAGGAAAAGGAGGGGGAAGGAAAAGTCCAGGGGGTTGGCTTGGGACAGAGGAGGGGGGAGGCCATCTTAAAGGCCCACTAGGTCCAGGAAACAGAGGGGGTGGGATGGGAGGGCCAGGAAAACCTCCCGAAGCCCCTCTAGGTCTGTGGGTGCTCTTGACTTGAGGGAGCTTGGGACTTGGCTTGAGGGTCGAATCCAGGAAGCCCTCCAGGGCTACTGGAACTGGTTTGAGGCCAGAATCAGAGACGCCCTCCTGGGCTATAGGAATAGGCTTGAGGGCTGAATTGGGGACGCCCTCCAGGGCTACAGGAGCTGGTTTGAGGGCAGAATCAGAAACGCCCTCCTGGGCTACAGGAACAGGATTGAGGGCTGAATCGGGTACGCCCTCCAGGGCTACTGGAGCTGGTTTGAGGGCAAAATCTGAGATGCCCTCCAGAGCTACAGGAGATGGTTTGAGGGCAGAATCAGAGACGCCCTCCTGGGCTACAGGAACAGGATTGAGGCCTGAATCGAGGACGCCCTCCAGGGCTACTGGAACTGATTTGAGGGCAGAATCAGAGACGCCCTCCTGGGCTACAGGAACAGGATTGAGGGCTGAATCGGGGACGCCCTCCAGGGCTACTGGAACTGGTTTGAGGCCAGAATCAGAGACACCCTCCTGGGCTATAGGAATAGGCTTGAGGACTGAATCGGGGACGCCCTCCAGGGCTACTGGAGCTGGTTTGAGGGCAAAATCCGAGAGGCCTTCCGGGGCTACTAGGATTGGCTTAGGGGATGAATCCGGGAACTCGGGAATGGCGGCCATCTTGGCCAGGAACTTAGGAACGGCGGCCATCTTGGCCAGGAACTCATGAACGGCGGCCATCTTGGCCGGAAACTCAGGGACAGCGGCCTCTTTGGCCGGGGGCTCAGAGTTGGCGGCCATCTTGGCCGGGGATTCAGGATTGACGGCCATCTTGGCCGGGGACTCGGGATCGGCGGCCTCTTTGGCCGTGGATTCAGGATTGACGGCCATCTTGGCCGGGGACTCGGGATCGGCGGCCTCTTTGGCCGTGGATTCGGGATTGACAGCCATCTTGGCCGGGGACTCGGGATCGTTGGCCCTCTTGGCCGGGGATACAGGATCAACGGCCATCCTGGCCGGGAACTCAGGAACGGCGGCCTCTTTGGCCGGGGGCTCAGAGTTGGCGGCCATCTTGGCCGGGGATTCGGGATTGACGGCCATCCTGGGAGCCGACTCTGGACGCTCGGGCGAGATGTGACCTAACCCCGAAGGGACAGCTGTGACCTGAGTGTGTTCAGGAGGCGAGGCTGCGTCCTGACCTGCCTCGGGAAGCGTGGCAGCGTCCTGACCTGCCTCGGGAAGCGTGGCAGCGTCCTGACCTGCCTCGGGAAGCGTGGCAGTGTCCTGACTGGGCTCAGGAATGACTGGGATGGACTTGGCAGACTCCGGCATGACTTGAGCAGGCTCGGGAGACTCAGAGACTAAGGCAGTTTTCTGGGCTGCCCTCTTCCTTCTCTGCTTACACTTCGAAGCCGATACTGGAGCGGACTCAGGGGCTGGGGCCGACACTGGAGATGGTGGACTTGACTCGGAGAGGGAAGGAGGACAGGGTGGTCCCTGCTGACATCTTCCGGAGGGTTAAGGATCTGCCAGTCCTTGCGATGGTGCAAATAATTTGAGAAGCCCCAGAAGTCCAGAATGCGTAGTTGCTCCATCTCCCAGCATGGCAAGGGGTCATCCAGGGTGAGGTTGAAGGCCTCCTTCAGGGTATTGTCATCATACCCTAGACCCCTAGCCATGGCCAAAAATGACAGTTTATTGTAAGGACAGTCGCAACACGGGCCTGGGAACACACGGCTAGGGGGGGACAGGCAGGACGTGGAAGGAGGGACAGGTGCAACCTCGAAGAGAGTCCGGGCGGCCAGAAGCAGCAACCAGGAGGAACTCAGGAGGCCGGGCAGGAACGGACAAACACACGAATGACAAGACAACAAAAGACACGCACACGAAAAAAGAAAAGCCTCAAAAACTACGACGGGGGAAGAGCTAGGTAAAACCCAAAAAGATTATCAAAAGACTAGAAAACCAAATCAGAAGGAAAACAAAAAAGAAAGAAATAAAAAGCTAGAATTTAAACAAAAGACCGGAAGAGCTGGGTAAAAACAAAGATGATCAAAAAGACTACAAACAATATCAAAAGGATAACAAAAGGCTAGAAATAAAAATCTAGAAATAAAACAAAAGACAGGATGATCTTTGTAAAACAACAAAAAGAGATTATCAAAAAGACTAGAAAGATCAAATCAAAAGGACAACAAAAAGAAATAATATTACTTCTATAATATTACTTCAAAAGAAACAAGAAAGGGAGAAGGGGAAAAAACTAGAGATAGGGCCGATTGCAGAACAGCAGAACCATACGTCACAGCAGTCACACGGCAGCAGCGCCGCGGCAGCAGGCTCAGCCGGTAGTGGGCGGAGTCTCCAACTCAGATCGAAAGTGTGTGAAAATAATTATCAACTTATATTTTTTCTTTTCCTTTTCTTATTTTTAATGTTGTTTCTTTATAACGTGTTGTATGTTATTTAAATAATAATAATAATAATAATAATAATAATACAAATAATTTATTAATGATAAACACCAGAAATTGCACTTCTTATCTTTGTGAAGTGTTTCAAAGCTGTTAATGTTAAGTCAGTATTTAATTTAAAGTTAGTTTTTAAGTGAAAAAAAAAAATGTAAATACATATTTATAAATATATATGTGTGTATTCGCGCCTGTTTAAATTATATATGTATTTAATCGCGCCTATTTAAATTATATATACGTGTGTGTAACATTTTTTGTTGTCTTAAAAGATAAACAGTATAAACTGAGTGCAAAGCTTAAACAAAAAACAAAACAAAACCTGAGCAATAGAACGTTTTTATATAGTTAAACTATATTTTTACTTAATAATTTCAGGATTAACCAGTTTTTCATAGTACATAATACCATGTACTATACACTATACGCATCATTAACTGGATTTTCAAAAAAAAATATTAAAAAATCAAACAAATGTTATAGCACAGAAGGCACACATTTGACAACAATAATAACCACACATTACTCACCTAACTAAATTAGGTTAAACCTATGCAGTTAATCCTGAGGCATGTTTTGTTCACACACTCTTTAAGGAAAATGTCCATATCAATATCATCCTTAAATTCGAAGTGAAACACGAAGGACTCTTTGGCCAGCAGACTCTCATCATTTGTTTCCGCAGTTCTAAAAGTTCATTATGTTGCTGCACATGAAATATAACGAGGATAACATTAAATATATATATATATATATATATATATATATATATATATATATATATATCTATCTCTATCTCTATCTATATATATATATATAAAATCAGGTAACACATTGATTATTTATAACTCAAACCCCTTTCTCCACCCGTCCGTTGATCGCGCATATCCGCCATGTTTGTAGTTTTTTTTAAACACTTTTTATGCGTGTTTATAGTTCTAATCGAATCTTCGTTCACCGCGTAACGTGTTGTGGGTGCATTGATCCGTATGTCGTATTCTGAAGTTAAGTAGTAGACCACCCGGAAATCTTTGGAATACTTTTTAAACATAATACGATTTGGGACATACTAATTCTATTTGCGAATACTATTTAAAACGCATAGTTTGCGAATTGGGACCTGATTGGGCCGCAGCAGGAGACTCCGCCCACAACCGGCTGAGCCTGCTGCTGCCGTGTGACTGCTGTGACGTATGGTTCTGCTGTTCTGCAATCAGTCATTATTGGAAAACTAAGGCAAAAAACTGAAACTAGTTAAACGGGGAAAAACACAGACGGCAATCTAGAGCTGGACTGAAAAAAATCTCAAAGTTCAAAACTCACAAAAACTCACAAAACGAACCAGCAAAGACAAGAGGGAAAGAGCACAAAATAAAGGGAGGAAAGGACATGAGGATCAGGTGAGTACAATTAGACAAACGAGGATCAGACGAGAAAAACAGGTGACAACACTCAGACCAACTAGGACTAAACAAGGGGGTGTGGAAAAGGGAAACAAGGAGGTGGGGCAACAGGAGCACATGGCAGACATAAACAAAGACACAGCCATGTGCTGACACACAAGACAAACAAGGAAACATTAAACAAAGACAAGACAGACAAGGCTGTCAGGGCAGGATCATGACAATGGTATAAGCAAAGCAGCATTTCTCGCCTTCAGCTGTGTGCTCATCCTTTAATATAATACAATCATTGTTATTTTTTATTGTTATCTTTTGTCATGTGATCACTAGTTTCCTCCATAAGAAACATTTAAAAACAGCGCTTGATGCTAGTGTCACATACAATACACATCGCCTTTAATTTAGACAATGAACATTTTACCTCATATTAAATCAATATATTCTCCAGTCTAAATAGAGAGAGATCAATATAAGCAAGGTAAGAGCTGTTAAAAGAACCAGATCGCTAATTGTCTTAAACTTTAAATAACCAAGTGACAAACTATAGCAAATGTTTACATATCGGATTCAGAATAAACTGACAAAACTTTTCTAGAGTCAATGGCCATTTGCTAAATATGACACAGCATGAGTGTCATTTGATGCCAGGGCCATCAGGTTATGACACTCATACTCTGCTGTGGTTCATCAGGTAGTGAGATGATTGACAGCAGCGTATTGTCACACCCCCGGACTTTCATGTTGGTTTCTCCCATTTTCCCCCGCAGTTCTGAGTGTTTTGGTTTCTCCCTCATTGTTGTCACCTGGATGTTGTAATCAGTCTGTCTATTTAAGGTGTGTGTTTTCCCCTGTATTCTTGTCGGTCTTTAATGTTACCACTCTGTGTTCCTGTGTCTGCCTGTTTCCCTTTGGATTTATTAAATGTACGTCTTTTATTTACGTCGTTGTTCGTGTGTTCCTGCCTGATTTGTGACAGAAAGACCGACCGATACAGTTTATTTTCTTGGCGTGTTCACCTCCGTTTTATTTCCTGTTCGTTTTTCCCAGTCTTTTTGTTTCCGTAGTGTTTTCCCCATGGAGTCCTTCGTCCAGAATTCATCCTCCTCCGGCTGAAGCAGGGGGATTTACCGCTCGAGGGTTACACTTTGATGTTCCAGCTCATAGCTCATACCACCAGCTACCCGGACAACGCGCTCTGTATGTTCTATGATGCAAGCCTTAACGCATCATGCAGAGCGCCGTCGTCCGAGGACGGCCCTCGAGCGGACTTCGCCGCATTTGTGGAGTGGACACTGGCGAGAAACAAACCCTTGTTTCCCACCCGTTTCCAGGAGAATCTCGTCAGTGCCACTCCAGACCCAGAGCCCAGCCAGCCACCCCGACCTGCGGATTATGAGCCCATCGTAGACGGGAAGCCCGAGCCCGGAGCGACAGAGTTATGGAGCGCCGATGGGGTCAAAACTTCCGACCGGGTGCGAGAGCCGGCTACTACATCAGCGACGGTGGAGTGCTTCATGGAGCAAGAGAGGGCTGTAGAGAGCCCCGTCCACTGCACCGCCACTGGGGGTGAGCAAGAGCACAACTCTGGGGACTTAATTGACTTTCACGGAAATACCCATCTGCCTGGATTTCCCACCCACCCTCCCTCTTCTGCCTAAGCCTGAATCTCCGCTGGTTCCGCCCAGCCATCCAGAGTCACTGCTGGTTCCGCCCAGCCTTCATGAATCCCCGCTGTCATCTGTCAGTCCCCTTGCTCACCCTCAGCCCACCATCTGTGCGGTGGGTTCGCTGCGGGTCTGCCAGTCTCCATCGGTGTCATGGCTGGAGGATCCCTCACCATCGCCTCCAGCCTCAGAGTCTTGGACTCCGCCTCGGCCCTCCGACCCTGCAGCTCCACCCCGGCTCTCTGCTCCCTCGTCTCCGCCGTCGCCCGTCGGTCCACCAGCTCCACCGGGCTCCATCGTCCCTCCGGCTCCGCCCTGGTCAGTCGTCGCCCCACCTTCGCCTCTGGACTATACTCCTCCGGCTGTGCCTCGTCGCTTCGTCCCACCGGCTCGGTGGACCTCCTCCCTCCCGCGGGCACAGCCTCGGCCCTCTGTCGCTCCGGCTCTGCCGCGGACCTCCGGATCTCCATCTCCGCCTTGGTCGCCAGAGCCTTGGGTTCCGCCTTGGCCCTCCGGATCCGCGGTGTCACCCAAGATCTTCGGCTTTCCGTCTCCGCCTCGGGCTCTCCCACCACCTGCTCCGCCTCCGTCGGTCGGACCCATGGAGTCGTCAGCCTCTCCTCCACCATGGCTCCTCCGTGGGATTACATCTTGGCTGCGGCCTGGGTCCCACCTGGCTCCTCCTGCTCCAGCCCCTTCCTGTCACCTCCTTGGCTCCTCCCTCCGTCATCACCTCCATGGACTATTCAGTCACCACCCTGGACTCTATCTTTTGCCCTCCTCCCGGGAGTCCGTCCTCCGCCGAAACCCCCTCCTGAGACTGTTTGCTGTTTCCCATTTGTCGGCGCGAGGACACGCCTTCCGGAAGGGGGAGGTAATGTCACACCCCCGGACTTTCATGTTGGTTTCTCCCATTTCCCCCCGCAGTTCTGAGTGTTTTGGTTTCTCCCTCATTGTTGTCACCTGGATGTTGTAATCAGTCTGTCTATTTAAGGTGTGTGTTTTTCCCCTGTATTCTTGTCGGTCTTTAATGTTACCACTCTGTGTTCCTGTGTCTGCCTGTTTCCCTTTGGATTTATTAAATGTACGTCTTTTATTTACGTCGTTGTTCGTGTGTTCCTGCCTGATTTGTGACACGTATTCAGTGTAATCCTGATTATTCCTTAAAATGACACTGTCACAACAGTCCGCTTTATTCTGGAAATTCACCACGGAGTAATTCAGATCCTCAACAGATGTGATCAAGATCTGAGAGTCACCAGTGGGTTCAGAAAAGTTTGTAGGTAATTGTTTAGGTGTAGGTAAAGTGTTTTCAGTCTCCTCATCGCAACAGGTGTGAAAAACCTGCAGACAGATAGAGAACTGTTTGTATTTGATTATTAAATTAATAAACAAATATTTATTAGCATTACCAGCTCTAGAAATCTGTTTGTTTTATTGGTCAAAACAAACATCGGTAACACTTTCTATGAAGCCTGTATTTATAATACATTATAAGGGTATTCTTAAGGCATTATAAAGAATGCATAATGCATTATAAAAAACCTTGTTATATCATCTCATGAGTATTCATAAGAACAGTTTTAATGTATTATAATTTTTACTTTTTTGTGATTATAGCTTTTAAGAGTATGATTTCCTCCTCGTAGTTATAACGAATTATAAGTCTCATATCTTGTCATCTTTCTCATGTCACTTTACTTAAAGCATACAAAGACCACTTATAAGTAATTATAATAATATTTTCCAAAGAACCTTAAGATCATGCATCAGATCAGATGAATGTGTAATATGACACATTTGTATTATCAGTTTGATTATTTTGATAGTACCCTTTAGGCAGCTTTTGATTGGTAACTCTGCAACTGCATGTCAGCTAGCAGTAATTATTATTAGTAGTATGCTAAATATATGCTAACACTGAATTTTGATGTTTCACCAAAAGACAAACTATTATATTATATTAAGTAACTTTGCAAGTACATGAACCTTCTACCTAACCATAAACTAAGTCTACTAATACTCTAAGGAGTGTCAGTTGACATGTAGGTGGAAAGTTTAAGCATATAGTAAATGGACTAAGTGGACCATCAAAATGAAACGTAATATAATGTAAAAAATAAATGTAATATGATATAATCCATTATAAATTAAGTAGATTTAATATGCCGTCAATAATCATAATCTTAAAAGTTATAACCTCAAATACTCAAGTATTATAATGTATTATAATTGTTGTTATGATTATTTATGACATGATATAACATATTATAAGGTTTATTATAATGCATTATGCATTCATTATAATGCCTTATAAATACCCTTATAATGTATTATAAATAGGGGCTTCATAGAAAGTGTTACCCAAACATCTTTTCCAATCATACTTATTGTACTAACAGCTTTGCTATTTCCAAGTGTCGCATGAGAACTTCTGGGTGCAGAATCAGCACCTGTCAAAGACAAACTTTATATCAACCTCAAATTTCTCTATTTTGCTCATTTATTGTTGCATGCAGCAGGACATTTTCATGAAGTCATTTAAAAAAAAAAAAACACATCTCTATGAATGTCAATGCACCAGTTTGACCAATGTCTTTTAAATAAAGTAAAAGGAGATTTACTGTGGGACTGACACCTCCTCCAGAGAATCATGATCACCAACAAAATCACAGTGATGATCAGAAGCAGAAGCACAGACACAATGATGATCAGAGAAGAGCCTGAAAACACAACAGATTCACTCAATCACTCTGAAGAGTCAAAATTGGCCAACTTTGACAGAAATCATTTTGTACCTGTTACAGGAGATGCAGATGTGATCAGTGGAGATTCACCTGATGAGAAAGATGATGATGATTGTGTTCGATGAAAGTTTGTCTCTCAATCACAAAAAAGGCAGATTCACTAACAGGAAAATAAAATGTTTCTACTTCACTTCCCTTTTTCCTTTTTTCCCTTCTCACAGACGCTGATGTCTTTCACCATTATTGACCAATCAGACATGTGAACCACAAACACACACAGAACCACAAACTACAACTTTATACTCTCAGGAAGATTTTTAACTAAACATAATCTATGATATTGGTGTGGATTAAATGATTTTAGCAAAATCAATTCCTGACGCAAACCAGAAAATTCCTAGCCATGCATCTCACTTATACCAGAATGGACAAAGCTGTCATTCATACTTTGATTTGAATTTGAATAATGTTCTTTGCAAAATGTGAATTAAAAAGATTAATAACAATATCTGTTCATTTCTAATTATGTTAGTTATTTTATATGGGTTGTAAGAGATGTATTTTATTTGATTGAAGTTTTAACTCACCTGTTAAAACTTTCAGATTCCGTAGGAGTCTTCACTAATATGGATATCAACTCCACACTGGTACGTCCCAGAATCCAGTTCTCTCAGATCTCTGATGGTCACAGTAAAAACTGCTGCTCTTGTGTCGTCATACAGAGAGAATCTTCCAGAATGAACCCATTTCTCTTTCTCTTTAGTCTTGATGAGGTCAGAGCATGTATTTGTCCACCGACCTTTACAAAAATACTTTGCATTTGCCCTATATGCTCTATCATATTTGCATGTGATGATGATTTCTCTGCCTGAATATCCTGTCACACTGATGGAGCTCATGACACCTACAACAAACCAACATCTTAATAAAACATTGTAGTATGTTGATTATGAGGCTTAAACGAGACGAACATTCAAATGCTTTCAAAAGTTTTGTCAGATTCTTACCAGGAATTATCAGCAGAGTGAAAGTCCAGATGATCTTCATTCTAATCTCTTTTATTCAATGATCTTCTCTGTTGTTATTCAGTTTTTCTGAAGCTCTCAGTGTGTTCAGATGAGTGTGTCCTGGTCACGTCTTCAAAATAAACTGCTGAATGTGCCAGAGACACCCACTTCCTCTGTATCTGCCAAAAATAGAGAGGGAGAGAGAATAATAAAGTTGGAAGTGAAAAAAATAAATAAATCTGATGACACGCATCCAAACAGCAGGTCTTTCTATGGTAACTGTGCACGTTTTTGATTGATTAATTATTACTGGTATATGTTTTACTGAGATAACTGTACTTTAAAATTTCATAATAATAACGTATATAATAATGTTAAACAATAATAAGTTAATTCACGTTCATAAAACCAGTCATCGGTTGAAAAAAAAAAATCTTTGTTTGATGACTCTTTCAGTTTCTTCAGTGAATCTGGTCTCCATCAGGAGAAAAATACTAAACACATCAGAATAAAACGAAAGCGAAACAAGCAAAGGAAAAATTACAGTGTTGAGGATTAAGAGTCAAGCGGCTCCCTCTAGTGTTCAGATGCATTCAGCACCACGGACAGCAGCTTATTTCAACACAAACACAATCACAGTCCAGCTGATGACATTAAACCTCATAAAGCATATTATAATGTAGAATAACTGACCTTCAAGAGCTGTGTAACTGAAACATAAATCAAACAATGCAGTTAGTAAGAACAATAACATTATTATTATTATTTTTTTTTTTTTTACAGTGTATCAACAAATTATGAAGTGGTTTATTTGGACAGACGTGAGTTTGTAGGAACAGGAACTATAGTTGCTAATGTGATTTGATGCTACACATTTAACACTGTATTGTTATAAATGACAGTTGTCTTTTATTTTGTTCATAGTTATATGCAAATATATACTATTTTAAGTATATTGAGAAAATTGCATAAATTACTTTAGCAGGTACAAAGGTTGAGATTTTTGAGCAAATAACAGAAACTGAAACATCTAATCACTAACATGTATTTACTATAATCACTGGCTCATAACTGCATGTAATGATAGATTTGATTACAGACAATTATTGATGGAACACGATGAAGACTATCAGGTGACTGAGACAGGTGAACTGCGATGTTAAACTGTAGTGCAAACAGTGTTAGAAGAGTCAGAGTGGTTTATGGGTAATTGTTGAATAGCATATACTGTTGTAATTCCTGTATCTGGATCAGTGTGAGGTCTGCCATCTGCAATTCCCTCATAAATAAAGCCTGTTTGAGGAACCTGAGAAAAGAATGAGAAATTATCTACAGCTCTTGAGTCTTTAGACATGACCTCTGAATTATGGTTATTTTCATACAAAAACATCAAATTGATTCAATTGATTTCACAAACCGCTTCACTGTTTTCTGTTCCCGGTTCAGGCATTTTTGAGACTGAATGGTCTGTAAAAACGAATATACTATAATATCATTAGATAATACATAACTATTATATAAAACAATACTACGTTTTAAAATATTGTTTAATTAAATGAATTGTACGGTGCAAAGAAAACTGTTGCTTGTGATTTCAAAAGAAAGTGTTTTACTCTGAGATTGACGCCTTTTGCAATGAGCCACGGTCGCTTTCACAAATCCAATGAAAAGCAGAATCGGAATTGCAGAGATTACTTACCCCGTTTAACCGTCAAGAAAATCTCTGAGTAGTCATCAAAAATCATCCCCTCCACACCACACCAGTATTGTCCTCCATCCTCTGTTCTCAGATCAGTGATGGTGACGGTGAAAACTTTGGCCATAGTGTCATCAGTCAGAGAGAATCTCTTGTCTTCAGCTGGAGATCTTGATTCCACCATTATGTTTCTAAATCCAAAGATACACTCGCCTTTACAAAAATACTTTGAATTGGATTCATATCCAAATTCATAGGGGCATTGGATGCCAATACTCTCTCCCCTGTGCCCTGTGAGTCTTTGTGGAGCACCTACAACAACTGAACACAGGAAAGTCAGAGCTGTCAGACTAGAAAAACTTACAAATTACCATCTATATATGAGACTGATGATCATGCAATAGAGTAAAAACAAGAGATCATGTCAAATTCTGTACAAACGAGCTCAGAGTCTTGAACTCACCTGCACATATGTTGGAAAAGATGAGCAGAACGACACACATGCTGAACATTTGACTTAAATACAAGATCCAATTCTGTGTGGCGACCATTACAGTCTTTCTCTTCTGTGCTAAGCAAAAAAAAAATGCGGCACCTCAATTTCCTTCCCCATTCTGGCTCTCTAACCTCATCTAACTTTACACTATCTTCACAAATAACACTGACCTAAACAGCACACTGCTAACATGAGTGCATTGTTTAATCAAAACAAATAGTTTAGCTTCTGTAACTGGTTTCAGTTTAACAAGACATTAAATATGTTTTGTCTGTTTTTCATGAATTCAACATAAGTTTGCAGCTTATTTCAATCAAACAAAACTCATCATGTCATTCTAGGTGCCTGATCAAGTGGAACTCACTGCAAAGTCTAACCACTTCCAGTTCCTCCTCTGTAGACATCTAAAGGGTGGAGGGACAGAGTTGTGTGTAGGGTTACAGTAGGGTTTGGGTATTGGCTCCTCCTCGCTGGACGTCTGTCAAGGAGGAGCTACACATAATCTCCAATCATTTGCTCTGCAGTGAACAGCAAACTCTGTGTATTATCATACATCACCTGTAGAGGGCGCTATATAGTTCTCTGAACTGCACTCCTCCACTCATGAGGCTAATGTAGATACCGTCTTATTAGCTTTACCTAACTGTAAATGAGGTGTACTCATAACAGAGTCAATAAACTATAAAATATTGATTACTGAAAATATGATTGTACAAATTGTATAGTTTTTTCTTTCCATTTTTTCACTTGCAACATCAGTGCGAATGTTTGTTGACGAAGTTTTGACAGTCTTTTTTATTTATGTTCGATCACTGAATATATCATGCCGTCGTTTGTCTTGAAGTTTTGCGGATGTGCCGCTTTTACGTAGATCAGTTCTGCCCTGCTGTCAGGGGTTGGTTCAGGCGACTTTATATTGCCATAAAAATCACAGTTTGTATCCGTCACCTGATTGGTCAATTGAGTGTGACAGGGATTTGAATCAGGCTGCTGATTGGTTACTGTGGCATAAACAGCAGTGACTTGTGGGCGGGTGTTGAGGTGTGATTCAGGCATCTGATTGGATGAAGCAACTGCAGCGATGAGTGGTCCAGGGTCACTGTTTGTGATCTCATACATGTTATGAAGCAGACGGGACAAGAAGGTAAGTGGTATACAAATGGTGTTTTATTTATACAAGCAGCAGTGCCGGAGGTGAATGGTGAGTTCGTGAAGGTGAGCAAGACTTGAAGTGATGAATACTGAGCTGGATGGTAACGTGAAGAGAGTAACAGGTCCTTTCCGTTTTAGGTGGCGAGACTGGAGGATTCCAAGAACGAAAGCCAGAGGGGTTCAGAGAGTTCGTGGATCCACCACCCTCCGCTGACGCGGAAGTCAGCTTACGGCCACACACCGCTAATGACAGGATACTGAGAAGACACAGAGGACTGGCGCTTGGAAGACTGGAACGAGACAGAGATAAGGTAAGCACAATTGGGTAAGTAATCTCGATAGTGATACTCGCCAAGAGTTACTGGAAGTCCGCTTTCTCTGGAACGAGCCCGGACAATGAGTGGTGTGTGGAGAGTGGCTTTTGTAGAGAGGAGGATGATTGAGGACAGGTGTGCAGGTGATTGAATCCAGGTGACGGTGATCTGTGATGAGCTGCGTGAAGACTGACTGATACGTGACATATGGCCCCCCTCCCGGAACGGCGCGTCCTCGCGCCGAAATGGATACACCAGCGGAGGGAGGGTGGGGGTTCAGGAGGCGGGTGAGGAGCAGGTGACGAACTGGAGATGGACATATGATCTGGAACGTGAGGCCAGGGTGGAGTGGAAGGAGGAAGAAGCCAGAGTGTAGTATTAAGTAGGAGGAGCCGGATGATGGTCCAGAGCCCAGCCAGGATGACCCCCCAGGGCGGCGTCGAGGGAGGGAGGAGCCATGGTGGAGAACTGGTCCACGACACCCTGGGGACGAGCGACGGAGACGAAGCCTCTGGGGAAGATGAGCCAGGAGCAGCCGAGCAGACGGAGAGCCAGGGTGACACCGCAGGTCTGGAGGGCCAAGGTGACGCAGCAGGCTCAGGGGACCGAGGCAGAGCTGGGGCTCCGGAAGACCGCAGTGACACCGGAGCGACAGAGGACATAGGCGGAGCTGGAGGGAAGGAGGAGCCTGACGGAGCCGGAGGGACGGAATGACGAGGTGAAGCCGGAGGAGTGGAGTCCTTAGGCGACGGATGGTCAACGACTGACCAAGGCGGAGCCGGAGAGACGAGGGAGCCCGGTGGAGCTGGTGGGATGACGGGCCACGGTGGAGATGAGGGAGCCAGGAGCCAAGGCGGAGCCGAAGGGTCGGAGGACCGAGGTGGAGTCCAGGACTCGGAGGATGGAGGCAGGGACTGGGGAATGATCCGCCTTGGCGCAGCTGGAGCCTGGATGTCCCACGATGGCACCACACTCCTAGGTGGTGCTGCCTGAGGATGAGCTGTGGGACAGACGGGCAGCAGCGGAGACAGGGCTGGAGGACTGGCTGGCTTGCATGGAGGCGGGAGAGGGAGGCTGGGTGGGAACTTTGGAGACCTTGGAGCATTTGACGGAACCAGCGGAGATTCTGGAGAACTGGACGAGACCGGAGAAGACTCTGGATGACTGGACGGAACCATCGAAGACTCTGGAAGACTGGATGAGACTGGCGGAGATTCTGGACGGCTGGGCGGAACCAGCGGGGACTCAGGACGGCTGGGCGGAACCAGCGGGAACTCAGGACGGCTGGGCGGAACCAGCGGGGAATCAGGACGGTAGGAAATTATTTCTCCAAACCAATCAATCAAATCTGCTTCAAATATCTCCAGTAATTCCTCAAAGTATCCTCCACAGCGCAGTTTCAGCTCACCCTCAGGGTTAGGAGTGTGGGCGGGGCTTTCCTCCAAGCCCTCGATCTCCACGAGTATCCCCACGGTGACGCTAGCCGGCTCACACACCTGGTCAGTCGCGACGTCCTCTGTCGCTTTAAATCCGGCAGATCTTGGCGCTGCGGCTGCGGCGGGCTCTGGCTGGCGCTCCGTGCTGAAGGTTGACAGCTGCTGACTGGGCTCTGGATCGTGGTTGCACATGCTGCTGACTGTTTTCAGGTCCGGGCTTCTGTTATGAAGCAGACGGGACAAGAAGGTAAGTGGTATACAAATGGTGTTTTATTTATACAAGCAGCAGTGCCGGAGGTGAATGGTGAGTTCGTGAAGGTGAGCAAGACTTGAAGTGATGAATACTGAGCTGGATGGTAACGTGAAGAGAGTAACAGGTCCTTTCCGTTTTAGGTGGCGAGACTGGAGGATTCCAAGAACGAAAGCCAGAGGGGTTCAGAGAGTTCGTGGATCCACCACCCTCCGCTGACGCGGAAGTCAGCTTACGGCCACACACCGCTAATGACAGGATACTGAGAAGACACAGAGGACTGGCGCTTGGAAGACTGGAACGAGACAGAGATAAGGTAAGCACAATTGGGTAAGTAATCTCGATAGTGATACTCGCCAAGAGTTACTGGAAGTCCGCTTTCTCTGGAACGAGCCCGGACAATGAGTGGTGTGTGGAGAGTGGCTTTTGTAGAGAGGAGGATGATTGAGGACAGGTGTGCAGGTGATTGAATCCAGGTGACGGTGATCTGTGATGAGCTGCGTGAAGACTGACTGATACGTGACAATACATGTGGACACTCTGAAAAACAACATATATATCAATCATTTACTAGTTTATATGGAAAATACTCAGTGTTCATCAATAAACAATTTCTAGAGTTAAAGACTGATCACCCACCTCCATGTTGTTCTGCACATTTTGCTGAAATAAAGCTGAATGGATTATGAAATGAGAGAAAAGACAAAGTCAAATAAGCTCAAACACTAAAAAGGACTTTAATAATGACAAACAAACTGTTACCAGTCTTGGACTTCCTTTTCTTCTTTTTCAGGATGCAGAACGTTCCAGAACACAGAATCAGAACCAGCAGAAAATAACCCAGACCGCCAGCTACAGAAACCAGATCTGTGACTGTATGTAACATTAAAAGAACAACTGTCAAATGAACAATAGTTGATATATATTGTTTTGGTATTACAGTGCTATTATTTATTATTTATTGAGCTATTTCGGAGTACAATACTGGAAACTGTCATTGTTATACTACGTAACCGAAGTGAAACCACAATGGTGAACCTCAACGGTTCAGAGGAACACAGTTTTGTCTACGACTGATGAGGAAACCAGATTAACCACATGACATTTAACGTGTGCATCACTTTTATCACATTCATCATAAGCTACAAGAGTTAATATGCATCTCCACAAATGTTCAAACCGATTGCTTTTCTTCAAAAGATCTCATTGTATGTAATCAGTGAGGGCAGCGTTGCATCATGGGTAGTGTAGTTTGTGTGCATACTGGTTGACCTGCAGTACTTCCTGTTCTTGTTGTTTCACTCTCTTCAATGAGTCAATGACAGAGAGAAAAGAAAAAACACCAGAATGAACACACACAAACTGTTCATATCGCTTATTTTGTAAATATGAAAAGCAGTTGTATTTTCCATTTATGTTTTCCATCGAATACACTTTATCTAAAGCAACTTAAAGCACATTATAACAACAAGGAAGCAGATATCTGAGGACTAAACCTTAAGTCTTTAACACAGAGTTCAGACCCTGGATGCACAGTAAGACATTAAACACACATTTAAAAACTCACTTAAAATCCAAAAGGAATAAACTAATGTATGAATGTATTTAAGTACATTTAGAAGCACATTATTCAAATACTCCAGAAATAAGAGTCGTATATTCTGACAGACAGATCAACTAACCTGATGTTGATTTGTGCTTTTCAGTGATTGTGATGCTGGTGGATTGTGAATTCACTTCTGATATACTGATATAAGGTGGCATGGTTGAGAAAGGGCTAATGGTTGAAACTTTGGTGGTCTTCTTTTCTGAAAAGTCACAACTTAACGTCAATGATTCTAATAGACTATCACTGAATTCAATTGAAAACTTTTATTTTGTGTTGAAGAAAATGCCCTAATTGTCGTACAATCACAGTAACGCAAGACCTCTAGTGGCGTAATAAACAATACAATATGAGTCAACTTACAAGATTTAATACTAATCACTTACTATCACTTACCATGTTTAACCTTCAAAATAATCTCTGAATAGACATCAGTTAAAGACAAATCAAAAGGTAAAGTCCTCTCCACAGCACACCAGTATTGGCCTTGATCAGTTGTTCTCAGATCAGTGATGGTGACGGTGAAAACTTTGTCCTTTCTGTTGTCAGTCAGAGAGAATCTCCTGTCTTTAGCTGGAGATCCTGATTTAACCACAATGTTTTTATTTCCAATGTTACACTTGCCTTTACAAAAATACTTTGAATTGGACTCATATCCAGATGTATATCTGCATTTAATGTCAAGACTTTCTCCTCTGTGGCCTGTGACTGTTTTTGGTGCACCTACAACAACTGACCACAGAAATATTATAGAGAGTTATTGAGCTGTTATGTAAGATCAAGAAAAAAAAAAATATCAGACCAAAACATAATTTACAATTATCACCCATATAAGAACGACGGTCATGCAATAACAGTAAAAACAAGAGACCATGTCAAGCTCTGCACAAAAGATGTCAGAATCTTGAACTCACCTGTACAGATGCTGGAAAAGATGAGCGGAACGACAAACATGCTGAACATTCGACATAAATACAACATCATATTCGGTGTGACGACCATTACAGTCTTTCTCTTCCGTGCTGAGCAAAAAAAAAATACAGCACCTCAATTTCCTTCCCCTTTCTGTCTCTCTAACCACATTCACCTTTACACTTCATCTTCACAATGACACCGACCTAAACAGCACACTGCTTACATAAGTGCATGTTTTTTTTATTTATTTTTAACTTCTTAGCTTCCGTAACCGCTCTCAGTTCAAGGTGTGTACTTTTTATCCATTTTTCATGAATTCAGCATAAGTTTGCAGCTGATTTTAGTCAAACGAAACTCATCTAATCATTCATCTAATCAATCATCTAACCAATCTTTCTCTCTTTCTAACCTCATCTTTAGCTGTGCACAACAGCACACGGTGTGCATTTTTGTTTTTAATTAAAACAAAGATTTTAGCTTCCATATCTGGTCTTAGTTTAAGGTGACCCTCAATAATTGTTGTCAAATTTTCATTAATTCAGCAAGTTTGCAGCTGATTTCAGTCAAACGAAACTCTCATTCTAGATGACCGAGCAAGTGGTGCTCACTGCAAAGTCTAATGACTTTCAGTTCCTCCTCTGTGGACATCTAAAGGGTGGAGGGACACAGTTGTGTGCAGGGTTACAGTAGGGTTTGGGTGTGGTTATATATTGTAGCTCCACCCATAAGGCACAAATTACATTGGCTCCTCGCTGGACATCTAGCAATACATGTAATCTCCAATCATTTGCTCTGCAGTGAACAGCAAGCTCTGTGTATTATTATTGATCACCTGTAGAGGGCGCTATATAGTTCTCTGAACTGCACCCATGAGGCTAATGTAGATAACTTCTTTTTAGCTTTACTGAACTGTAAATGAGGTGTACTCATAATAAAGATACTTCAGTTTACATATATATTTTTTTTATTTTTATCTCTGAATAAATTTTTCGTACCATTATGCGCTTTATAAAACATTGACAAAAACTATTATCAATAAACCACAAAATATTGATAAAAAAAGTGTCAAAAATTGATTAATGAAAATTGTAGTGCATCAGTCTTTTTTATTTATGTTGGATCACTGAATAATATACCGGTCCGTCGTTTGTCTTGATGTTTTGCGGATGTGTCACTTTTGAGTAGATCATTTCTGTCCTGCTGTCCGGTGTTAGTTCAAGTGAATTCATATTGGCATAATAATCACAGTCTGTATCCGTCACCTGATTGGTCAAGTGGGTGTGACGGGGATTTGATTCAGGCTGCTGATTGGTTACTGTGGCATAAACAGTAGAGATTTGTGGGCGGGTGTTGAGGTGTGATGCAGGCGTCTGATTGGGAATCTCCTCATACATAAGGTCAGTCTGAAAAACAACATATACAAAAAATATTTAATAATTTATATAGACAGTATTCACAGCTTATCAGTAAACATTAATGTAACATATTTCTGATCTTCTACAGGTAAAAAATCAATCACCCACCACTGTATTGTTCTGCACATTTTGCTGAAACAAAGCTGAAAGGTGCATGCAAAGAGAAAAAAGACATAGTCAAATCTACTCCAACACTCAAACAGGACTTTAAACCCACAAATAAACTATTACCTGTCCCGGACTTCCTTTTCCTCTTCCTCAGGATGAGGAACGTTCCAGAACACAGAATCAGAACCAGCAGAACCGAACCCAGACCTCCAGCGACAGAAGCAAGATCTGTACACAACATTAAACAACACTGATTCTGATTATACTGTTAAATAAATAATGCATCTTCAAATTGACATCAATTGTTCTGATTGTTGTAATATTCAGTAAATTGTAATATTGGGAATATATTGTGTGACCAAAGTGAAACCCCAATGGTAAACCTCAATCCTCTGAGGAAAGTGCTTTAGCTGAAACCAGGTTAACCACATGGAATCTGATGAGTGCATCACTTTGATGTCTCCTCAAATGTTCAAACCACTTGCTTTTCTCTAAAACATATTACATAATCAAATGTGGGACAGTTGCATTGTGGGTAGTGCAGTCTGTGTGCTTACCAGTGTTTGGCTGATCAAGTTTAAATGCAGTATTTCCTGTCATTGTTCTTGTCGTTTCGCTTTGTGTTTGATGAGTCTCTGACACAGAGGGAAAAAAATAATAATAATGTGAACATGCTGCTCATAATTAATAATGAGCTGATGCTTTGGACAAAAGTGTCTGTCAGATGCATGAATGCAAATGTTAAGACATCATGAAAAACCCGTGCATAGTAATGCTATGATCATGTCGAAATTATTTAATTGCGAAAAGATTTTACTCTGAACAGTTCACAATCTCTTAAACTTCAGAACAAAGAAATAGCTCCAGAAAACACTGGTTGTAGTAAAATGACATCAAACAGTTATTTGACATTTGAATCAGCATGGCAGGTGTTGAGGCCATCTGCCACATTGGTTTTATTTTTTACAGAAGTTGAGGTGTTGATGAAATTCAGACTTTCCAAGTTTGTGTAAGTTAAAAAAGAACACGATCATGAATACAGCATTCCCAATGTGTACAGAAGCTTTGATGCCTCTGTATTCAAGAAAATTTATTACTGCTTTGATTGAGATTATGATTCAAATTATGTATTTAAACACAGTGACTTTACTTTAGCAGTAGTTTTTACAAAAATGCATGTTTGTGTCTGAGGGTACGGTCAATGTTCAGGTACCTGTGCTGGTGTATTCAGTGCTGATGTGGTCAGTGCTGGTGTGTGTAAAGGGGTGAATGGTGGTGGTTGTAATCTGGACAGGTTTTGTTTTCCGTGGAGCTGAGAAGCAAGATCACATTGTTTAAATCAAACAAATACATTAATAAAGCAATCATAAACTACAGCATGCAGCAGTAGTGGATGAAACAGATTGTTACTTAGTGTTGAACTTTAGGCACCTTTAATCACATTCAGCTGGATTTGTTTATATTCTCCCCATCCAGCTCTACAGCCGTACGGTCCAGAATCTTCCATAATTAGGTTTCTGATGGTCACTATAAAAGTTCTCATCTGATGATCATCCCGCAGTGAGAATCTGCCATCAAACACTGATGACTCTGCTCCATAAGATTGTAGTACAAGTTTCTTATCTTTGTAAATTCCTTTGTAGAAGTATTTTTTGGAGTTTTCATATCCACCATCATAATGACACTTAATAGTCAGTTGTTCTCCCTCTGTTCCTCTCACTGTAATGTCCACACACACTGAACTGCTCACTGCACAGAAACTCACACATCAGCACACTGCTTTTCTCACAAACACTGATAAAATAAGCCATACTTTTAGACCATAAACACTTTTTATGTATCAGAAAAATGTACAAAAAAAAGAAACAACTAATTAAATATTTTTGAGCACTTACCCATTAGTAGAAACCCAGGAATCGCCAGTGGGAACTTCATTTCTTCCTCGATTGAGTTCAGAAAATCAGCATGAAATTCTCAGTAGTTCCTCAAAGGACCTTCTTAAACTCAAATCTCCAATAATCCTGCTAATATGGCACTCTTCTATCGGTGTAGAGTAAAATTATAATCCATTGCTCATCTCACATGATAAAAATCAAACATTAGTGTTGACGGACTGTGTGTCTGTGTTTCCATGTGATGTTGTAGGCGTTACGTGTGAATACTGACCAGGAAATGAGCTGAAAGCTCACAAACCACAATCTGTTTCCTGTCTGTTTCTCTTCTGCCTCCAATATGTTTGAGACATTTTCTGTTGCTTTTTGCCATATTCTGGCTACAAACCCAAAGA
>NC_133366.1:6411466-6653297 GCF_049309525.1 Garra rufa | reverse complement strand
GGTAATTCAAAAAATGCAGTTTACCCAAACTGTAATTAATCCAGAATATTACTTGAACATTAAAATAACGCTTTCTCCATCATATATCAACCCTGGGAGAAGAGGTGCATTGTGGGAAGTGTAGTTTGTGTGTTTTGCTGAAGCCTCACAGCTCTTTGTGTGACTGTAGTTGAACTTCCTTGTTTGGTAAGTAACCGCTGCAAAAATCTTTTGTTTAACGGAAGCGAAAGGCCCTACTGGTGATATTGTGATAAAGCTAATTATTAGTATTAGCATCTCAATGGCAGCTGCTTTTAGAAGCCTCCATTTATATGTTGCTTGCAAGGATTTATCAGAATAAACAACTACTCTTGAATGTCTATCAGTGTATCTACCAGCAGGGGTGAAAAGATGAGACTAAACACACAAACCTTGAGCTCAACATCCAACAAGAAAATGCTACATACAAATAAATATAAAATGCACTTGCAGTCCAGAATAACATGGTTTAATTTGTCCGTTAAGCAGAAGAACACAAGTATCTCATGATAAATATTAGAAGTAAATACATTCAAATGATCTTTGCATTTGTCAGCTGTAAACATATCAGGAACAACTGTAGCAACAGTAACCACAATGAAAAAATAAATAAAAAATAATTAAAAAAAATAAAAAAATAACAAGATTTCTGAACTATTTATGGTGAGTAGAGCTGACAAAATGAGTTTGATTATGACTAATATTCAGGAAAATGATGAAAATGATGAGGAGAAGGATGATTTATTTTGGCTTTGAATATGCTTATAAATGAATTACATTATGTATTAGTTATGTTATTTTATTAGGTAAATCAAACTCGTTTGTGTTTTGGTGTTGATGAAGAAATGCTTGAGTCTCTTTTCCTCGGTTAAGTTCAGAAAATCTGCATTAAACTCTCAGCAGTTCCTTAAAATACTTTTTAAACTCAAATCTCCAGTAATCCTGCTAATACGGCTCTCTTCTATGAGTGTAGAGTAATATAATAATTGATGCTCATCTCACGTGATGAGAATCAAACATTAGTGTTAACGGACTGTGTGTCTGTGTTTCCATGTGATGTTGTGGGTGTTACGTGTAAAAACTGACCAGGAAATTAGCTGTGAGCCCACAAACCGCAATATGTTTCCTGTCTGTTTCTGATCTTTCTCCAATATGTTTGAGAAGTTTTCTGTTGCCCTTTGCTGGCTACAAACCCATACAGCAGAATGAAAGAAAGAGATAAAGAGAGAAAGAAAAAGGAGGAAAAAACAAAGAAAGAGTTTTTTTTTCCAAATATTTTTTTTTTGTTTGTTATATGTATTTATAAAATATATTCATACATTATTTATTTATTTATTTATTTATTTTGAAAATGTGCTAGAATATGTGTCAAAATATATTAACAAAAATATATTTTATACCAATATTCTTTGGCAATTTTTTTTTTCATTTTTTTCAAAAATAAATAATAATAATAATAATAATAATAATAATAATAATATTTATAATGACAACAATAAATAGATGACTGACAAATGCTTGCTAGGGTTATTTTCAGTGTTAATCAGCAGCATGGCAAATATGCTGTTGCTTACAGAAACTCTCAATAATACAGAATATTGCTTAAATAAAAAAAGTCTCACTTTCCCCATCATATATCAGCCCAGAGAGAAGAGGTGCATCGTGGGAAGTGCAGTGTGTGTGTTTAGCTGAAGCCTCACATCTATTCCTGTGACTGTGGTTGAACTTCCTGTTTGGTGTACCTGCTGCAGGCATCTCATGTTTCACTGAGGCAAAAAAAAAATTAAAAATTAAAAAAATTAAAAAAAAGCCCTACTAGTGATATTGTGATAAAGCTAATTGTTAGTATTAGCATCTTCTAGAGCCTCCATTATATGATGCTTGCAATGATTTATCAGAATAAACAACTACTCTTGAATGTCTATCAGTGGAGAAAGATGTTCTTTGGCAGCAGATGGGTGCAGTGACAGCATCTACCAGCAGGGGTGAAAAAGTGAGACTAAACTGACAAACCATCAGCTCAACATCCTACAAGGAAATGCTATAAATACAAAAATGCACTTGCAGTCCAGAATAACATGGTTTAATAGTTTCAAATGATCTACATTTGCGTATGTCAGCTGTAAACCTACCAGGAACAACTTTAGAAACAATAACCACATTGAAAATAACCAAGTAAGTAACCAAATAACAAAATAACCAAGTCAAGAATATGATTCTGATCTATTTATGGTGAGTAGAGCTGACAAAATTAGTTTGATTATGATTAATGCTCAGCAAAATGATGAACATTATGAGGAGAAGGATGATTTCTTTTGGTTATGTTATTACAATAGCTAAATTGAACTTGTTTGTGTTGTGGTGTTGATGAAGAAATGCTTGAGTCTCATTGACGGGTCTATAGGGACACATTCTTTATAACACAACTTTAAGAAACAAAGCAGTAAACCACAGTTGTTTCTGTGTCTCTGTCTCCTGGATTACAGTGATGTCCAGTGTCTTTGATCTACAATCATGTAAAACAAGAACTAGTTAATTAACAGAGAAAACAAATTAGTCCAAGTGAATCTATTTACAGTTTTAACACACAAATATGATAATTCACATACCATCTACTGGATATTCAATGTCAAACTACTGAAAATCACTGTAATTACAATCTTGAGTGAAAATGTCTATTAAATGACAGCAATCATCAGTTTCTGAAGACTCACCTGTTCATATAACACTGGATTAAACTCTATGATAGAGGACGACAGACCTGTCCAATAGATCAGCGTTAGTCTTTCTGAGATTAATGCTGTAAACCTCCTTTAAAAGTTAATCTAGGTACCCACACATGCCATCCGAAACCCAACCAAAGGCAATCTTGTTTGATTATTTAATGTAAAATATTACCTTTAGTCTTCTTTTTCTTCCGTAGAGCCACTATAACCAATGGAAGTCCTATCAGGAGTAAAACCAAAGCCTCGGCAGTGAAGATAATCACAAATGAACCTAAAACAAACAAGAGGAAAGCACTGTCTAAAATATTGCAAAACAGAAACAACCACCAGAATCAGAACATAAATTGGTTTACAGAATGAGTAAATGAAAGACTATTGCATGAAATAAGACAGATGGCTGTCACGGACAGACGTCATCGAGGCATAGAGTATATTAAAGGAAAATACAATGAGAGTGAAATATGAACTGACCTGTTGAGGAGGTGTGCTGATCTGTGGTTGTTTCTTTGTTTTCTGTGACTTTGATGCTGGTGGATTGTGGATTTACTTCTGTTGTGCTGGAATATGATGGTGTGGTTGTAAAAGAGCTGATGGTTGAAACCTCAGAGGTCTTGTTATCTGAAGAGTGACAGAAAAGATCAACTTTAACTCAGTTAATATTAACACTCAGCATGCATTTATTTTACAGTATATATATATCACTTACCATAAAAATCACTTACCATGTTTAACCAGCAACAGTATCTCTGAATAGCCATCATAAATCCTCCCCTCCACACCACACCAGTATTGTCCTTTATCCTCTGTTCTCAGATCAGTGATGGTGACAGTGAAAACTCCGGCCGTCTTGTTGTCAGTCAGAGAGAATCTCACGTCTTTAGCTGGAGAGTCTGATTCAACAATTTTGTTTTTGTTGTGTCCATAGTTACACTCGCCTTTACAAAAATACTTTGAATTTGATTCATATTCAGTTTTATAGCTGCATTCGATGTCAAGCCGCTTTCCTTTGTATCCAGTAACTGGTTTTGGAGCACCTACAACAACTGAACAGATAAATACCATTATATAGATATGTTATATGTGAGAAAGAGTTAATAGACAAGAATAATAACTTACACATATGACACTAATGATCATGTAGTAACGGAGGAATAAATAACATTTTAAATTCTGTTTAAAAGACCTCAGAGTCTTAAACTCACCTGTACAGATGCTGCAAAAGAGGAAGAGAACGTCCCACATGCTGAACATTTTACACACATTTTGCAACAACACAAAAGTTATGGTTGTTCTCTTCCGTATACAGAGTGTAAAAGCATGCTGCGTCAGCAACAGTCATTAACATTTCCTTCCCCTTCTTTGTATCTCTTACCACATCAGCTCTTCAGCACATCTTCAGAGAGCACATCTGTGACGTTTTATTAGTATAGTCATACATCAGCCGTGGAACCGTATGTCTGTTGTGTGCATCAGTAAACTCAATCATCTATGCATTCAAATATGAATAATATTAATAGAGGCACTGATTCTTCACACAGGAAAACTGCATGTACTGGGTCTAATATTTTAGATCTCTTGGATGCTGGAGCGTTAATAGGAGTGCTGCTTACTATACATCTGTCACGGTTCATGGGCTCACTCTCTCATCTTGCTGCGTTGTGTGTGTGTGTGGGCGGGGCCGCTGCTGCTTACGAGCTGATGATTTCCAGCTGTCGCTCGTTTGCTCAGCTATTTAATGCTGCTCTGTTTGTCTCATGTTGTCAGATCGTTGGTTTGTGTTCGTCGGTCCTGGTTCTCTCCCCGTGTTTTCTCCATTCCCTGTTTGATGTGGATTCGCTTCCTGGGATCTCTCTGTTCCGGCTGGCTGCTGCTGACTTCTCCTGGTCGCCCATTGATTACCTGCGCTACCAGTGTCTACATCGGCACGCTCACCAGCTCATCTGACCATCTCTGTGAAATTACCTGTCTGTCTAATAAACTGTTGAATTTACTCGCGCTTGAATCCATCTCATTTATCATGACAGAACGATCTGACCAACTAATGGATTCAGCGAGTGCTCAGACGCTGCAGGATATTCTGTCTTCCAATAACGCTCGTATGGATCGGCAGGACGAGCAGATGCTGGCCACCGGACGAGCAGTTCAAGCCCTGGTAGCGCAGGTATCCGAGCTCACCAACCAGTTACAACGCTTGAGATCGCCCGCTGCGCCACCCCCACCGCCGTCCCCTCCGCCCGCTGTGGTTAACCCCACTTCCCATCACGAGCCTCGATTGCCGACCCCGGAACACTATGCGGGTGAGCCCAATTTATGCAGAGCTTTTTTGACGAAGTGTTCCATGTTCTTCTCGTTACAGCCCAACACTTTCGCATCTGAACAATCGAAAGTGGCGTTGGTGTTAACTCTGCTGTCGGGTCGAGCGGCTCAGTGGGGAACGGCGGTGTGGGAGAATAAACATCCCTGCTGTGCCTCGTTCCAGCTCCTCTCCGAAGAAATGAGGCGGGTTTTCGATCGGGCCGTCATCGGGCGCGAGGCAGCCAGCAAACTAGCCAGTCTACGGCAGGCTGATCGCTCTGTTTCGGATTATTCCATCGAGTTCCGGACGCTGGCTGCCGAGTGCAGATGGAACGAGGCGGCGCAGTGGGACGTCTTCCTGCATGGGTTGGCTGACCGTATTCAACGAGTGATTTTCACGTTGGAGTTACCCCCTGATCTGGACGGACTGATTTCCCTGGCCCTCCGGGTGGATGCTAGACTTCAACAACGTGATCAACTTACCCACCTCAATCCCGGAGCGGCGTGGATGGATCCAGGCTCCAGCGTCACTAATACGGTCAGCCCCCCTCAAGATCCTGAACCCATGCAGGTGGGTAGAGCTCGGCTCTCCCGGGAGGAGAGAGAACGTCGTAGATCCAGAGGTCTGTGTTTGTACTGTGGAGCCGCGGGACACTTCCTCAACACCTGCCCAGTAAAAGACCAAGCCCGACAGTAGAACAGAGGTTACTGTCGGGCGGCTTATCCCAGGACAAACCCTCATCCACCACTCTCCTCCCGGTGAGACTTCAATGGGCGGCCAGTTCTCATCACTGTCAGGCTCTTGTGGACTCTGGAGCAGAAGGTAACATCATGGACTGGAGCTTAGCTCGTTCACTACGTCTTCCTACCACTCCCCTTAAGACTGTTATCTCTGTCAATGCTCTCAACGGCCAAACTCTTCCTCCTATCACTCACTCCACCTGTTTCCTCACGATGATTACCTCTGGCAACCACAAGGAGGAGATCGCCTTCCTGCTCGCAGAGTCCCCCCTGGTTCCCATAGTCCTTGGGCATCCCTGGCTGGTCCGCCATCGTCCCACTGTGGATTGGGGCCTCAATTCTGTTTCTTCCTGGGGCGAATCCTGCTTTGCTAACTGTCTCTTGTCTGCTTGTTCGTCTGTCTCTTGTTCTCTGTTGCAGGATGAGTCGGTGGACCTGTCAAACGTGCCCCAAGAGTACCTCGACCTGAAGGGAGTGTTTAGTAAGTCCAGAGCTGCTTCTCTACCTCCGCACCGTCCCTACGACTGTGCTATAGATTTACTGCCAGGTACGTCTCCGCCTAAGGGCAAACTATACTCACTTTCTGCTCCTGAGAGGGAGGCCATGGAGAAATATATTTCTGATTCTCTGGCAGCCGGGATCATCCGCCCTTCCTCCTCTCCGGCCGGGGCAGGATTCTTTTTCGTGGGTAAGAAGGATGGCTCTCTGCGACCATGTATTGACTATCGAGGTTTGAACAGCATCACGGTTAAGAATACTTACCCTTTGCCGCTGATGTCTTCGGCCTTCGAACGGTTGCAGGGAGCGTCTTTCTTCACGAAACTGGATCTTCGCAACGCCTACCATTTGGTCCGCATCAGGGAGGGGGATGAGTGGAAGACCGCTTTTAATACCCCCAGGGGGCACTTTGAATATCTGGTCATGCCCTTCGGGTTGTCCAACTCCCCCGCGGTCTTTCAGGCACTCGTCAATGACGTGTTGAGAGATATGGTCGATCAATTTCTGTATGTCTACCTGGACGACATATTGATTTTTTCTTCTTCTCTCCAGGAACACGTTCAACACGTCAGGCGAGTGCTCCGAAGGCTGCTAGAGAATGGGCTTTATGTCAAGGCGGAGAAGTGCGCGTTCCATGCACAGTCAGTTCCCTTTCTGGGGTTTATCGTCTCATCCGAGGGAGTGCGCATGGATCCCGACAAGGTTAAGGCTGTGGTAGATTGGCCAACCCCCGATTCCCGCAAGGCCCTGCAGAGGTTTTTGGGGTTCGCCAATTTTTACCGGCGTTTCATTCGCAACTTCAGCCAACTAGCCGCGCCTCTGACATCCTTGACCTCTACCAAGACTACGTTCAGGTGGTCTGATGCTGCCGAGACAGCATTTTCCAACCTCAAGAGCCGCTTTGTTTCGGCTCCCATCCTTGTTGCCCCTGATCCCACACGTCAGTTTGTGGTAGAGGTCGACGCGTCAGAGGTGGGGGTAGGTGCGGTTCTCTCCCAGCGAACTCCCGTGGATGATAGGATGCATCCTTGCGCGTTTTTTTCTCATCGTCTGTCCCCCGCTGAATGTAACTACGATATTGGTAACAGAGAGTTGTTGGCAGTCAAGTTAGCGTTGGAGGAATGGCGCCACTGGTTAGAGGGCTCGGGGGTGCCTTTTATCGTATGGACCGATCACAAGAACCTCGAATACATCAGGTCTGCCAAACGCCTCAACTCCAGGCAGGCTCGATGGGCTCTTTTTTTCGGACGCTTTGATTTTTCGATCTCGTACCGGCCGGGCTCCAAGAACATCAAGCCTGATGCCTTATCACGCGTTTTTGACCGCTCCGAACATCCGTCCACTCCCGAGTGCGTCATTCCGGAGAAACTTATTGTTTCTACACTCACTTGGGAGGTGGAGACTAAGGTCCGCAAGGCCTTAGAAGGGATAACGTCCCCGGTCGGTTGCCCATCGGGTCGCTTGTTCGTGCCGGAGGGGCTTCGGTCCGACGTCATCAGGTGGGCCCATTGTTCCAACGTGGCTTGTCATCCGGGAGTAAGTCGCACTTTATTTTTGGTTAAACAACTATTCTGGTGGCCCTCTATGGCTCGCGACACTCGGGATTTTGTTTTGGCTTGCTCAGTCTGCGCCCGTTCTAAGACTTCCAATCGACCCCCAGAGGGGTTCCTCCAACCGCTGTCGGTCCCTTCGAGACCCTGGTCCCATATCTCGCTCGATTTTGTTTCGGCCCTCCCACCCTCCCAGGGCAATACGGTTGTTTTGACCGTAGTGGACCGGTTCTCGAAGGCGGCCCATTTCATTCCCTTACCTAAATTACCCTCTGCTAAGGAGACAGCGGTAGCTGTCGTAGACCACATCTTTCGCATTCATGGCCTCCCGAAGGATGTGGTGTCCGACAGGGGTCCCCAGTTCGTTTCCAAATTTTGGAAGGAGTTTTGCCATCTACTGGGGGCAAGTGTTAGTCTGTCCTCTGGTTTCCATCCTCAGAGCAACGGTCAGACTGAGCGGGCCAACCAGGACCTGGAGAGAGTGTTACGATGTTTGGTTTCCCAGAATCCTTCCTCCTGGAGCCAACAACTCTCATGGGTTGAGTACGCGCATAACTCGTTGCCAGTATCGTCCACGGGCCTGTCGCCGTTCGAATGTAGTTTAGGTTACCAGCCACCTCTTTTTCCCAGTCTGGAATCCGAAGTCGCGGTCCCCTCTGCCCACGCCTTCGTCCAGAGGTGTCGCCGCACCTGGAGGAGAGCCAGAGAGACCCTCCTCCAGGTGGGAGCGCGCACCAAGGCCAAAGCCGATCGCCACCGGTCTAGGCCTCCCGTCTACGTCGTTGGTCAAAAAGTGTGGCTTTCATCCAAGAACATTCCGCTCCGATCCGTTTGTAATAAGCTTGCTCCTAAATTCATAGGCCCGTTCCCTGTCACTAAGATCATTAGCCCAGTGGCAGTCCGCCTCAAACTCCCTCCTGCGTACAGGAGAATCCATCCCGTTTTTCATGTCTCCAAAATTAAACCCGTCTTTTATTCTCCTATTAATCCGCCTGCCCCAGTTCCCCCACCGCCGCGTCTCGTAGATGGGGAACCCACTTATTCGGTTAACCGCATTCTGGACTCGAGGCGGAGGGGACGAGGATTCCAGTACTTGGTGGACTGGGAAGGTTACGGTCCGGAGGAGAGAAGTTGGGTGCCTGCTAGGGACATATTAGACCATTCCCTTATCGATGATTACAATCGACGGGTAAGTTCTTCTGGGAGCGCCAGGAGGCGCTCCTAGGAGGAGGGGTACTGTCACGGTTCATGGGCTCACTCTCTCATCTTGCTGCGTTGTGTGTGTGTGTGGGCGGGGCCGCTGCTGCTTACGAGCTGATGATTTCCAGCTGTCGCTCGTTTGCTCAGCTATTTAATGCTGCTCTGTTTGTCTCATGTTGTCAGATCGTTGGTTTGTGTTCGTCGGTCCTGGTTCTCTCCCCGTGTTTTCTCCATTCCCTGTTTGATGTGGATTCGCTTCCTGGGATCTCTCTGTTCCGGCTGGCTGCTGCTGACTTCTCCTGGTCGCCCATTGATTACCTGCGCTACCAGTGTCTACATCGGCACGCTCACCAGCTCATCTGACCATCTCTGTGAAATTACCTGTCTGTCTAATAAACTGTTGAATTTACTCGCGCTTGAATCCATCTCATTTATCATGACAACATCAGTGAGAAAACATATTCGTTTCTGCCAAAATAACAGTCTTGAGAATGTTAAACTCTTGTTTACCCTTTATTTCCAAAGGTACATCTAGTTTTCTTCAATGCCATTAAACACATCAGCAACTGATCACTCTCCACACTGACCTCTAATGGCCAACATATGGAAGTAAACCAAAGCGACATGCTTTTGGAGGATCTTAAGGTTTCAAGTGGTCTTATATTTATTTATTTTCGAAGCATATGCAAACATATGTTTAGAACTGTGTTGTAGGAAAAAGCTTTTAAATGTTTTTATTATATGGCATCTCCATACATCTTACAACACAAATTTACTTTGTTCTTTTCAAGTGGTTGAGGTTTGCTGCCAAGATCTGGGTAATGGGCTGGTTTGCAAATATCAGTTTACACCTGGGCCTAGTTGTTCAAACGTTTAACCCTCCTGTTATCCTTGGGGTCAATTTGACCCCATTCAATGTTTAACGTATGTACATATATAATTGACTTTTTTTTTTTTTTTGCTTCAGATTGAATGACTTTTCCTAATTTAATGGGGAAAACTTGGTAAACATAAAACTAACATGATATTATTTGTTCAATGCCCTGTACACATTTTTGTTACATCGGTGTTCTTTGGGGTCAATTTGACCCCAGGTTCTTTTAGCTGTATAAAACATAAGAAATATAAAAAATTTACACACATTTGTTTTGGGTGATATTGAGGTCACTATAACATGCTATGATTTTATAATATGCACTATAATTTTATATGTTAAGTATAATAAAAAAAATAAAAAATAAAAACTAACACAACCATATCTGTAGTATTGCGAGAACCACTGTCAGTTGAATTGCTCTCTCAATCGAAAATGGCCTCTAAGCAAAGGTTTTCTGTCAGTGAGATTTTGTCACAGGTGTTTGACAGTGAAAGTGGGGGTGTGTTTCAGATTGTTGTTAAGTAGTCAACAAAGACATCAATTACCTGACACTAACCTTTTAGCAAAACAATATCATATTCTAGAGGTTTTAAATTTGGGGTCAAATTGACCCCAATGGGAAAAAGGTGTTAGCGGATTTTAGGGTAACAGGAGGGTTAATCGAGATTAAATCCATCCAGAATAAGGACATTTATCTTACTATCTTACTTGTCAGTCCACTGCTTCCATTTATGGCAGAGATAAAGTGATCATATTTACACTCGGTTTACATTTATTAGATCTACAGGATTATTAAAGTCTACTGTACCATTTTCAAACATTCATATGTAACATTCATATGCAACAATCTAAAGCAAAAAGGGTTTTGATTATTTGTTGATGGGGCTTCAGTGTTCAGTCCATCATTTAATGAATACTGTGATAAATGGACTCTTTTTGAACCGAATCAGCTGTGAGACTCTGATAAATCTGACTGTGTCTACTGGCATTCAGTTCTGTGCAGATGTGATCTGGATTCATGCTGTTTCTCAGTACAGCAGCAACGTTTATGTAATCATGGTCTATGTCGACTGCTTCTGTGTGTGCAGGTCTGTGAAACTTGTTCACTCCAAATCCAGCATCACTTTGAGCTGTGTATGAGTTTGAGTCCACAGCTGGCTTTCCTTTCTCATAAGCATTCTGTAACTGGAATAAGGAAATGATTGTTTCTTCATCATTATTGAGCAGTAATGTGAACCATGACTTCTACTGGTTAAGAATTATTCTAGAAATGTTAAGCAGAGATGATCCTGACTCACCTCTTGTCTTCTGTTTTCTTTCAGTTGAAGCCCTTCAGCAGCAGAGGAATGATATAAACCTGTGATAAATGAATATTACATTACTTTTAAAACATCCATGACAGCTTGAATTAAATGTCCATAGATTAGCCCAGCAAAATTTAAAACCTAACTGTTTTAGTCATATTTGTTCTAAATAATTCAATATGATTTTATGTACACTGAGAAAAAAAAATAAATAAAAAAAATAGAGAAAAGAAAAGGTAGAAAGACTGGAATAGTATTTTCTTGAAACATACTCAAATAACCTTTGTTTTGTTTACACATTCAAAAAAAAAAAAACAACTTCCCCCATAATTAGAGACTATAAAGAGCAGATTTGTTTGAACTCACTGCTAAAAAATTAGAAACATAGATTTTTTTCATTCCACATTACCACATCTCTGCTTTTTCTTCCGTGTGGCCACAATAAGCAATAGAGCACAGATGAGGAGCAACATCAAAACTCCTGCGGTGATGATGATGACAAATGAACCTACAAACCAAAACAGAGTGTACAAAGGAGACATTGTGTGATTTTACAGGAGCAATGCGCAATGTTAAATAGCATAATTATATCCTGAAGGAAAGCAACAATCGATTTAGCAAAACAGCAACATCAATTGATTACCATTTACAGGAAAAATAAATAAAAAATTATATATATATATTAGTGGTGGGCCGTTATCGGCGTTAACGTGCTGCGTTAACGTGAAACTCTTATCGCGCGATAAAAAAAATATCGCCGTTAATCTATTCTCAAATCTGGGTTGGGAGCTGGGTCTAAACTACGCAAGCTATGATGATTTTCACCTTGATAGTTTAACGCGGATGTATACCGAAGACTACAGAATATGGTCGCGCGTTTAAGTCTCCTCCGCCAAAACACAGACGGGGTCGCATCGTCCTCCATTCATAAAAACCGAATCTACTATAGCGAAATGCTACGTAAATTCGTCGTTTTTTGGATTCATAAATCAAATGTTGGTCAGTCACTTAATTCAAATCGCGATATGGAATAGTGTATGTGAAAACTGAAATGCAAAAAGACCGTTTTAAAATGAATCCGATATGTTCCGTTTGCCTAGCTGTATGTATGCATTGCGGAGACGAGCTTTTACTACACGCATACTGAAACACACGTGACGCTCCCGGTAATTTTTGGCATTTTCATCTCACATGAACAGATAAACTCAATCTCCCAAACTGCTGTGAGTGTCACTTTTACCGTTTCATTTGAGAAAACTAGCATCATATCATACTGTATGACACAGAACTTCAAGGCAACCTGTCAAAATAAAAGTACGGTGTAACATGTAATGGGCTGGGTAGGTGTTGACGTTAAAAAAACACAATCTAATAGGTAGAAAAAATAATTTCATTGTTAGTTAGTTAACACAAGTACATCTAATTTAACATAATTTATTTTCATCAACAAATTATCATAGAACTGTCACGACCACACACAAAGGGAGAAGGTGAGTATCTTTCAAGGTATTTATTAACAAACGTGCACAGTTCAACACACGTGCAATCGGGTGAATAAGGTCTCTGTGGTCAAATCTTCAAACATAACACAACAGGTGAGTTCAAGTTCATAAGGATTATAGCGTTAGCAACAGTCACTTCCCTTTGACACGATTAACGTGTTTCACAGGAGAACATCAGAGCAATCCACGGGGAGCACAGGAGAACATCGGAAGAATCCACGAGGAGCACAGGAGAGACAACAGGAGGGGGAGAAGATCCACAGAGAAGCGTCCATGCAACTTCGATACCAGCCGGTGAGTGAGTGATAGAGGTAAGTATTTGAAGGGTGTGGTGATTGCTGGTGCAGGTGACGGTGATTAGAATTCTGGTGATGGTTCACGGGTGTGCTGTGGTGGTGATTGGCTGGTTGGTGGAGGATCGTGGTGATTGGGGCTGAGGGAACGTGCAGAGGGTGTGACATCACCCCCTCCTCCACGGGTGACTCCTGGCACCCAAGAACGGCGACGGGGACGACCACGACCTCTGGGAGCTGGGCGTTCGGGATGTTGGCGGTGGAATTCCTCGAGGAGAGTCGGGTCCAGGATGTCGTCACGGGGTATCCACGATCTCTCCTCGGGTCCGAACCCCTCCCAGTCCACTAGGTACTGGAGCTGGCCGTTCCGCCGCCGGGAGTCTAGGATTTCTTGGACTTGGTAGATGTTATCTCCAAGGATCTCTGGCGGGTCGGGAGGAGGAGGTGACTCCGATTCTGTGGAGGAAGGGAACAGGGGTTCAGTGTGGCGTTTGAGTAGGGAAACGTGAAACGAGGGAGCGATTCTGTAATGTGGAGGTAGGTTTAGACGGTAGGTTACAGGGTTGATTTGTGAGTGCACGGTGAAGGGCCCTATGTAGCGGGGACTCAGCTTCCTACTGGGCAGCCGGAGGCGTATGTCTCGAGTGGACAGCCATACCTGGTCCCCGGGGAGGTAAACTGGGTTGGGTAACCTACGACGGTTGGCGTGTTCCGTATGCCTCCGTACTGCCCGCTGGAGATGGACGTGCGCTGAGTCCCACACCCTCTCGCTCTCTCGGAACCAGTGATCTACCGCGGGCACCTCGGAGGACTCTCCAGTCCATGGAAACAGAGCTGGTTGATAACCTAGAATACATTGGAATGGGGTTAGACCAGTAGAGGTTTGACGGAGGGAATTTTGCGCATACTCAGCCCACGGTAGATACTGGCTCCAGGTGTTTTGATGTTGGGAACAGTACGTCCGTAGGTAGCGGGAGATTTCCTGTATTTTCCGTTCGGTCTGCCCGTTCGTTTGAGGGTGATATCCGGACGACAGGCTGACTGTGGTACCCAGGAGTTGGAAGAAGGCCCGCCAGACCCTGGAAATGAATTGGGGTCCCCGATCGGACACGATGTCTTCTGGGAGTCCGAAGTTCCGGAATACATTGTGGAACAGTGCCTCTGCGGTTTCTAGTGCTGTGGGGAGACCTTTGAGAGGTATTAATTTGCAAGCTTTTGAGAATCGATCGACTACCACTAAAATTGTGGTGTAACCCTGAGAGGGGGGCAGGTCTGTGGCGAAGTCAATGCCCAAGTGTGTCCAGGGTCGGCGGGGAATAGGTAACGGTTGTAATTTACCTTCGGGTAAGCGGCGTGGGGTTGTGTTAACGGCGCAGACCGAACATCCTTGGACGTACCGTTCCACTTCCCTGCTCATGTTGGGCCACCAATATTTCTGCTGGAGGAGCGAGAGGGTTCGCCTGCTGCCAGGATGTCCTGAGCCGGGGGACGTGTGCGTACTATCCAGCAGAAGGGGTCTGAGACGGCTTGGGACATAGACACGACCCGGGGGAAGCTCCGGTGGTGCAGGTTCCTCGAAGGTGGCGGCCCGTATATCTTCATCCAGCTGCCATAGTATGGGTGCGAGAAAGACAGATGGGGGTAGAATTGGATCAGGATCGTCAGAGGTAGGTTCAGGTGAGTACATACGTGATAGGGCGTCTGCTTTGGTGTTTTTGTGGCCGGGTTGGTAAGTAATGTTGAAATTGAATCGGGCAAAGAATAGTGACCAGCGAGCTTGGCGGGCATTTAGTCTCTTGGCGTGCTGAATGTACTGGAGGTTCTTGTGGTCGGTTATTACGGTGAAGGGGAACTGGGCTCCTTCCAACCAGTGCCGCCACTCTTCGAGGGCGAGCTTTATTGCCAGCAGTTCGCGGTCTCCAATTCCATAATTCTGCTCGGCTGGGGTGAGTTTCTTGGAATAGTACGCACACGGATGGAGGGATCGGGGTTCATCAGACCACTGGGACAGCACAGCTCCTACGCCTACGTCCGCCGCATCAACTTCCACCACGAAGGGCCTTGAAGGGTCGGGGTGCTTGAGGATAGGAGCGGTGGTGAACATCAGCTTTAGACGGTCGAAGGCTCGCTGAGCCTCTGGAGTCCACTGTAGTACCCGGCGTCCTCCCTTTAAGAGGGAAGTGAGTGGAGCCGATAGGAGGCTATAGTTTTTTATAAAGCGTCGGTAGAAGTTAGCGAAGCCTAAGAAACGCTGAAGCTCCTTCACCGTCCTGGGCTCCGCCCACTTGGCCACTGCGTCCACCTTACCGGCTTCCATACGAACTCCCTCCGCAGTGATCACGTATCCGAGAAAGGAGATGGAGGGCTGATGGAATTCACATTTTTCTAATTTCAGATAGAGTTGGTACTCACGGAGGCGTTGGAGAACCTGGCGGACGTGGTCTTGATGTTCCTTTAGGTTACGTGAGTAAATGAGGATATCGTCAATGTAGATGATTACGAATCGATGGAGGTAGTCGCGGAAGATTTCGTTCATGAAATTCTGAAATACGGAAGGACTGTTAGCCAGGCCATAGGGCATCACCTGATATTCATAGTGACCGGTCGGGGTGATGAAGGCGGTTTTCCACTCATCTCCTTCTCGGATACGGATCAGGTTGTACGCACTGCGGAGGTCGAGTTTGGTGAAGATGTGGGCTTCCCGTAGTTCCTCCAAGGCAGCTGGCACTAGAGGAAGTGGATAGGCGAATTTCACCGTGGCATCGTTGAGCACCCGGTAGTCAATGCAGGGTCTGAGCCCGCCATCCTTCTTGGGGACGAAGAAGAAACTGGATGCTGCTGGGGACGTGGAAGGTCTGATGAACCCCTGTTGGAGAGCCTCCTGGATGTAATTCTCCATGGCCTCCTGCTCAGGACGTGAGAGGGGGTAGATCTTCCCGTGGGGTAGTTTGGCGCCTGGCAGCAGGTCGATACTACAATCCCAGGGCCGGTGCGGTGGTAGTTGTGTGGCCCGTTCCTTGCTGAAGACATCGGTGAAAGACTGATAGACGGGGGGAATGGCGGTGGCGGATTGAGTGGCAGGGCTCTCTATGGTGGTGGCGTGCAGAGGGATAGGATGGTATGGAGACTCTGCATCCGACGAGGAAGGATGGTAGCCGTGGTTCTTACACGTTTTGCCCCACTCCAGGACCTCTCCTGTGCTCCAATCTATGCGGGGTTGGTGCTTAATGAGCCATGGTCTGCCCAGGATGACATCCACGTTGGCTCGCGGGAGTACTAGGAGGGTCAGATGTTCACGGTGGTTGTGTTGGGAGACGAGGGTCACTTTTCTGGTCCGGCGAGATATCTTACCATCGCCCAATGGTGAGTTTTGGATTGTGGTAATTTGGTATGTGACCTCATTTTGAACGGTGGGAATTCGATGTTTAGCAATGAAGTGTGATGAAACAAAGTTGCCAGCCGCTCCGGAATCCACGAGCACATAGATGGGGAGAGTACGAGAGTTTACTATTAGTTCAGCGGTAATATGGGGTAAGAGAGACATGGCTGGAGTAATAGATACGGTACTCACCATTGGACGAGGCGGGCGGACTGGACAGGCACTGATGAAGTGAGAGGCTTCTCCACAATATAGGCACAGACGATTATTAATTCGTCGTTTCCTCTCCGCAGGATCCAGGCGATAGGAGTCAGTAATCATAGGTTCCTCCGCATCTCGTTGGGGTGACGGTGTTCGGAGTGGAGGGAAGCTGGGTACAGACTTTGTAGAAGGACACGCTGAGAGATGTTGAGAGATGCCTACTGCCTTCTTAATAAAGGTTTCCAGCGGTACGTTGTCATCGTAAATGACCATATGCTTGCGGATCTGGGGTTTAAGCCCCTTACGGTAGGCTGCTAGGAGAGCGACTTGGTTCCAACCACTGGTGGCCGCTAGGGAGCGGAAGCGCAGGGTGTATTCATGAATATTGGACGCACCTTGATTCAGAGTGATCAGTTCATCGTGTACGGAAAGGGGAGTGAGCGCAGCTCCAAACACGTCCTTGAAGTGGGCAACAAAAGCATTATAGGAGATTAAAGCGTCGCTCCGTGAATTCCAGAGTGCGTCTGCCCATTGAAGTGCCTGCCCAGTGAGGAGGGAAATCATAAAAGATATCTTAGAAATTTCGTTAGGAAACTGGTGTGCGTTGGCTTCGATATAGAGGGAACTTTGCAGGAGAAAACCATTGCAGCCACCCGGGTCTCCGGAATAACTCATAGGGCGAGAGAGGGGCGTGTTGGAAATCGTCGTTGGAGCAGCAGGTAGAGATTGATGAAGGACGTTTACCATATCCGAAAATGGGTCGGGGGTGTCTTCGGTGATAGCGGCGCTCGCCTCCATGAGTGACGCGGTGAGTTAATACTTTCGGGGCTGGTATCCTGTCACGACCACACACAAAGGGAGAAGGTGAGTATCTTTCAAGGTATTTATTAACAAACGTGCACAGTTCAACACACGTGCAATCGGGTGAATAAGGTCTCTGTGGTCAAATCTTCAAACATAACACAACAGGTGAGTTCAAGTTCATAAGGATTATAGCGTTAGCAACAGTCACTTCCCTTTGACACGATTAACGTGTTTCACAGGAGAACATCAGAGCAATCCACGGGGAGCACAGGAGAACATCGGAAGAATCCACGAGGAGCACAGGAGAGACAACAGGAGGGGGAGAAGATCCACAGAGAAGCGTCCATGCAACTTCGATACCAGCCGGTGAGTGAGTGATAGAGGTAAGTATTTGAAGGGTGTGGTGATTGCTGGTGCAGGTGACGGTGATTAGAATTCTGGTGATGGTTCACGGGTGTGCTGTGGTGGTGATTGGCTGGTTGGTGGAGGATCGTGGTGATTGGGGCTGAGGGAACGTGCAGAGGGTGTGACAAGAACAGCTTTATGAGCTTTATGATCCATTCGCAATGACTTTAAATCATTATTTGGGTAGCACACATATTCTGAATGCCTTCAGCAGAATTCAAATTAGCCATTTTAATCTAGATTAATCTAGATTAATTCCAAGATTTAATCTAGATTAATCTAGATTAAAAAAAATAATCTATGCCCACCCCTAATATATATATATATTTTTTTGATTTTTTTTAATTTGGAGATCTCTTAATTGTAGTAATGACAATTGCATGAGGGCATTCAAATGAGATACAGACTGAGAAAATCTGTGCAATCATGGGGTTTCATTTTTCATTATCCAAACTGATAGACAAAACAAGTTGTAAATGAGCTTTTGAAGTACTAATATTTTTTGTGATTAAACATCATTCAGTCATTGTCTGACAATGGGTGAGATATAACTATATGAATTTGCAGATTCAAATGGTTATGTATAAGTTCATTAAGAAAGTTATTTTGTAATTGCACATAAGACAGTTATTTTGATATTATTTGGACATTCTATGTTAAACATTACTCAACATTTATCTTTTTTATTTATATTATCAGACTTTTAATATTTGCACATTTTATTAATGTTGTTTGTTCATATTTATTCATGAATTTTTTTTTTATTCATTATGACTGACAACATAAATAATACAATGATTTGGAGCATTATAAAACCAGCGTTGGTAAATTCAATCAAAACAAACAATCAGAGAGTGGGGTATAGCAGCCAGCGTTAACCAGTGTTACACAGTCAACCCGGAGGGAAAAATATCAGTCAGATAAGGAAAATCAATTTACATCATTCACAAATAAAGCATATAAGTTAATGAGAGAGGAAGGCAGAAGCTGATTTGACCTGTTGAGGAGATGTGATGATCTGTAACTGTGATGATGCTGGATTGTGGATTCATGTCTGATGTTCTCAAATGGGGCGCCGTGTTTGATAATGAGCTCATAGTTTGATCTGAAGGAAAAATATAGATTGTGTTGTTATCCTCACACAGTAATGCATATGTAATAATGAATATCCAGTACCTGGATGAATGGTGGAGGTAAAGATCTGGACAGGTCTTGGCCTCTCTGGAGCTGAAAAACAAGGAGAATGTTCATGATACACAAAAAGAAACAAATATATTACTGAAATGATCACTGATTACAACAGAAAGCACAGTTTGAAACAAACTGTTGTTAATTATTGTAAATCAGGCACCTCTGATCACATTTAGATGGATTTGTTTATGGTATCCCCATCCAGCTCGACAGATATACGGTCCAGCGTCTTCCATCCTCAGATTTCCAATGGTCACTATCAATAATCTCATCTTGCGATCATCCCGCAGTGAGAATCTGCCATTGACTGAAGTCTCTCCTCCATTAGATTGTAGTATAATGACATAATCTTTGTAATTACCTTTGTAAAAGCATTTGTACGCTTTTTCATATACTTTATCATAAGAACACTCAATAATCATTTGTTCTCCCTCCGTTCCTCTCACTGTAATGTCCACACACCGTGAACAGTTCACTGTACAAACACAAACACACATCAGTACACTTCTGTCTAGAGAACTATTGTCAAAGATGATTAACAATTGGCCTAGAATGAATAAGAGCAATGCTAACTCCAGTAGGGTAAACAGAACAGAACCATGCAATAAGCATAACATTTTGTGCTATCAGACTTGTTAAAAATATTTAACGGAATTGACGCAGGGGCGGAGCTTCTGCCTCTTTGTTCTTGACAAGAATTGCATTCAGATGCAGAAGTTGTGAGAAAATATGATTCGTGTCAGATCTGCATCATGTTCAGCAGTGGCAGCTCTTAAAGTAATAGCAGCCAAAATAACCCAATAACCCACACTGTAAAAAGTGTTCACCAGTTTCAACTTAAAAACGTAAGTTTAGCAGCTGTCTTAAGTTTTTAAGTTAAATCAGCTTAAAACTACAAGTTATTTTAACTTATTACAATAAACATGAGTTGATATAACTTGTGAGTTTAAATGACTTAAGTTGATTTAACTTCAAATCTTAAGGCAGCTGCTAAACATTAATGTCAGGTGGGATTAATAATTAATTACAGAAAAAAGTGCCATTAATTAGTTAATTGTTTAATCGATTAACAGCACTAACTAAATGCATACTACTAAAAGATCATCTTAAAACAAAAAATAGAACTAAAGAGCAGAGCTTACACATCAGTAGAAACACACAGGCCGTTTGCGAGAAGCTCATTCTTGCAGTCACATCAGTTATTTTGTGAAGGTCAAATAGTCCCCTCCAAATGGCTCTTCTATCACTGAACTGTTAATCTAATGTAAATGTTGATTGTAGTTTTGATGCTTGTCTCGTGATGAAGGTCAAACAATAGCTAAAATACCACGGGTGTATGTGCATAAAATGTTGAGTGGTGCATCTCAGTGGTAATCAGGAAATTAGCTCTGAACTTTGCCTCTATAGACTGACCACAAGCAGTTTCCTGTGTGCAGTGGTGTTTTTCTTTTAACATTTCCATGTCTGCAGCAGACTGCACTCTTAAAAATAAAGGTGCTTTGAAAGGTTCTTTAAAGCAATGCCATAGAAGAACCATTTTTGGTTCCAAAAAGAACCATTTAGTCAAAGGTCATGTAAAGAACCATCTCTTTCTTACCTTTTTATACTCTGAAGTATCACCACAAATAGCCTTTTGTGTAACAGAAGGTTCTACAGATTTTAAAAGTTCTTTATGGAACTATTTAGACCAAAAAAAAAAGTTATTTTATGGCATCCTGAAGCACTTTTATTTTTTAAGAGTGTACATATACAGTATGCATTCATGAAACATTGGTGTTTTTAAAGGCATATTTCATTTTTATTAGTTTTTTTTTTTTTTTTTTTGTACAATACACACTCAAATACACTGCATGAATAAAAGTATTGAGGCAGTAGACCTTTTTTATGGCCTTTCGCTTTTCTTTAGTGCAACCATAGTGGGTTTCAGGAACTCATTCCCCTCTATACTGACGTTTAACTTGCTAGTAAGGCCCATGTTAGCCCCTGCTGGTAGATGTCATAAATACACCAGCTGCAAAACATCATTCTACATTGACAACCAAACCACATTTCCACATTTGCAACATTTTAACTGTAAATATTTCAAATTTAGGGGCTTTTAGAATGTCTTTGATTTCATGTGATGTCATCAGTGAATCAGTGTTGTCATGACATCATTAGCCACTCCCTTTGATAAACAGTAGTAAACATTTACAGCAGTTTGTGTCTTTCGAGACTTCTGTTATCATTATGTGATTGTTTGTTGATGAGGTTTCTATGTTCAGTCTGTCATTTGATCAATACGGTTATAGATGGACACTTCTTGAAGAGAATCAGCTGTGAGACGCTGATAAATGTTACTGTGTCTACTGGCGTCCAGTTCTGTGTAGATCTGATCTGGATTCACGTTTGTCACTGCAGCAGCAGCATTTATGTAGTCGAGGTTTGTGTCCACTGCTGCTGTGTTTGCAGGTCTGTGAAACTCGTTTGCAGAAGAACCATCATCACTTTGAACTCTGTGTGAGTTTGTGACGTCAGCTGGGTTTCCTGTCTCGTAAGCATTCTGTAAATTGGAAGATGGAAGAATTGAGCAACAATATGAACCTTGACTTTTTCTGGGAAGAACTAAAGTTCATGTTGTAATTAATTATATAAATCTTTATTACAGATAATCCTGACTCACTTCTTCCCCGATTCTTCCCGTCACTTGAAGCACTGCAGCAGAGAAGGAAACCAGACCTGTGATGGATGAATGCGTATTTTAGTTTTAAAACTTCCAGTAACTGAAATTAGTTCCTCATGTTAGCTTGAATCCTATCACTATCTCATAAAACAAATCAATATATTTATTCTTTTATTTATTTATTTTTTCAAACCCATTGTTTGCATGTTGATTTTCCATCATTGGAGACTATAAAATGCAAGTGTGTCTATGTTGTCTGAACCAGGGTTATTTTAGTTAACTAACTCATTGAAAAAAAATATATAAAATAAATAAATAACTACATAAATAAATAAATACATACTTAAACGTTAAAACTGAAATATATAATATAAAAATACAAATGAATTCAAAATATTAATAAAACCTATAATAGTATCTCAGCAGTAAAATAACACTTTTTATATTGGGAAAGCATCATACATGTAACCCTGGACCACAAAACCAGTCATAAGTGTCAATGTTTTGAGATTTATGCATCATCTGAACGCTGAATAAATAAGCTTTCCATTGATGTATGGTTTATTAGGATAAGAAAATATTTGGTTACAACTTTTTGAAAATCTGCAATCTGAGGATGCAAAAAAAAAAAGATGAAAAATAAAAATTAAGTTGCCTTTAAAGTTGTCCAAATGAAGTTCTTAGCAATGCATATTACTAATCAAATTAACTTTACATATATTTATGGTATAGGAAATGTACAACATATCTTTATGGAACATGAGCTTTACTTAATATCCTAATGACTTTTGGCATAAAATAAAAATCGATAAGTTTGACCCATACAATATTTGTTTGGCTATTGCTACAAATATACCCATGCTACTTAACACTGGTTTTGTGGTCCAGGGTCACATATGCCTATTTTATATATTTCATAAATAGTTAAAAAATATTACCACATGTCTTTTTCTTCCGTGCGGCCACAATAAGCAACACAGCACAGATAAGGAGCAAAACCAAACCTCCTGCGGTGATAATGATGATGACAAGTAAACCTGAAAATACAAAGACAAAAATTACCATTCACAGAATTACATGAAATGTTTATGTGGGAGAAACATGAGCAGTGGAAGCAGTGGTGCCGTCAATCGGCAGCCAGGTGCGATACAGGGCCCACAACTGATCTAAATTATCCGGATAGAAATGTGTTACCCATTCTCAATGGTAAAGTGCCCAAGCAACACTGCAAAAAAAAAGTTGCCGGATAAAATTGCTCAAAAAGTTGCTCCTTGTATCATCAGCCTGAGTGAGTGAGATGTGGAAGGATGTTTACCTGAGTCAGGTGGAGGCGTCTGCGTTAACAGGGGTTGATGAGTCAATGGAGCTGATGAAACATGTGTGATTGTAATTGAAAACAGACTGATGGGTGGAACTTCAGTCATCCTTTCATCTAAAGGGATGACAATAAAGACAGAATAGAGACAAATAAATTACAATACAATACCCCTGAGTGTTTGGTCTTAAATTTATCCCCATTGGTTTCAATGCAATATGACTTTACACTTGTTGACTGTGAAACTCAAATAGATGAAGAAAAAGTAAATTATATTGGATGATTAAGCAGATGAGTCTTTAATATCAAGTAAACTCTGAGTTATAAATGTCACATCTTCTGACTTCTTTAATACAAATGTTGGTTTTTAGTGACTTGCATGGAAAGCAATGGAGGTTGATTTGTCCTCAATACATTTAATGTTACCAAAATGTGTACAGTCTCTCTCAAACACATCGGTGTGTTAAAACTTTCAATGCATGTTCATTAGAAAAAGTCCTATCCATACACAAGGTACTACAGCAACTGAGTCTTTTTCATGTACAGTTCTATTACACTCTTTTAAATAAAAGGTGCTTCAGGAAGCCATAGAATAACCATGAAAGGTTCCATGAACCTTTAACATCTGAAGAACCTTTCTGTTTCACAAAAGGTTCTTGGTGGCAAAAGAAGGTTCTTCAGAGTATAAAAGGTAATAAAGAAATGGTTCTTTAAAAAAACTTTGACTGAATGGTTCTTTGTGGAACCAAAAATATGGTTCTTCTATGGCATCGCTCGAAGAACCCTTAAAAGAACCTTTGTTTTTATATTAAAAAAAAATGTAAAGGTCACAGTAATCTCACCCTGTTTAACCAGCAACAAAATCCCTGAATAGACATCAACAGTTAAAAACCTCCTCACAGCACACCAGTATTGTCCCTCATCCTCTGTTCTTAGATCAGTGATGGTGACGGTGAAAACTCTGGATGTTTTGTTGTCAGTCAGAGAGAATCGCGTGTCTGTAGCTGGAGATCCCGATTTAACCTTGATGTTTTTATTTTGAAAGTTACACTTGCCTTTACAAAAATACTTGACATTTGTTTCATATCCAGATTTATAGGGACATCTGATGTCAAGCTGCTGTCCTCTGTGTCCAACAATTGCAGTTTGAGCATCAACAACAGCTGAAAACAAGACATTATTAGCCAGGATTATCACATTTACCGTATTAAGAAACACTGTCTGCTGATTGTAGACTATTAGATAAGTAATACAATTAGAGAAGTGTAAAACCATCACACACAAGAGTCCTGAACTCACCGATATGCATGCAGGACCAGAGAAAAATAAATCTCCACATGGTGAGGATTTACAGCACTTTTGTCTAGATAAAACAAATGTTTTTCTTTTCGGTACTGACATGTATATGGCGCAATCCTTAACTTCTCCTTCCCCTTCCCTGTTTTTCTTACAAAATCATCACTACAAACACATGATATTTTGACATTTAAAGCTCACTGTGCACATCAAAACAATATCAGGGTGCCTTCAGAGTATTTTTTATTTTTTTTTTACTCACACGTAAAATGTGTAAATGTCATTACATTTGCTTTTCATAATTTCCACTCAGTGTCATTTCTTTTTTAGTAGAATATACAATGAAGTTGTAAGAAATGCATCAATAGTCCATTTTGTAATTTATGCCCTATATTTTTATTCAAAAGTATTAACTAACCATTTCAGACACTACTATGTGACTTTTCACCATACAGGTAATTGTAACTTAATTCAAAATCATGTAATAGTTTATCTTTTTTTTACTTTTCAGACTTACTCTTTATTCTATTTACAATTCTTCAACTTAGAGAAATGTTCTTCAATTTGTATGGCTTACTTCTGCACAGTAAGTGGATATGAAAGTACTTTAGTGTCTGAAAATGACAAACCAACTCCTTAAATACTCAACTGAGGGTGGGGAAATGCCATATGTGTTGACTCATAATCTGAAGGACATTTACACTCTTAACAATAAAGATGTTTTACAAAGCCATTGAAGAACCTTTTTTTGTCTAAATGGTTCCATAGAGAACCTTCAACATCTGAAGAACCTTTCTGTTTCACAAAAGGTTCTTTGTGCTAAAAGAAGGTTCCTCACATTATAAAAAGGTAAGAGATGGTTCTTCAAAGAACCTTTGACTGAATGGTGCTTTGTGGAAGCAAAAATGGTTCCTCAATGGCATCACTGTGAAGAACCTTTTAAAGCACCTTTAGTTTTGTAGCTCACTTGCACTGTATAAAAATATTAATGTAGACATGTAAAACTTTTTAGCAAATAAGTCTGTATTCAGCATAGCAGGGTTTCTAAAGTTTGGTCCTTGAGGTCGACTTTCCAACAGATTTTTAACTCCAACTCTAATCAAACACACCTGAGCAAGCTAATCAAGCACTTCAGGATCACTAGAAAGTTACAGGCAGGTGAGTTTTATCAAGGTTGGTCCTAAACTCTGCAGAAAAGTGGACCTTGAGGGCCAGTACAAAAATAGAAAGACATTTACACTATAAATTAAAAGTGAACTTGTCAAATCAGCCTAATCTACAGTTCTTTGCGAACATTGCTATATATTACTGAGCTTGGATCAGTGATGTCTGACTGGTGTTGAGTTCGAATAGATGAATAAAGTGTTTCCTGTTCATTCGGGTTCATTTCAAGTGTCTGATTGGTCTTCATGCTGCAGTTGGGTTTTTTGATAAACTGCACAGAGGAATAGTCCAGATTGTCTGATTGTGCAGTGAAAATCGGTGTGGTATAAATCAGAGAATCTGGTTGATGTGCAGACGATGTCAAACTGGAGGAACGTCTCTTCTCTTTCCGTAGCTTGATGAATATGAAGAGGACGAGTGTAAAAATCAGCACCAAAGCACCAAGACCAGCTCCGATATAAACCAGAGGATCTAAGGACAGAAACAGCACAAATGGAACATTTATTTCCTTCCTATCAAGAATACTATATATATATATATGTATAATAAAAAAAAATAAAAAAAATAAATAAATAAAAATATAAATATAAATAAAATTAAAATTAATAAATAAATCTCATTTACCAGTCAGTGCAGTCGATCCGCTCGTCACTGATGTTCTTTTATTCTCTAAAAGGAAATATATGAATGAATATGTGTGATCCTTAACCACAAAACCAATCATAAGTAGCACAGGTATATTTGTAATAATCAAAAAATACATTGTGTTGGTCAAAATTATAGATTTTTCTTTTATGCCAAAAATCGGTAGGATATTAAGATCATGTTCTATAAAGGTGTTTTGTAAAATTGCTTCTGTAAATATATCAAAACTTAATTTTTGATTAGTAATATGCATTGCTAATAACTTCATTTAGACAACTTTTGGCGGTTTTCTCAATATGCACCCTCAAATTCCTAAGATTTCCAAATAGTTATATCTCGGCCAAATACTGTCCTATCATACCAAACCATACATCAATTGAAAGCTTATTTAGTCTGCTTTTAAAACCCTTATGATTGATTTTGTGCTCCAGGGTAACATATGATATCAAAATGGATTGAGATGGGGTGGATTGAACTGAATGGATAGATTGGGAAAGGGATGCTTTGGGTTGAACAGATTTGGTAGGATAGACTAGGATGGGAATGGATTGATTAGGATGGCCATATTATTTTCAGATGATGATGGATGGACAGAAGAATGGATTAGGATTGGCAATTACCTGTTATATCTGCTATATCTTCTAAAAAAAATTCAATGGATGGATCTGGTTGGGATTGATAGCAATTGCCCGTTATGCCTGTATTTCCTCTAAAATATTTAAATTAATGAATTTATGATTTTACGATGGATTGCAATGGCGATGATTAGGATGAATGATTTGGATGAGGGTGGATTGGGTGAAATTGGATGGGAATGGATTGTGGTAAATGGATTGGAATGGAATGGAATGGATTGGATTGGATTGGACTGGATTGGACTGATTGATTGATTGATTGATTGATTGATTGATTGATTGATTGGGATGGTAATGGACATTAGGACATTATAGATTGGAACAGGGATGGATTAGGAAGGATGGATTGATTGGGTTGGATGGATTAGGTTAGGACTGGGTTGGACGGATGGAACTATGGATTAGGGTGGATGGCAGTTACCAGTTATGTCTGTTGTTCTTCTTGCAGGTGGTCTGGATGCATGAGGTGTTAATGTAGAGACTGTGGATAATAGAAATATTAGTGAAAAAAATGTACAAATATGGTGTTGATCTGCTGAAATAAACATACATTCATGAATATGATGTTATTAAAGGACATTAGTGTTATTTGTTATGAGTTCTCTTGTTGGTAACCAGAATTTGTAATCGTAATTCAGAATTCTAATATTTCCACATATTTAAAAAACATAGAAGTAAAACTTTCAGAGTAAGTTTGTTAAACACTTTTAGTGAAGTCTTACATATCATTTTTGAATATAAAGTTGAAGTAAAATGACTCCACAAAGAATGCAAAACACTATTTAAATGAGCAAAGTTTTTTTTTTTTTAAATACTTAAGTAATGGGTAACTATATGTTCATCTTTCCAGAAAGACGTTCAACCTCTTATTTCGTCAATTTTTACAGAAAAATTTATGTGCCTTCACGAAAAATACAAGTCACACTACCACTCCAGAACATTGTATGCCACAGACACTGTCATTCCAGCTTCAGTCATCCATTATATTAGACAGGCACAGCTGATATGAAACAACGACCCATACAATGTTCTAAAATAACTTCTAAAACTTCCTCAATGCATAACTTACCCTCAATCACATGTAGAGTTACATAGCTGTAAGTGTCTATCAAAAGTCTTTCAATTGCGCAGATGTAAGTGCCAGAGTCTGATAAACGCAGATCAGCGATGGTCACGGTGAAGTCTGATCCTTTGTCATTTATCGTGTATCTGCCTTTGTGAGTCGGGTTCTCTTGTGTCTTAGATTGAATGATAATATTCTTGTCCACACAAGAGTCTCTGCATAAATATTTTATGTTTCCATCAGCCAGAAGATGAGAACAATGAAATGTGATGCTTTCTCCCACTTGAGCAGTTAGAGAATTCAGAGACACCACTGCAAGCGAACAGTCAGACACAGGATGTGACATCACATGATCAACTGAATCCATAACACAAATCAGTCCAAATATCAAATTAAATGCCATAAGGGTTTAATCTTTAGCTACCCATTTCCTTAAGCAAATGCTAACTCACCTGTGAAGATGTGGGAGAGGAAAACTAGAAAAATCCACATGCTGAAAAGATTCACTTCACAACACTTTTAATAGCTAAAACTGTACGGAATCCACAGTAGAGTTTGCCTTCCTCTTGCATGCTACGGTAAATAATTTACTTCTCTTTTTGTCCCTGCATCTACTTGAGACATCTGCAGTGATGGAACGGTCACACAACGTGACCTGTGACCACACTAAACTCACACACACATTACTATATCATCACTAAATCTCAATACTGCTAAAAACATCTACATCAGTTTTCATTTGAAGACATTTCTTTATTCAAGACACAATGAAATTATTTTTTTATAGATTAAATCAACACATAACAAACTGATGAAAACTGGTAACATTATACAATAAGGTTCCATTAAAGGTGCCACAGAATGCATTTATACAATATTTTTTAATTGTTCTCTGATATCTACATAGAAGGTATATGGCATAGGAAAGGGCAAACAATCTCCAGAAATGGTTTTACAGGTCCATTTACAACCCTAGGATTTGTCCCTATAATGAAATGCTCTGTTATTGCCTTATTTGGAAGCTTCACGAATATTAACGAGCTCTGCTCTGATTGGCTGTTTCACAGAGCTGCTCATCTCAATAGCGCGCACATGGATAAAAATATATATTTAATTACGGAGCTCTAGCCGCTTTTAATATGCGGTTTGTTGAATCTGCCGTTTTGAATCGCGGACATTTTAGTCTCATTACTGTGATGCATGTGCTCTGTGTAAAGTTATAATGCAGAGACACAAGTACTTACCACACAAGTTCAGATGCTCGTCAGTGATTTTCAAGATCTGTAAATCATTGGCCATCATCAGCACAGTTATTTCTCCATCATTCGCCATCATCGGCGCAGTCATCTCTCTGTTTATGTGGTAAGTGAAATCCTATGTACTGCAATGTAACAGGCTAACGCTAGCATTAAGCTAACCGTGTCCCTTCAGTGGCTCTCCTTATTTTACTGATGTGCTGACGTTACCGATGATTGGGCGATGCAAATGTTGGGGGCGTAACTATTAACGATCTCAGGAAAGTTTCGTAACAGTCGGTGTTATGTTGGAATTGACCTATTTTTCGGTGGTCTTTTGCAAACACTATATTTATATATGAAGGAGGAAATGGTGGTGTTTGAGACTCATGGTATGTCATGTCCGTGTACTGAACTGTTATTATTTAACTATGCCAAGGTGAACATAGTTTTCCATTCTATGGCACCTTTAATGCATTACTAATAAGGTTACCGTTAGTTAACAGAAATAAAACTGTAAGTTCATGATAGCTCAAGTCCATTAAATACCTAGTTCTGCCATGAAACTCTAGATGACACAGGCTGACGGGTTTTTAACATAACTGATGATATCACAGAGTTATACGACTTGGCACAAGCTGATTGGTTCATGTTGCATACACAACCAATGAGCGTGCAGCTTGCAGCTATTTAAATGGCTAGTTCATCTGAAACCCTCCACCTTCCCCAGCTCCTCTTGTATAGATTTGCTATGGTTTATTTTATGCTATTTTTGGGCAGCAGCAGCATGTCTTAAATACTCACAGCACCGTATCACATATTCTTTGGCAGTAGCAAGTTCTGTACTTGCTTGCAGCAACAGCAGCAGCAGCAATAAACTACAACTACTGCAATAACCATCAACAACAGCAATTCAGCAGCAGTGTAGCAGATCTATTCCTCCAAGAGCAAACACATTAACACTGACATATCCATTACCATGCTAAACGTTAATGTCTGTAATTAACAGAAAGTATTTTTATTGTTTGTTCATGTTAACTATTGTTAACAAAAGGAACCTATTGTAAAGTGTTATTGAAAAAGCTATTGCAGGAAGAATAAGAATGTAAGAATGTAATTTTGATTGGCTGTTGATGAGGATGCTGTAGTCAGTCAGTGATTAATACTCTGATATACTGGCTCTTGAACAAAACCAGGGCTCATTTCTGTGTAGATCTGATCCAAATCTGGTTGCGCAAGATGATCTGTGTAGCAGGCATCGATGTTTGCAGGTCTGTGAAAGTCATCGACAACTGAAGCTTTATCAGCTGTGGGTGAGTTTTTAAGGACGACTGAGGTCATTTTCACATACTCATCCTGTAGAGAGGAAGTGACAGTGTCAGTGACGATGTTAGTTAGCTTCATCTGCATCACGGTTAATGTGATAATACTTGTAAACATCATACTATCGATTACACTCTTACAACAATTTGAGCCGATGTCTTCCTGGTGTGATAAGAAACAGAAACTGGAAGAGCAAAATGCAAGTATTAATTGTTGCATAATAAACAGTAAAGCTGTGAGTGAAGATCATATCATAAAGATCTGATGCAGTGATCTCACCTGACGGCTTGGAGGCAGAGGTCCATTTTATAACTTTAAACAAAACGAATGGACACACAACCAGGAGTGTGCAAACACACACCAGACACAAGACGGTCACAAACCTGATGTAGGATTCTGTGGAAAAGGGAAACAATTTGACACACCTGAGAAAGCAAAACGTTCTTACTTCCAACTCATCACATGTTGACACTTGGTCAGGCATCGCTTTTTGTTGCTCAGAGTACCCCTTTAGCAGTTTGCGATGTGCAGGGTCCTCCATGGTTTTCAGTTGTTTGTCTTAATTTGAAGGTTTGTATCCATTTGTAATAATAATAATAATAATAATTTTATATAAATGTACACTTTCATTGGAGCACCTACTGTAAGCCCACTCCTACCCTAAACCTACCCACTTGTGAACAATATAAAACATGCAACAGGCAAATATAAGTACAGTCACAGGTATTTATTGCAAAAACTTAAAAGACTTAAAAGCAGTATAAAAGCATTACAAAAAAGCATTCAGAGTTTTCTGAAGCTGTACAATATCATTATGCAATGTAAATAAAACTATTGTGACTGTTTGCATTACAAAAAATCACACCCCGATATATATGCAATAATGGAAATATTATTACCCAATATATATTTTAAACTCGATGATAAAATTCCCAGTGCCTTTCGCATCAGCATATTGACTCCAAAGATTACTTTAAAGGGGTCCTATTATGCTTTTTCAGCTTTTTTAGCCCCTGTGTGGTGTGTATGTTTGGGCATAAAAACATCTACACAGTTACAAATCTCAAAGTCCACTGTGGACTTAGGACAGTGTTTGTTTTCTGGATTGTCTGATGTCAAAACACAGTCCATTAGAATATAATTTAAATAAATCCTGCGTGTGCGGTATAGAGGGTCTTAGAGTTTTAGTAAAAGCCACCTTTAGCGATCCAATGTGTTTTTGTAAGAAAAATATCCATATTTAAAAATTTAAAATCACTTTAATCTAGCTTGTGCAGATGTACACGGAACTTGCTGCTTTGGGAAGGGGTGTGGCAGGACTGAAACGCTGTCTAAGCTGCTAACCAATTGCAACGCAGTGGGAGTGCTAACCAATCACAACACATTTTGTTTTTCAGAAGGCGGACCTTCATCAAACCCGGAACTACAGCAACTTAGACAGACTAAGCAAATGACAATAATAGACTGATAAAGGACAGACAGAAAGACAGACAGTTTACCCTGATCTCTAGTCTTGGCCCAGTTCTGTGCTGTGATGTTTGCAGGACGGCTCGTGCTGTAGACAATTACTAAAATGCAACATTTAAACAGATACAATTAATATATTGTGTAAGTAAATTACATATGATTGTTTCTGCATTTCTGTAGTACCTTTTGGTGTTGGTGTTGGTGTTGGCGTTGGCGCTGTGGGTCTCTGCACTTCCCCTGTGCAGAGAAGAAGGCATGTGAAACTATCGAGAAACTATTCCTTAAGCCACATTCACTTCTGCATTCCGTCATGTGAGTGGAAAAATAGACATTTTAGCCTGTAAAAACATTAAATGATTCTCACCTGTAATGACGGTCAGTTGTATTTCATCTCCAGTAAGGTCAGGAAGCAGTTTAATATCCACACCAAATGAGTAATTGCCAGAATCTTCTGCGACCAGTCCCGAGATGACAGCGGTAAGGACATGTGTGGACGTGTTGTCGAATAGAGCGAATCGCCCCTGTTTCACCCACTGGTTGGGATGAGACGTCTGAACCAGTTTCTCAAAGAAGAAGCGGCGATCAGTTCTGCCGAAGTACTTGGTGTTTGTCTCATAGTCCGGTGGGTAAAAAGCTTTAAAGGTTATGTATTTTCCTTCATATCCGATCTTAGAATAGATAGTATCCAGTAGACATCCTGGAAAGGAAATTAAATTACATTTAAAAAGTATTTAAAAGCACATAAGCAGCAGTCAGTGTTACTTATTTCCAACAACTGGCACATTTAAGATTAAGATGACCATTTGCAGAATAACTAGCAATAACATTATTAATGTTCATATAAGTTTATGTATGTTTAACAATGTAGTAATAACAATATTAATAATTAAATATTAAAATAAAGTGATTTAGCTATTTATAATAGTGATATTTACAGTAAAATGATCTGTTAAAATGCGCTCAAATGAGATCCTCTATGTTTGCTCTATATATTAATTCAGCTTGGCTGTACTTGAACAAGATCTACCCTATGCCATGCATGACAAGCAAGAGTTTCAAAGTAGTTTCCCAAACACTGATGCTGACACTTTTGAAATTAGAGTCTGAGGGGCTGTTGTTTTGTTGTAAAGTGATCGCTACCACTCACCTATATAGATGCAGAAACAAAAGACTCTTGCTGTCCACATGCCGAATGGTTTTTAATTGATTTCGGTGTATGCAGAGAATAAAACCATGACTGTCTGGCAGTGTCTCTCTCACTTCCTTCTTTCTATATAAGACCAATCCTCAACCCAAAACAAAGGCAGTTCAAATGCATTTTACTTTCTCAATAATGACCAGCTTCCCCGTCAATGTGAACAATGCTATTTGTAGTATTTTCCATATTACACATGCTATTACACTTAATATTGTAAGTTATAACTATTGAAAGTGTTTACCTGGTTAAAAGAGATTAATCTTTTTAAGATTAATTAATTTGAAGTAAAATATAATAAAACTTGTTTTCAGAGAAACTGGATGTTTCAATATTTTTACTGCGAAAAGCAAGACAAAAATGCCCATGCAGGAAAAAGGTGACAATTCAGAGCAGACAATGGCAAAAAGATAAGCATAATTTAAAAAAATATAACATTACAATAATGTAATATGAAGTTGTTGCTTCACAAAACTATACCTGAGACAAATGAAAATGATTTCTGTATTTACTTAAGAAATGAAATACAATCAATGTTGACACAAGTTTGGATGACCACAGCTGTTGGAGGGAACTTCTGATTGGCCCTTGGTGAGGATTCAGTGTTCAGTCAGTCTTCTGTTCAATAGTGTGATAGATCAACTCTTGAATAGAATCAGCTGTAAGACTCTGATATTCATGACTTTGTCTATTGCTGTCCAGTTGTGTGTAGATCTGATCTTTTGTTTGTGCTGAAATGACATCTATGTAGTAGGAGTCTCTGTCGACTGGTTCTGTGTTTGCAGTTCTGTGAAGTTCCTCCTTTTCACTTTGAACTTTGGGTAAGTCTGGAAGATTTATTCTCTGGTGGCCATCCTATATGAAAGAAATACATATCATTGAATTCATCACAAAATTATACTCTGTAATTATATGATGTAGAAGTTCATGAACTCACTGCCACTGGGTTTGATATAGTCCTGGTGCAGTGGCGAACCAAACCTGATAAGAACGGATAAAGATTTAAATGACATTTTTTTTCTTAAATGGGTGATTATCACATGTTATATGACCCATTATCTATTATAACGTGCATAATGTGGTGTAGTCTTGTTTGTGCTTGTTTAATTTTGTAACTATCACTTTTAAGGGGAGACACCTTTTACCTGTCAAGTTTGAGATTTTGGGATTTTTGGTGTTTCATAAAGTTTTTTTCTTTTTTTTTTCTTTTTCAGACTAAAGGAAAGAAAACATTGAAAACAAGACACTGTTAAGTGTTTCTTTTATAGCACTTTATGCATTTGTGTCGATAGATTTCAATGACAATACGTATTTGTAAAGGCCATTTTCTCAAAATTAGCTTTTTTTCTTCTACACTGAGCGATAAATGTCCACTTCAGTAGCGCTTACACACACACACCAGACTTTACAATTTTATTCTTGTCTATATTCTGAAGTTTTTTTACAGAAGGATTTGTTCATATAGAATTTGCTTGATTTTATACAACATTATATTCCCCCAAAAATGGTAAAAAAAAAAACATCCAGTGTTTAGATTTTTGTACTAGAAATGCATGCAAATGAGTGCATATTTAATTAAATAAAGCCTCATTTGCATATTTAATCCTAATAATTTATGAAATTTGTAATACAAAAAAAAAATGTTTGCAGTTATCAATGTAATCAATCAACTAGGTAAGTAAAGTGATAACTATTAGTTATTTTTTTACCCTATTCATCTGCAGAGTCTTGCCAAAATTTCACTTTTAAGCAAAATAAATGCATTAAAAATGTTGCCATGGAATTATATGTATATTTTGCCATTATATAATCATTTAACTCCAGATTTTCCCATTAAAATATCTTGGGCTTCAACAGAACGTGGGCGTAAAAGGGAGTTTTCTTTATTAGGCGAGACATACTAGAATGTGTTGCCTGTAGATCATGTGGTTTCAAATAAATCATGTGTTGATGGTGTGCTTGAGATGATCCACAGAGATCTGCTCACCTGAATTACTGCAGCTGCTGCGTTTGAGGACTTGAAACAGACTGAACAGACACACAAAAAACAGGGCGCCAACACACATCAAAGCCACCATCATCATGAAGTTCGAGTAAGATTCTGTTGATGCAAAGTCGACAATAATTTGCCTGAAAAAAGCAAAATCACATGCTCTCTCTCTCTCTCTCTGTGTGTGTGTGTGTGTTTTGCAATCTCACCGCCAGGCTCTTCCGGGAACAGGTCTGTGGTTTGCTCTGGTGAATGTTCTGCACAGAAAACAATAGTGAAAGGTGTATAGTTCATCCTCATATATGGAAAGCTCGGCTGGCATTCGTATACCCCTATATGTGTGTGTGAATTCAGTTCTCACACTGACTCATTATGAGACACGTAAGAGGAAGAACATGCTGTATCACATCCCATCTGAAACCGATATGAGGTTCAGTGGAACCTCAAAAAATTCCACAACTGTTATAAGTCAGTGTTTATGATGCCGAAGAGATAGTGATCTCAGTAATAAGCATAACATGCAGGGGTCGACTGATTAATGTTTCCCCAAAGCAACTATGGTTGCAAGTTTTGGTGTTACCAATAGAGTTCAATGGAACAAATGAACATAGTTAGGTAATGATACTTTTGGGAAAAACACACCCCTGGCCAATTATCGGCACCCATATAAAGCATATTTATGGTTATCGGTATCTGCCTTTTTCAAAACCGATTTGCCAATAACTAATTTAAAAGCATTTAAAGAAAGTTTTTGTCAGAGCCCTTGCTATTCTTAATTTTGACATTCATTTTCATTTTTAACTACATATTGGTTCAAAATATCGGTTATCGGTCTACTTGATCTGTAATAATTTGTATCGGCTCTGAAAACCACATATCAGTTGACACCTAATAACATGGACATGCATTTTGACTCCCTGCTCTATTTAAAATGAATTGGTCAAATTTAATCCTTATTCATTTTTATTTCATATACACATCACACTGCAGAACTAAATCATTGGGCATGGAAGAAATTCCTTCCTTATTACAAGTAAAAATTGCGACTTAACTTCTTCCAATCTTAGGGACCAAATTTTGTATTATCGTCTCTATTACGGTAACTTTCACGTGAGGCTGCAGTGTTTTTAACTACACTGTAAAAAGTTTTCACCAGTTTCAACTTAAAAAGTTTAGCAGCTGCCTTAAAATGTTAAGTTAAATCAACTTAAGTTAAAGTGACTTGTAGTTTTAAACTGATTTACCTTAAAAACTTAAGGCAGCTGCTGAACTTAAGTTTTTAAGTTGAAACTGGTGAAAACTTTTTACAGTGTAAAGTTTATGGTGTTTGTGCATTTTTAAGCGTTTGCCCGTTCAAATTTTAAAGCAAAGTTAAACCACAATAAAATGTACAAGACAGACGGTTTTGACAGATGGTTTTCTGCATATACACAACATAAGCAATTTACTTCCTTTGAGTTCCTAATTTTCAAGGATTCACAAGAGATGTTCAGTTATAGAATGTATTTAGTGTATTAGTATTTTTTGTTAGCTGTGATTCAATTATTAATGACAAAATTGTATAGATTTTAAGGTATTTTATCAATTCACGGTCAAATGTTTGACTAATTAAATTAATTTATTTTAAAATTTTTAATACAATTTAATTAAATAATTTATTTTATTAATTTTATTTACTTGTATTTTATGCATTTATCTTGACTAATTCTCTTTTACACAATGAAATAAGTGGTAATACACATCACGTCAAATTCAGTACATTCAGTAAAACAGTGAATCCTCAGCTCTTGTGTATCTCACCTTTGGCGACTGTTATCCAGATCTCTGTGGTAAAATCCGGCAGCTGAGCGATATCTACCCCACACCAGTACTTTCCTGAGTCTTCTGGAGCCAGTCCAGAGATGTTTGCCATGAGAACATGAGCGCTGGTGTCATCCAAAAGAGCCAGTCTCCCTTGTTCAGACCTTGTCTTTTGTTGGGTGATGTGAACACACTGAAGATCTCCTTGAGCAAACGAGCCGCTCATCTGGCAGAAATACTTGCTGTTATTCTGGTAGGTTTCAGGATAGCTGCAGGTGACTGAGATGTTGCTTCCCACAGATCCAGTGATGTTAACAGCCAGTGAGTTCTCCATCAGCCACAGTGCTGAAAGACCAAACACTGCTGACAGATGGCATTTTAAAGTTAGTATACTGAATTTCAGTGTTTATCAATGAAATAAAACAGTGAAGAGTAAAAAATGCAATTCTTACACACTGAGTATATTATGAAGGATATCGTACCTGAGAAACTGATGGACGTGGTGGTTCTCATGACTGCCTGCTTCAACCTCAACTCACACTACCTGTTCTCACGCTAAATACTAGGTAGATAATCTGTGTGTGAGTTACACTTCCCTAATGCACATGGATATGTAAACACATGTCAGTCTGATCTGAAAACAGCTCCCTCTTTAGAGCAACAAAGGTAAACTCTGTCCATCCTCAAGATGATAGATGATAGATATTATTTTGTTTACTGTTTTAATTTGATTTGTTTATTTGTATTTATTTGTTTATTTGTCCTTTTTAATTCATTTAATGTTGATTATGTATGTATGTATGTATGCATATTATATACATACATTATATTATTTTTTCATACATTTTGATCTTATTGTGCCAACATTTATTGTCTATAAAATGAAGAAGTACTTATTTCTAAAGAAACATGTTGCGTGTTCAGGAAACTGAATAATGCCATCTGATCATGGTGACAGAAAGTTTCCCTTTTACACTGAAAGTTTCATTAGGTTTGTTATTTTTATTTTTCCTGTAAGCCACCGTCATGCATTTAGACTTTTTTAAATAAATCTTCTCGAATGAGTTTATTTTTATTGTATGCATTAGTTAGTAGTTTAATTTGTTTAAAACTTTTTTTAAGTGGTTTCATTTGGGTTGTTCCTGTCTAGTTAAGGGGCAGGCCACTAAAATAGACTTTAAAAAGAGGAAGGAAAAAAAAAAACTGTGTAAAACAGCAGACAAACATTTTCAGCTTGCATTTGCAGTTCACTCTGCTGGAATCTATTGGCTGAAACTACTTCAAGGTAAGATACTCATTCATTAATAAACACTATCTAACTAATGTTAACAGCACAGCAAAAGCCCAGTGTTAAATTAACTCTCCCGGGAGTTTATTTGAGTTCATACTCAAGAGAACAAATGAACACTGAAGCGGTGTTAAAGTAAATTAAGTAATTAGGTGATTTAGTGATCATTGACCATTGAACATTTATATATATATATTTTTTTTTGCATTGTTTTCCATTTTCCATTGGCAGATCATTTTTCATCTTGAAAATCCTTCGTGATTTAAGAACTTTTAGCTATTTTGGCTGGAAACAAGGCAAACAAATTTAAGTAAGAAAAGCATTTTTTGCAGTGTTATTGAAGACACCTGATGCTAATAAGCATAATCACCAAAAGGAGAAAATCTAATTTTGTATCTCATCATCATAGTGGTCGGTGTTTATATTAGTTGGCCTCTTTATCCTTAACTTTTTAATATTACATTTTGTTTAAATGATGTAATTGAGTTAAAACAGCCAGACAAACCAGAGGAAATGTGATTATGTGGTGTTGATTATGCTTTGACATAATCATTATGTACACCGCGTTCCAAATTATTATGCAAATCGTATCTTTCTCTGGTTTTCATAATTAGTCAATGCAAATGACAGTCAGTATAATTTTTAAGTCATCAACCATTAGGGTATAATTCGAATTTTATTGAACAAACCTCCTAATGATAACAGTATTTATTTCAAAAATAAAAAAACTGAAAATGCACTGTTCCACATTATTATGCACAACAGAGTTAAAACATTGTATAGGTTGTAAAGAACTGAAAATGGGCATTTGCAGCATTAGGTGGTCATATTTATTGAAATCAAAAGCTATTTCAATCAAAAACATCCTAACTGGGCAAGTTACATCTTACCATAGGACCCCTTCTTTGACATCGCTATCACAATTATTGCATCCATTGAATTTGTGAGTTTTTGGAGAGTTTCTGATTGAATTTGTTTGCAGGATGCCAGAATAGCCTCACAGAGCTGCTGTTTTGATGTGAACTGCCTCCCACCCTCATAGATCTTTTGCTTGAGGATGCTCCAAAGGTTCTCAATCTGGTTGAGGTCAGGGGAGGATGGTGGCCACACAATGAGTTTCTCATCTTTTATGCAGATAGCAGCCAATGACACAGAGGTATTATTTGCAGCATGAGATGGTGTATTGTCATGCATGAAGATGATTTTGCTACGGAAGGCACAGTTCTTCTTTATGTACCATGAAAGAAAGTGGTCAGTCAAAAATTCGACATAACTTTGCCGAGGTCATTTTAATACCTTTAGGGATCCTAAAGGGGCCAACCAGCTCTCTCCCTATGATTCCGGCCAAAAACGCCACCTCCTTGTTGTGGTCGCAGCCTTGTTGGGACATGTTCCATCCACTACTCCATCTATCTGGACCATCCAAAGATGCACAACACTCATCAGTAAACAAGACTGTTTGAAAATGAGTCTTCATGTATGTCTGGGCCCACTGCAACCGTTTCTGCTTGTGAGCATTGGTTAGGAGTGGCCAAATAGTAGGTTTATGCACAACTGCAAGCCTCTGGAGGATCCTACACCTTGATGTTCGCGGGACTCCAGAGGCACCAGCAGCTTCAAAAACCTGTTTGCTACTTTGTAATGGCATTTTAGTAGCTGCTCTCTTAATCTGATGAATTTGTCTGGCAGAAACCTTCCTCATTCTGCCTTTACCTTTACTGTGCTCTGAATCAGCCTCAAATCTCTTCACAGTACGATGATCACGCTTACGTTTTCGTGAAATATCTAATGTTTTCATACCTTGTCCAAAGCATTGCACTATTTGACGCTTTTCGGCAGCAGAGAGACCTTTTTCTTTCCCATAATTGCTTGAAACCTGTGGCCTGCTTAATAATGTGGAACATCCTTCTTAAGTACTTTTCCTTTAATTGGGCTCATTTGGCAAACTATTTATCACAGGTGTCTGAGATTCATTTCAGTGATCCAAAGAGCCATGAGACACAATACCATCCATGAGTTTAATTGAAAAACAAAAAACTGTGTGTTTATGACACATCCAATTTGCATAATAATTTGGAACGCAGTGTAATGACCTGAATAAGTTAAGTGTCCTTTATTGATTATGTCAACCCTGTGAACAATATAACATTTGTTATTATCAAACATGTTTTTAAATGATTTTAAATGAGTTCAGTGACTCAAATTGCGTTTATGTTAAAATAGAATTATCACCAACGGATGACTTTTGCTCTTTGGCTCGTCTGGCTGTTTTAACTCAGGTACAGTAGCTAAACAAAAACTAATACTAAAAAGTTAAGGGTCAAGAGCACAACTAATGCTAACACTGACCACTATAATATTGACGTACAAATTTTGATTTCTCTTTTTGGTGATTCTGCTTATTAACATCAGGTGTCTTCAATAATGGTAAAACACTCAATGAATCACTTAATTACCTCATTAAGTTGGCTTGAGAAAGCCAACTTACTGATATTCTATTTAAATTTAAGCCAAAATTTTCTGATTGTATCTCCTGTATCTAGCTTTAACTCTAAACTCCAAACTCAGCCCAGATCTTCAGTCTGGTCTGACTCGACAGCTATATTTTTCTAACTGATCGGAATTCCGGTTTTCCTAAAAATGCTAATTAAAACTGGGAAAAATCCCATAGACTTACATTGACAGAATGTTCAAATGGGCCAACACTTTCAAACTCCAACTGTCAAAACTCCCAGAATCCTTTGAGACTCAATCAAGCTTCCATTCTACAGTATGTACTGCAACCTTCTAGCTAATCATGCTACAAACATGCTAGAATCATGCTAACAACTTGCAAATCATGCTATAAACATGCTAGTAACCACTCTGGGTACCCTAGTAACGCAAAGCAACACTCTAGCAACCACCCCATGTACCCTAGCAACCACATAATAACACCTTAGAAACCACCCTGGGTACATTAGCAATGACATAGCAACACCCTAGCAACCACCCTGTGCACCCTAGCAACCGCATAGCAATGCCTTAGCAACCACCCAAGGCGCCCTGTCAATGACATAGCAACACCTTAGCAACCACCCCAGGTACCTTAGCAACCACGCCGGGCACCCTAGCAACTGCCTACCAACACTTTAGCAACCACCCAGAGTACCCTACCAACCACATAGAAACCCCCTAGCAAGCACTCTGAGAACCTTAGCATCTGACTGAAACTTTTTAAAACTACTTTAAACTTCAAACTATTTCAGACTGAAATCTGGTCATACTTTCTCAAGCCAACTTCAAAGTTTGTCCCGAATAACTTTTTTATCTAGTTAACTTTAATACTGCTTCAGTATTCATTTTAATACTCTTGAGCAGGGGTGCCCAACCCTGTTCCTGGAGATCTACCACCCTACAAAGTTCAGCTCCAACCCTGATCAAACACACCTGAAGCAGCTAATTCATCTCTTAGCACTTGATAATTACAGACAGCTGTGTTGGAGCAAGGCAGGAACTAAAGTCTGCAGGTAGCTACATCTCCAGGAATATGGTTGGGCAGCTCTGCTCTTGAGTATGGACTCAAATAAACTTTCGGGAGAGTTCATTTACCACTGGGCTTTTTGCTGTGTAGTAGACACTTAACTTGAGAGGCTTTTTCTTTCATAACCTTTGGATATGTAGTCCTTGCGTGTACTTCCGGATCAACAGTGTAAAACTACTAACAGCAAAGATTTTAATGGAGTTTTATTTTAACAGTGTTTTCAGTACAATGTTGTTATTTTTATGAAATTAAGAATGAGGTGTTGTACTGTTGTATATTAACTTCTTTTCTGTAGTGATGTCATCGATCATGGATTCCACTTTTCCTCTGTTTCTGCTCATGATTCCAGGTAAGTCTCACCTGTAAATGCAATGGGATTAATTATGAGTCCATCTCATAATTAAAACAACAACAACAACAACAACAACAACAACAACAACAACAAGAAATCTGTTGTCCCTCCAACAGAAAATAATGATGTACAATATGAATCTGTATTAATGATTATTGAAATGGTTTTGCAATAACAGCATATGATGAACATGCAGTGTCAGTAATTCTGAAAGAATTATTTGGTGTAATTTAGCCCTTTAATGTGTTTCAGGGGTTTTTAGTGCTGATTGGGGTGTGAATTACAGTCATTCAAACATCTGTGCACTAAAGGGGTCAACAGTGACAATGAGCTGCACTTTTACATATCCTTATGGATATCGGATCATAAAAGTCTTCTGGACTAAAACAACTGTTAAAGGGAATGAAGATGAGTTTCCAGATCTGTCTGAGGATCCTGAATACAGTCAGAGGCTTCAGTATCTGGGAGATAAACAGCAGTACTGTGCCATCAAAATGAGTCATGTGACACAGAAGGATGAACAAATGTTCTATTTCAGATTCACAACTCATATACCTGATAAGAAATGGATTGGTCTTCCAGGAGTGAATCTTACTGTCACAGGTGACTTTCATCAGGTTTTGCTCTCCTTCTGTGCATTATGTTGAATAATAACGAGTGTATGACAGCAGCACTAGATATAATGTGTGTGTGTTGTGTTCAGATCTTCAGGTGGAGTCTCCTGAGAGAGTGACAGAGGGAGATTCAGTCAGTCTGACATGTAAAAGCAGCTGCACTCTGACTGACAGAGCAACATTCATCTGGTACAGAAACTCACAGCCATTAACTGAGAGAAGAGACACAAACAATCAACTCCTGCTGCAGTCAGTCAGAAGAGAGGATGCAGGCAGATATAGCTGTGCTCTACATGGACACACTTACATCTCTCCTGATGTTTATCTCAATGTCATGTGTGAGTATATTCTTTAAAGTTTTCTTTCAAATTCACTTGTCCCTCCATTTCTTTAAAACACCATTAATCTGGTTACAGTGAGACACTTGCGTGTTTACGGCTGACATGCAAATGTTAATTACTCACTTCAGTAGCACAGCCACAAGACAAAGTGTGTGTTACTGTCAGTATTTTGTCCTGTCCTGTTCTGTTTTCCCAGTGTTTTTCCCCCTCTGTTTCTAGTCCATATGATTAAGTCCTTGTCGCCCCCTTTTGGTTAAGTCTTAGTTGGTTTTGTCGTGCCCATATTTGTATTTCCCCCTCGTCATCCTTGTGATCTTGTTTGTAACCACGCCTTGTTTTTCAGTGTATAAATATCTTCAGTTCCTCACTCCCCTTGTCCGGTGTTAATGTTACATGTGCTTGTTTCTTGCTCCCGGTTTTTGTTTGTTTGTTATCTTTTTCAGTGTTTTGTTTAATAAACTTTATTTATTTCATTTACTCCGGTTCTCCATCTTCATCTCCACTCCTCAACCCGCCAGACTGTGACAGAACGACGGACCCAAAAACTGAAGATGAATCGGGCTGAGGCAGACCTGGTGAGACTGCGGCAGGGCGGTCAGAGTTTGGAATGGTATGTGGCGGATTTTGTCGAGCTCTCACATCAGGTGGGCTGGCCTGATGCCTCTCTCGGTGCCGTGTTTCTGATGGGACTGAATGATGAGACGATTCGTTGCGATTCTCCTGCCTGTAATTTCTCCTTGATCGAACTGATCAATCTCATTCTTGATTTAAATTGCTCTGATTTTGAACTTGAAGAAGTAAGGAGTGTCAGGTCTCATCGTTCGGTCCCCTCTGAAACACATCACGTCGGGTCAGCCTGTTCTAAGCCGAGAATCCCCACATACCGTGCCAACGGATCGGACTGCAAGCCCAGTCTCCAATCTCCAGTCATCCTCCAAAGCTCCGCTGCTGTCCTCACCCCGATGCGGCCGGCCTCCTCCCTGCGCTCTAGTCTGCCGGCCACCGCCCAGAGCTCAAGCCCAGTACCTCAGGCTTCCTCTCCGCGATCAAGCCTGTCAGCCGCCGAGCCGGCGCCAGCTCACAATATGGCCGCCATGCCAGCTGACAATATGGCCGCCACGTCAGCTCACAAGATGGCCGCCACGCCAGCGCACAAGATGGCCGCAATGCCCGAGTCTGCACGCAAGATGGCCGCTATGCCCGAGTCTGCAAGTAAGATGGCTACAACGCCTGAGTCTGTTCACAAGATGGCCACCATGTTACTAGCTGCCCTCAAGATGGCTGGCAAGCAAGATGGCTGCCACGCCGGAGTCTGCAAGCAAGATGGCTGCCATGACAGAGTCTGTTCGCAAGATGGCTGCCACACCAGAGTCTGTTCACAAGATGGCCACCATGTTACTATCTGCCCTCAAGATGGCTGCCACGCCATAGTCTGCAAGCAAGATGGCCTCCGTTCCTGAGTTCCCGGCCAAGATGGCCGCCGTTCCTGAGTTCCCGGCCAAGATGGCCGCCAAGCCTGAATCCCTTGCCAATATGGCCGCCAAGCCTGAATCCCTGGCTAAGATGGCCGTTGTTCCTGAGTCCCTGGGCAAGATGGCCGCCAAGCCTGAGTCCCTGGCCAAGATGGCCACCGTTCCTGAGTTCCTGGCCAAGATGGCTGCTGTTCCTGAGTTCCCGGCCAAGATGGCTGCTGTTCCTGAGTTCCCGGCCAAGATGGCCGTTGTTCCTGAGTCCCTGGCCAAGATGGCCGCCAAGCCTGAGTCCCCGGCCAAGATGGCCGCCAAGCCTGAATCTGCACCCAAAATGGCTACCGCCAAGTCAGAATCTCTGCTGGTTCCGCCCAGCCTCCCAGAGCCGCCACTGGTCTCGTCCAGTCTCCCAGAGTCTCCGCTGGTTCCGCCCAGCCTCCCAGAGTCTCCGCTGGTTCCGCCCAGTCCTCCAGGAACCGCGCTGCCAGAGTGCCCTCCAGTGACCGCTCGCCCAGAGCCTGCTCATTCAGAGTCCCGCTCCTCAAGAGCGCCGTCCAGAGCCCGCTCCTCAAGAGCGCCGTCCAGAGCCCGCTCCTCAAGAGTGCCGTCCAAAGCCCGCTCCTCAAGAGCGCCGTCCAGAGCCCGCTCCTCAAGAGCGCCGTCCAAAGCCGACGCCTCCAGCGCGCCCTCTTTACTCGGCCATGGCTTCCTGAGCCCCCAGATCCGCCATGGCCACTTGGACTGTTTACTCGGCCATGGCTTCCTGAGCCCCCAGATCCGCCATGGCCACCTGGACTGTTTACTCGGCCATGGCTTCCTGAGCCCCCAGATCTGCCATGGCCACCTGGACTGTTTACCCGGCCATGGCCCCCTGAGCTCCCAGACCCACCATGGCCTCCTGGACTGGTTACCCGGCCATGGCCTCCTGAGCTCCCAGATCCGCCATGGCCTCCTGAACTGTTAACCCGGCCATGGCCTCCTGAGCTCCCAGATCCGCCATGGCCTCCTGAACTGTTAACCCGGCCATGGCCTCCGGAGCTGGAGACCACCCCTGTATCCTGTGTTTCCTGTATCCCTGTCTAGTGGTCTCCAGGGCGCCCACCCTCCCTCCCCTATGGATGTTAGATGGCGTGAGATGCGCCTTTTGGGTAGGGGAGTGTAATGCCAGTATTTTGTCCTGTCCTGTTCTGTTTTCCCAGTGTTTTTCCCCCTCTGTTTCTAGTCCATATGGTTTAGTCCTTGTCTCCCCCTTTTGGTTAAGTCTTAGTTGGTTTTGTCGTGCCCATATTTGTATTTCCCCCTCGTCATCCTTGTTATCTTGTTTGTAACCACGCCTTGTTTTTCAGTGTATAAATCTTCAGTTCCTCACTCCCCTCATCTGGTGTTAACGTTACATGTGCTTGTTTCTTGCTCCCGGTTTTTGTTTGTTTGTTATGTTTTTCAGTGTTTTGTTTAATAAACTTTATTTCATTTACTCCGGTTCTCCATCTTCATCTCCACTCCTCAACCCGCCAGACTGTGACAGTTACCATAATTTTCAGGAGTTCATACTTTTCTTCAATAGAGTAAAACATATTTTGGCATGCTGTCCGAAAGGCCTGAGATAGACAGAGATAGGAATATTTAGATGGGGTTTGTGTGAGAGCGGAGGAGTGTGTTATACAGTAAACTTTACCTATGACAGTGTATGCAATATTTTTAGAAGAACATATCTGAACAATGGAAGGTTCCTAATAAGGACTGTTCTTGTTAGTATTAGGGCAGAAATTGCATTTTTCCAGACTTTGTTTTTACTTTTGTTTTGTGTTATGTGTAAGTCTCTACATGTCTGTGGACTCTGTGCATCTTTTAAAAGAGTACATTTGTGTACACATGGCTGGGTTGTTGTATAACAACAAGGAATTATGCAATAACCTTGTTTTTGTGAAACACTGCCACTGGTCAAAAAGTTGCTCAACCATTAACTGCATGACAGCCAATTGCTATGAGGTTCAGATAGTGGCACCTGCCTTGAGCATTTTAACGTATTCCTATTGTCCTATTGAGTTTATGTTGGTTTTTGTAGATTAAACACACTTGCTACAGACACCCCAAAGTGAAAGTGATGTTTATTTGCTTGACTGAAAAGCAATACCAAAGTATGTGTGCAAAAGACATCCGATTATTTGATTATATTGCTTTGACACTGACTTCATACAGTAGTAATGCATGAACAATACTACAGGTCCTTCTCAAAAAATTAGCATATTGTGATAAAGTTCATTATTTTCTGTAATGTACTGATAAACATTAGACTTTCATATATTTTAGATTCATTACACACAACTGAAGTAGTCCAAGCCTTTTATTGTTTTAATATTGATGATTTTGGCATACAGCTCATGAAAACCCCAAATTCCTATCTCAAAAAATTAGCATATTTCATCCGACCAATAAAAGAAAAGTGTTTTTAATGCAAAAAAAGTCAACCTTCAAATAATTATGTTCAGTTATGCACTCAATACTTGGTCGGGAATCCTTTTGCAGAAATGACTGCTTCAATGCGGCGTGGCATGGAGGCAATCAGCCTGTGGCACTGCTGAGGTGTTATGGAGGCCCAGGATGCTTCGATAGCGGCCTTAAGCTCATCCAGAGTGTTGGGTCTTGCGTCTCTCAACTTTCTCTTCACAATATCCCACAGATTCTCTATGGGGTTCAGGTCAGGAGAGTTGGCAGGCCAGTTAAGCACAGTAATACCATGGTCAGTATACCATTTACCAGTGGTTTTGGCACTGTGAGCAGGTGCCAGGTCGTGCTGAAAAATGAAATCTTCATCTCCATAAAGCTTTTCAGCAGATGAAAGCATGAAGTGCTCCAAAATCTCCTCATAGCTAGCTGCATTGACCCTGCCCTTGATAAAACACAGTGGACCAACACCAGCAGCTGACATGGCACCCCAGACCATCACTGACTGTAGGTACTTGACATTGGACTTCAGGCATTTTGGCATTTCCCTCTCCCCAGTCTTCCTCCAGACTCTGGCACCTTGATTTCCGAATGACATGTAAAATTTGCTTTCATCCGAAAAAAGTACTTTGGACCACTGAGCAACAGTCCAGTGCTGCTTCTCTGTAGGAATGGGGCACCTGTAGCCCATTTCCTGCACACGCCTGTACACGGTGGCTCTGGATGTTTCTACTCCAGACTCAGTCCACTGCTTCCGCAGGTCCCCCAAGGTCTGGAATCGGTCCTTCTCCACAATCTTCCTCAGGGTCCGGTCACCTCTTCTCATTGTGCAGCGTTTTCTGCCACACTTTTTCCTTCCCACAGACTTCCCACTGAGGTGCCTTGATACAGCACTCTGGGAACAGCCTATTTGTTCAGAAATTTCTTTCTGTGTCTTACCCTCTTGCTTTAGGGTAAGATGGCCTTCTGGACAGCACTCAGGTCGGCAGTCTTACCCATCATTGCGGTTTTGAGTAATGAACCAGGCTGGGAGTTTTTCAAAAGCCTCAGGAATCTTTTGCAGGTGTGTAGAGTTAATTAGTTGATTCAGATGATTAGGTTAATAGCTCGTTTAGAGAACCTTTTCATGATATGCTAATTTTTTGAGATTTTGGGTTTTCATGAGCTGTATGCCAAAATCATCAATATTAAAACAATAAAAGGCTTGAACTACTTCAGTTGTGTGTTAATGAATCTAAAATATGTGAAAGTCTAATGTTTATCAGTACATTACAGAAAATAATGAACTTTATCACAATATGCTAATTTTTTGAGAAGGACTTGTATTTTCAGATTCTTATTTTTAATTTAGAGTTTCAGTTTAAATACTTCTTCTGCAGATCCGCCAAAGAATCCAGTGATCTTCATCAGTCCATCTGGTGAAATAGTGGAGGGAGATTCAGTGACTCTGAGCTGCAGCAGTGATTCAAACCCACCTGCAGAAATCAGCTGGTTTAAAGGAGGAACATTTGTAGAATTTGGAAGAATCTACAGCATCTCAAACATCATCTCTGATCACAGTGGAGAATACAAGTGCAAGTCCAGAAATAAACATGGAGAGAAATACTCTGATACTGTGACTTTAAACGTCATGTGTGAGTTTAATGATGGTTGCATATGTGATATTTATTTATCTGTTTTGTCAAATAAATTTCAATTCCGAATTAAACAAATGTTTTTATTTGTTTTTATTTATTTATTTATTTATTTATTTATTTATTTATGTTTTAGACCATCCAAAGAGTGTCTCAGTGTCCACCAGTCCATCTGGTAAAATAGTGGAAGGTGATTCAGTGACTCTGATCTGCAGCAGTGATTCAAACCCACCTGCAAAACTCGACTGGTTTAAAGGAGAAATGTTTGTAGGATCTGGAAGAATCTACAGCATCTCAAAGATCAGCTCTGATCACAGTGGAGAATACAAGTGCAAGTCCATCAATAAACATGGAGAGAAATACTCTGATGCTGTGACTTTAAGCATCATGTGTGAGTTAATGATGGTTAAGTAACTGTGATAAATAATCCTCTGTGATGTCAAATGTATTGTGGTTGTTAATTATATCAATATAATTTTTTTTCTGTTTTAGACCCACCCAGGAATGTCTCAGTGTCCTTCTCTGGTGAAATAGCGGAGAGAGATTCAGTGACTCTGATCTGCAGCAGTGATTCAAACCCACCTGCTCTGAACTTCAGCTGGTTTAAGGAGAATGAAACCTCAGCTGTTGGATATGGAAAGAGTTTCAGTGCACTACAGAGTGGACGCTTCTACTGTGAGGCTCACAATCAACATGGATCTCAGAGATCAGATACTTTATCAGTAACTGGTGAAGACCTTTTTTTATAAAGACTTCAAGACATTCGTGGAGCTTTGAGAGTCAATATTAACTCATATTCTTCATTTTTCAGTGCATCACGGTCTGGGTTGGCATGTCTGGTTGGGAATCACAGTGGCATGTGTAGGATTATTCATCATTATCATCATCATCGTGTTCATAATGTAAGTTTGATTAAGAGCTATTTTGGAGTTAATTAGAGTGCAGGTGGAATTGCCTCATGTGCATGCAATTGTTAGTCATATTTTTTTGAAACACAACTTACAATTTTAATGTCAATGAAAGGAGGAGAAAACAAAGAGGTGCAAAAGCTGAAGATGCCACAGAAAACCAGGTGAACCATCCAGACATGACTGGAAATTTGTCATATAATTTTAGGTGGATTTCATGTGTATAATCATTTGTTGTCTTTCATCTCAGGATGATCTGTACTCTAACGTAACCGAGAGGGATGTGTCTGAATCAGCCATTTGTCATGACGTTCTGTATGCCAGCATTTCATCCAGCAAACCCAGTGGAGACAGAAACAAAGCTGCTGAGGAGATCCAGTATGCCACCGTCCAGCATCACAAAACCAAACCGATGAAGAGAGCAGAGGAGAACGAAAACCATTATGACAATATCAGGACTCACCAGCCTGGTGCTCCCATGAGGTGCAAAAATAAAACTTCTGTCATCATCTGCTCTGTACTGAGACATTTATAGTTATTTAAATCAGGACATTTTACTAAATAATGCTAAATTAGAAACATTACAAGGTGGCTGTATTTTTAAAATGACTTCATCATCAAGTAATCTGATGCATAACATCATTGTTTTGCTGTTTTTTTTTCTTTTTATTTCATTCCGTTTTAGGCAAACAGATGTGGAGACTGTGGAGGACGTCTCTGTGATCTACAGCAGCGTCAAATGACTGACAGACCATCATGAAGCCTGTGTTTAGACATCAATCTTGACTGCTGAAAAAAGCAAAAGCTGAAAATATTCACTGAATATAAGCAAATGTTACTTAATGTGCTTGAAAGTACAGTAATTTATGATGCAGTTTAACATAATTTATGGCATACTAACCATTAAATTGGGTAAACAATGTGTTGGAGACAGAAAAATCCAAAATTAAAATTAAATGTTTAAATGATTGAAATTTTGATGTCAAAAGTTTCTGTGACCAAATAAATGAATGTATCAGTTTCACAGAACTCATCTTCAGTTGTTTAAGATTTCAGTTCTTTAAAGCTCCACTGACATGCTTTCATAATTTCAGCTGAAACAGGAAGACAGAGCAGGACATATCAAGCAGTCCCCCCCCCCTTTTTTTTTTTTTTTAATAATAGTCAATAATTAAGTCAATAATGTTTTGTTCATATCACAGCATGGGCCAGAGCCATTGAGCTCAGTAAAGCCACATTTGACAGCGTATGACAGCCACAATCTCATCCATATCGTTATGCATTCTTTGTAGGATTCAAATGGGTCCTGTTCGTTTCATGGTCTGCGCCGACTCGCACATATGATTCGCTCTGTACCATTGTGTCTCACGCACAGTGCAAAACCTCATTCGCCCCAATGGAAAGCATATTTACACTGTCTGAATTGCTCCCTATCCCCATTCATTATACAGAGTTTTTTTTTTTTCTCGAACAAGTGATTTCAGCCGCAGCTTTAGCATCTATTTATTGTGTATGGGGCGGGACGTTTCAGATTCTAGAGAGCATTTGATTGGACAGTTTAATGAGAATCTGAAGTGATGATGTCATTAAAATTGTTGATCCATATTGGCGGAAGTGAGAGACTGCACATTTTGCCAATAACACAAAATGTGTCATTGTTTTGGCGTGCACTAGCTAATAGATTACCTTAAGGATAACATTCATAATAAAAGCCAAGAAAAAAAAAAACTTTTGATTTCATGGGGACTTTGTTTATTTCCATTGTAGCAGATGTAGTCAATTCCAGGTCATTGTAGAGCTAAACTCAAAACATATACCTATATACACCATTTGCACTGTAGTACAACTGTGTGTTAAAGGGGTCTTATTATGCTTCTTCACTTTTTGAATTTTAGCCAATATGTGGTATGTATGTTTAGGCATACAAAAAAAGCAATAAAATAAAATAAATAAAATAAAAGCCTCCTTTAGTGATCCAATGTGTTTTTGTAAGATAAATATCCATATTTAAAACGTAAGAATCACTTTAATCTAGTTTGCACAGTTGTACATGGAACTTGCTGCTTTGGGAAGGGCCATTGCAGGAGTGAAACACCATCTAAGCTGGAAATTGCAACACAGTGGGACTGTTAACCAATCACAACACATTTCGTTATCGGAAGGCGGACCTTCATCAAACCTGAACTAATCAACCCATTTGTGCCAAGCTGGGGAGAAAGCTATTGTAATGATGTAAATTATGTGAAAAATAATGCGTTTTTCGAACCACCAAGCATGAGAGCATGTTCTAGTGCACCCCCAAAACAAAATAAAGACTTTGTAAAAGAGAATAATAGGACCCCTTTAAGAACTGGCCAAAATCATTGGTTAAATCAGTGTGACCAAATCAGCAGCTGTCAAGTATGAAAAAGTATATCATATTTTTCCATATCATACTTTTTTCATCACATGTTCATTTAGGGGCAAAGCTGAGAAAGGATTTTGATTATTTCAATCACTAACGTATGATGAGATGCTGTCAGTGGTCGCATAACAGATGTAGCGTTTCTGGGTAAGGATATGTTCTGTCTCTTCCATCTCTACTCTCCACCACATACAACCAAACTGACAGCAAACTGAACATTTCTCAAGAACGTTCAAAAATAACTTATCTGTCTGTGGTCAAAGTTAAGACATCCAGTCTTACGCAACATATGTTTCAAAATTCCTCAGAAAATCTCCATGGTGATTTTAAGGCAAACTTTGTTATTCGTGTGAAATAACACGTTTGCACAATCATTTTAAAATGAACAGTCTAAACCATGAGACATCAGTAAGAGTTACTCTGAATAAAATCGGAATAATACTGCTACAGAAACCACAGATAGAGTCAATAGGGAAGTATTCTCATTGAAAACTGATTTATGGAGATTTTTTTGTAGCTAATACTAGTGTTTTTATAATGATCACTGTGTGTTATATTGGTCTTGTAGTGATGTCAGTCAGAATGGCTCCTCCTCTTGCTCTGTTGAGTTACACTTCCCTAATGCACATGCAAACACAAGATGTCAGTCTGATCTGAAAAAACAGCTCCCTCTTGGTGAACTCTATAAGGAACACTCTGTCCATCCTCAAGGTTAGATGACTGATTGATGGATTTATAATTTACTGCTGTTAATTTATTTTTGTTATGTTATTTTATTTGATTTATTTGTTTAATTAACTCATTCATTTATTACTTATTTAGTTTTCATTTACTGTTTTTCATGACTGTTTTTTCTTCCTTTTTTAGTAGAATATATTTTGTTCAATATTTTTTAGGAGGCAAATCAATTACATATTATTAATGAACATGCATCTAAACATACATTTTAATCTAATCTAAACTGATTAATGCCATCTGACCATGGTGAAAGGAAGTTTTCTGTATTTTTATTTTTATTTTTGCAAGCCACTGTCATGTATTTAGACTGTTTTAAAATCCATCTTCTTGAGGAGTTTATTTTTATTTTATGTATTTAAAAACTAGTTTAATTAGTTTGAATATTTTGTAAGTGGTTTCGTTTGGGTTGTTCCTGTCTTGTTACAGGGCAGATCGCTCAAATAGAGGAAGAAAAAACAAAACAAAAAAAACGGTAAATCAGCAGAAGAACATTTTCAGCTTGCATTTGCAGTTCACTTTATTGGCCAAAACTACGACACGGTAAGATATATTCTCATGTATTAATAAATACACTTAACATGAGAGACATTTTCTTTCATAACCCCTGGACATGTAGTTTTTGTGTGTACTTGAGTTTCAACTGTGTAAAACTACTAACAGCACAGATTTTAATGGAGTTTTATTACTTTTACAGTGTTTTCAGCACAGTGTTGTTATTACCGGTGTTGTACTGTTGTATATTAACTTCTTTTCTGTAGTGATGTCGTTGATCATGGCTTCTCCTCTTCCTCTGTTTCTGCTCATGATTCAAGGTAAGTCTCACCTGTTAATGCAATGGGAGTCAATCTCTCTATCAACAGAAAATAACGTACAATATGAATCTGTGTTGATGATTATTGAAATGGTTTTGCAATAACAGCAAATGATGAACGTGCAGGGTCAGTAATTATGAAAGAATCCTTATGTGAAACGTTGTCCTTTTAATGTGTTTCAGGGGTTTCTAGTGCTGATTGGGGTGTGAGTTACAGTCATTCACACATCTGTGCACTAAAGGGGTCAACAGTGACAATAAGCTGCACTTTTACATACCCTACTGGACATCAGATCAAGAAAGTGTACTGGACTAAAACAACTATTAAAGGGAAAGATGAAGATTTTCCAGATCTGTCTGAGGATCCTGAATACAGTCAGAGGCTTCAGTATCTGGGAGATAAACAGCAGAACTGCAACATCAGACTGAGTCATGTGACACAGAAGGATGAACATGAGTACTATTTCAGATTCACAACTGATATACAGGATAAGAAATGGACTGGTCAACCAGGAGTGACTCTTGCTGTCACAGGTGACTTTCATGAGGTTTCACTCTTCTTCTGTGCATTATGTTGAATAATAATGAGTGTATGACAGCAGCACTAGATATAATGTGTGTGTTGTGTTCAGATCTTCAGGTGGAGTGTCCTGAGAGAGTGACAGAGGGAGATTCAGTCCGTCTGACATGTAAAAGCAGCTGCACTCTGACTGACAGAGCAACATTCATCTGGTACAGAAACTCACAGCCATTAACTGAGAGAAGAGACACAAACAATCAACTCCTGCTGCAGTCAGTCAGAAGAGAGGATGCAGGCAGATATAACTGTGCTCTACATGGACACACTTACATCTCTCCTTCTGTTTATCTAGATGTCATGTGTGAGTATATTATTTAAAGTAAAGTCAATTGAGACCAAGCAGAGGAAATAAACAGTTAATGATGCTCGTTAAAAATATTTCAATATTTTCAGAAGAACAGATCTAAACAATGGAAGGTTCCTGATAAGAACTGTTCATGTTAGCATTAGGAGGTTTCTCATGATGAGCACTGCTGCATTTATGACAACTTGAATGACACGGGGCAGCCGTGGCCTAATGGTTAGAGAGTCGGACTTATAACCCAAATGTTGCAGGTTTGAGTCTCAGGTCCGGCAGGGATTGTAGGTGGGGGGAGTGAATGTACAGCACTCCCTTCACCCTCAATACCACGACTGAGGTGAGTCCCTTGAGCAAGGCACCGTTCCCCCAACTGCTCCTCGGGCGCCGCAGCAATGGCTGCCCACTGCTCCGGGTGTGTGTTCACGGTGTGTGTGTGTGTGCACTTGGATGGGTTAAATGCAGAGCACAAATTCCTAGTATGGGTCACCATATTTGGCCTCACTTCACCTCCTTTTTTAATACTGCTTACTATTAATTAATAATGCATCATGCAGTCTAATATTTTATTCTATATTTAGGCTCATAATCTGTTAACTCTATGTGCTATTAAACCATTTTAAAAACCTTTTTGTTGGCTGTTGTCATGACAGAGTCTGGCAGTGGGTTTGAACTGCCTGTCACAGTGTGAATGGCAGATAGTTTGGTGAAGTTTGTTAATATAATCAGCTTTGATTAACCATCTAATTTCAGTTGTTCTGTTACCGGAATTAGCCTTTGACAGATTTTTTTCCCCCGACTTTGTTTTGCTTTTGTTTCATGTCATGTTTAGGTCTCTGCATGTCTGGTGCATCTTTTAGTATAGTGATTTTTTTGTACACATGTTGGCTAGCATTTTGTGAAACACTGCCAAAAAAGTCAAAAAAGTTGGTCAACTGTAAACTGCATGACAGCTGTAGTGATGCCTGTCTTGAGCATTTAAAATTATTCTAGTGCTGAGTTTATGCTGGACTTTGTAGATTAAACACACTTGCAACAGACAAAGTTAAAGTGATGTTCATTTGCTTGAGTGAAAAGCAATAACAGACCCAGGCCATGTGTGCAAAATTCATTAGATTATTTGGTTACATTGTTCTAGCATTGACTTCATACAGTAGTGATGCATGAACAGTACTACTTTCACATATTTGTCATTTAGAGTTTTGATTTTAAATACTTCTGCAGATCCTCCAGGGAATCCAGTGATCTCCATCAGTCCATCTGGTGAAATAGTGGAGGGAGATTCAGTGACTCTGAACTGCAGCAGTGATTCAAACCCACCTGCAGAAATCAGCTGGTTTAAAGGAGGAACATCTGTAGGATCTGGAAGAATCTACAGCATCTCAAAGATCAGCTCCGATCACAATGGAGAATACAAGTGCAAGTCCATCAATGAAAATGGAGAGAAATACGCTGCTGTGACTTTAAACGTCATGTGTGAGTTAATGATGGTTGCATATTTTATATTTATTTCTCTGTCATCTCAAATTTATTTCAGTTGCTATTTTTTTTTTCTTTTTTTCTGTTTTAGACCCTCCACATAGTGTCGTAGTGTCCATCAGTCCATCCGGTGAAATAGTGGAGGGAGATTCAGTGACTCTGATCTGCAGCAGTGATTCAAACCCACCTGCAGAAATCAGCTGGTTTAAAGGAGGAACGTTTGTAGGATCTGGAAGAATCTACAGTATCTCAAACATCAGCTCTGATCACAGTGGAAAATACAAGTGCAAGTCCATCAACGAACATGGAGGGAAATACTCTGATGCTGTGACTTTTAGCATCATGTGTGAGTTAATGATAGTTAAATAACTGTGATAATTAATCCTCTGTGATGTCAAATGTATTGTGGTTGTTAATGATATCAATGTTTTTTTCTGTTTTAGACCCACCCAGGAATGTCTCAGTGTCCTTCTCTGCTGAAATAGTGGAGGGTGATTCAATGACTCTTGTCTGCAGCAGTGATTCAAACCCACCTGCAGAAATCAGCTGGTTTAAGGAGAATCAAAGCTCAGCTGTTGGATCTGGACAGAGTTTCAGTGCACTACAGAGTGGACGCTTCTTCTGTGAGGCTCAGAATACATATGGATCAATGAAATCAGCTGCGCAATCAGTGACCGGTGCAGATTTTATTAACACACTTGTGTATCTTCACAGCTTTCATCAGTCTAGAGAGTTAATTATGATGAGCTTCCTCTTTCAGTTCATCATGATGGTGATAGCAGTGTGATTGTGATCACAGCGGCATGTGGAGGAGTATTCATCATCATCAGCATCATCATCATTATACTATTTATAATGTAAATAAACTAATATATATATATATATATATATATATATATATATATATATATTGTTTACTTTCAAACTAATGCAGAAGAATATTTGATTATTAGCTGTTTATGAAACACTGAAAGTAATAGCTTGTATTTACATTTTTGACAGAAAAAGAATGAAGAAAATATCTGCTATACACGAGTATGAGGTGAGATGATCAAAGATTTACATAGATATTAAATTTTTACACTTCATTACCAGTTTTAACTTGTCAATGCTGGCAAACGGCCATGGTATATGCGGGATCCACTTTGCGTCAGTTGTTTCTCGATCTCCACGTTGTGCAGTGTATATTGTCACGGGTGGGAAGAAACACAGGACAGAAACTCACAATTCAGCCCCGGAGGGTGGATTTATTAATGAGAGGTTGCAATAGTGTGAAAACAGTTGGCGGTGTACTGAGTGAAGCTCGTGACGGTCGGTGCTCTCAATCCTTGTGCTCTGTGTAAATCCAGTGATAAGTGCAGGGGAATCGGTTGTCAGCTGCTGTCTGGAAGAACAGAGAGGAGAGAAACTGTTAGCGTCTGAACTCTGTGGAGATCAATCTCAAAGTGATTCACCGGCGCGCCGCTTTTAAGGACGCCGGCTGATGAGCGGCAGCTGAATCCGATTCCACTGTGATGAGCGTGTGGGCGTTGCGCTCGTTGGTTTCCAGGGCGACGCTGATGATTGTTCGGGACGCTCGTCACACTCCCCCCCCCTAAGCGTCGGCCTGGTCCTGTGGAAGACATGAGTTAGCAGGGGAGAAATAGGGGGTGGGTGGGGAGTGACCCCTGACAGACCTGCGAAAGCTGCCCAGATCCGAGAGAGTCCATCCGCGTTGGAGTTGGCGGCCCCGGCCCGATGTTTGATGTCAAAGCGAAAGTCCTGGAGCGCGAGAAACCATCTGGTCACCCTGGCGTTGGTGTCCTTAGCCTTGGCCATCCATTGGAGTGGGGCGTGGTCAGTTACCAGGGTGAACCTCCGGCCTAGGAGGTAATAGCGCAGCTCCAGGACTGCCCACTTGATGGCCAGGGCCTCTTTTTCTACCGTGGCATAATTTCTCTCGGCTGGGACCAGCTTTCGACTGATGTAAAGGACTGGATGCTCCTCGCCCTCCTGGACCTGTGAGAGGACTGCCCCGAGGCCTGTGTCCGAAGCATCCGTCTGTAGCAGGAAGGGACAGCTAAAGTCGGGAGCCCGCAGGATCGGTTCGGAGGTGAGGATCCTCTTAATTTCCTGGAAGGCATCGTCTGCTGCTGGAGACCATTGCACTCTCTCTGGCTGTCCCTTCCTGGTCAGATCTGTCAGGGGGGCGGCTAGAGAGGAGAAGTTAGGGATGAAACAGCGGTAATATCCCGCCAACCCCAAGAAAGCCCGTACCTGAGTTTTCGTCTTCGGTTTTGGTGCGGACCTTACGGCTTCTACCTTCTTTTCTTGTGGCTTGATCAATCCTCTTCCGACTTGGTAACCCAGGTACTTGGCTTCCTGTAATGCTAGGTGACACTTGCGGGGGTTGGCGGTCAGCCCAGCCTTTCGTAGTTCAGTCAGCACCCTCCGGAGACGGTCGAGATGGTCCTCCCATGCCTCTGAGTGGATGACTACATCATCCAAGTACGCGGCGGCGTACGCTTGATGCGGCCGGAGGATGACATCCATTAGTCGTTGGAAGGTTGCTGGGGCTCCATGAAGACCGAAGGGGAGGGTCCGGTATTGCCAATGGCCGCTGGGGGTGGAGAAGGCGGTCTTCGGTTTGGCGGTTTCCGAGAGAGGTACTTGCCAGTAACCTTTGGTTAGGTCCAATGTCGAGATATACCGGGCCCGTCCCAATCGGTCTAGGAGTTCATCCACCCGAGGCATGGGGTAGCCGTCAAACTCCGATACTTCATTGAGCCGCCGGAAGTCGTTACAGAACCGGAGGGTGCCGTCCGGTTTTGGGACCATGACGATTGGGCTGGACCATGGGCTGCGAGATGGTTCAATCACCCCTAACTTCAGCATCTGTTGGACCTCGTCCTCAATAGCCTGCCGACGAGCCTCTGGGACCCGGTACGGCCGCTGCCGAACGACGACTCCAGGTGGGGTGCGGATGTCGTGTTGTAGAACGTGGGTCCGCCCGGGGAGTGGCGAAAACACATCGGAGAACTGACCGATCAGGTGTTGCAGGTCTCCCTTCTGGGCGGCAGAGAGGTGGGGGTTCACATCCACAACCACGGGTTCGGAGGTGTTGAAGGCCACGAGCTGGTCCATAGTCCCGACCCATCTTTTGAGGAGGTTTACGTGGTAGATTTGGTCTGGCCGTCTTCGGCCAGGCTGTCTGAGACGATAATTAACGGGCCCGAGTCTCTCGATGACGGTGTAGGGCCCTTGCCAGGTGGCGAGGAATTTGCAGGCCGCTGTGGGGACTAGGACCATTACTCGGTCTCCCGGCTGAAACTCCCGTGGTTGGGCGGTCCGGCCGTAATGTCGCTGTTGAGCCTGTTGTGCTTTGGCCAGATGTTCCCGGACTAATGGCATCACCCGGTCGATCTTTTCCCTCATCTGCTGTACGTGTTCCACTACAGAGCGGTGACGGGCAGGCTGCTGCTGCTCCCAGGCCTCCTTCGCCACATCCAGGAGGCCACGGGGTTGTCTGCCGAAGAGGAGCTCGAATGGGGTGAAGCCAGTTGAGGCCTGAGGGACCTCTCGGACGCCAAAGAGGACGTATGGAAGCATCAGGTCCCAGTCCCTCCTGTCCTCTGCTGTGACTCGTCGAAGCATCTGTTTAAGGGTTTGGTTAAAGCGTTCGACGAGTCCATCGGTCTGTGGGTGGTAGACGGTGGTCCTCAACTGCTTCACCCGCAGCAGCCTGCAGAGATCTGCCATTAGCCGGGACATGAAGGGAGTACCTTGATCGGTCAGGATCTCGGAGGGTATGCCCACGCGGCTGAACAGCTGGAAGAGCTCCTGGGCGATATTCTTGGCGGTAGCCTTTCGAAGGGGAACAGCCTCAGGATACCGCGTGGCATAATCAACCACCACGAGGATGTGTTCATGGCCCCGGGCAGACTTCGGCAGCGGGCCCACCAGGTCCATCCCGATGCGCTCGAAGGGCACGTCGATGATGGGCAAAGGAATCAGCGGTGAGGGGGGAGGTTTCCTCGGGGAAGTCCGCTGACAAGTGGGGCAGGCTTGACAAAACCGTTTGACTTCACCGTCCAGACCGGGCCAGTGGAAACGGTCTCGAATCCTCCGCACCGTGTTTTCCTGCCCCAGGTGGCCAGCCATGGGGTGCGAATGAGCTAGTTCCAGGACTGCCGCCGTCTTTGTCCGGGGAACGACGAGTAAGCGTTTTTCCTCCCCCCTTCGCTGTGCGACACAATACAGCAGGCCATTTTGGACCACGAAGTGCGGGAGAGGGTGTGGGGCTGGTAGGACGTCTCGGCCATCCACGGTTCGTACTTGACTCCAACAATGTTTGAGCCGGTCGTCCTCTCGCTGCTCCCTGGCGAATGAGCCCCCTTCAGTAGCCTGTTGGAAGACATCATAGAAAACATTAGGGTGTTGTGAAGGGGACTCACCATCTCTCCCGCTATCCGAGGCCAGAAGGACTGGGCGACGGCGTGGTCCACGAGGTGTCCTGGGTCTTCGGCGGCTCCCTCTCGGGCTGGCAGGCTGGGTGGTGGCTGCAAACAGGCGGTCAAAACCTGGCCAATCCCTTCCCAGCAGTACCGGTACGGGGAGATCCTTGACGAGGCCAACCTCTACTGGCCAGGTACCTGAGGAGGCAGAAATAGTGACTCGTCGCAGTGGGACTTGCCTCGTTTCTCCGTGGACACAGGTAATGGGTAGGACCGCTTTGGATTCACCCTTTGGAGGTAGAAGATGGGACTGGACCAGGCTGACCGCGCTGCCGGAGTCCAGAAGGGCACGGAACACTTTTCCGCCGATTTTCACTTCCACCTCCGGAGCTCCTGATGGTAAGTCGGCATGTACAATGCAGCCTGCCAGCCAGTTTTTGGTAGGGGTCGTTGGAGCTTCCGTTGGCATGGGTTCATCCCGCGGAGAGGGGGCCGCCGGCCTGCTGAATGGTCGCGGTGTGCCCTCCAGCGCGCGTCGCTCCTGGACCACCCTCCGGGGAAAAGGCGGCGCTCTCTCCCCGGCCTCCCGCTGTTGGGTAGCATCCGCCAACTCCACCGCATCGATGAGCTCTTGCAGTGTGGATGGACTCCTCATACTCACAGCTTGGCGATGGGGGCGGGGTAGAGCCCGCAACAGGCGCTCGATGACCACGCGCTCCGCTACTCGATCTGCTGATGGGTTACCTTCTAATAGCCAATGACGGGCCAGGCGGGCGAGTTCAACGACCTGGGCACGGGCGGGAAGTCGAGGTTTATATTCCCAGTCGTGGAACAGCTGCGCAGCACAAACCGGGGAAAGTCCCAAACGACCGAGAATTTCATTCTTCACTTCCGTATACTGCTCCGCTGCCGTAGGAGAGAGAGAGAAATATGCACGCTGTGCCTCGCCGGTGAGAAGGGGTGCCAGCGCCCGTGCCCAGTCTTCCTGTGGCCACTCTTCCGCCGTGGCAGTGTTTTCAAACATCTGCAGAAATGCCTCGACGTCGTCATGAGGCGTCAGCTTTGGCAACAGCCGGACCGCCTGGGTGCGGGCGTCTAATAGCGGAGCGCGTTGGGCGGCGGTGGCTGCTTGAAGGGCTGCTAATCCTTGCTCTGTTTCGCCCTGCCGGGTGGCCAGATGTTCAACAATTTGTTGTTGGCGGATGCTGACCTCGGTGAGGCGTTGTAGAAGCTGGTCCATCTCGGGGGAGGAGCGCACGCCTACCGCCGTGGACCGGGACATGGTGAAAAACAGAAAAGAACAAATAGGTGAGAAAAAAAATGTTTTCTGCCTGTGAAATCTTCACCAATCTGCCCGCATTCTCCACCAGACTGTCACGGGTGGGAAGAAACACAGGACAGAAACTCACAATTCAGCCCCGGAGGGTGGATTTATTAATGAGAGGTTGCAATAGTGTGAAAACAGTTGGCGGTGTACTGAGTGAAGCTCGTGACGGTCGGTGCTCTCAATCCTTGTGCTCTGTGTAAATCCAGTGATAAGTGCAGGGGAATCGGTTGTCAGCTGCTGTCTGGAAGAACAGAGAGGAGAGAAACTGTTAGCGTCTGAACTCTGTGGAGATCAATCTCAAAGTGATTCACCGGCGCGCCGCTTTTAAGGACGCCGGCTGATGAGCGGCAGCTGAATCCGATTCCACTGTGATGAGCGTGTGGGCGTTGCGCTCGTTGGTTTCCAGGGCGACGCTGATGATTGTTCGGGACGCTCGTCACAATATATATACATCGATCAGGCATAACATTATGACCACTGACAGGCAATAAACTCTCTGGAGAGTTCATTTAATACAGGGCTTTTTGCTGTGTAGACTTTACATACTTTATTTTAGTACCAGCTGTTAAATTTAGGCATTTCTTTATTCAAATAAATAGGAAAAAATTTACTCAAACAAATTGAGTGCAAAGTGTTACCTCAGTACCTTCAGGTTCTATAGGTTGTTCTTTACAGTGTGGCAGTCATTGTGTTGTATATTATTTGACTTACCTAACCTAAACTAACTGTTTCTCTGGTTTAATTTGATACTTTGTATTCAACTTAAAACCCACATGCTAAAACAGTTTGCTATTTTATGGCTGTTTGGTGTGGGGATAGTTAACAGTTAATTAAAAATGTTGCAACCAGCTCCTTATGATAATTCCAATGGTCCAATTATCCAATCACATTCTCTATTGAGGCAAAGTCATGTGAAGTTTTTGTTGCACATCAAGGGATTTATGGAAAATGTGTTTCCAGCATAGTTTATGCGCATATTCTTATTGAATAAAAAAAAATCAAAATGTCCGCCTCAAATGAGCACATGCGTCTTTTTGTCAATGTTTGCACATCATGACATTTTCATCCAACACTTTTTTATGTGATTTTCCTAAATTCACATAAAAATAGGTAGATGCCCATACCGAAATGTAATATATGTGCTTATATGAAATAACCATGTATTAAATACATGTCTTGTATATGCCATATCCATATATGATTCCTATTAGAAAATGGAACAATTTCATATATTGACATATAAGTCTACCCCATACAAAAATATATGTTTATGTATGTATAATACATGTATTGCCATATATGGAATATATATACTTATTAATATATGTGTGATATATGCATTTTTTTATTATGTTATATACAAATTAGACATATATGAAACCATATATTTCATGCATATTTAATATTTTAATATGTGATCTTTGATCTTTAAATACAGGACACAGGTGAGACACTACACTCTACAAAGTTGCAGTGCATTGCACAATTCACACCTTGAGCCTTAAATGTTAAATGTTACACAAAGAAACATCTTTATTTAAACAGAATTTATTTAAATAGGAAAAAAAAATGTTACTGACATGCACAATCAAACAGAAAAAAAGAAACAATTACATATATAACTGATCAAAACACTGAACAGGCATAAGAAACAAAACATCAATTGTAATGGTTCAGCTAAAGGTCTACAGGTTTGTATTCCCACAGCTTGGTTAGTTTTTGGTTTATTGCCATCCCCAGAAGGCCCCAGGAGAAGAAATGTCTGGATTCCAGCATCTGTATAAAAAAAAAAAGATAAAAGTTAGATTTTGATAAGATAATTACAATAAATTTTCTGAACCATATACTTAAGACTTGCAATCCAACACTGTACCAAAGTGATAAACTACTATAAGATGACAAATATACTGAATATTAAACAGTTGGTAAAGTTAAAGATTCTTTTAAAACTGCAGAATACTAATTATGTATATATGTTTGTAAGTTGTAGTTGTAAAATATTCCCAGATACCACAAGGACATGGCAGAACAACAAAGCACAGCCTGCATGCCCATTCAAATAATATGTCTCTATATACATGAAGAACTAAAATATAGTAGCCCAAATGTTCAATGACAGAGTTCACAGCTAAGGTTACAATTTAATTTGCTATTTAGTATCAATTAAATAAAGTGTTGACATTCATAATACCTAATATGTGCATTGTTTTGGCCTGGAGAAAACAGGGTGGAACTATTACATGGATTTTTGAATGACAATTTTGATTAAATCCCCTAAAATAAGGTCCGCCGTTCACACAAACTCATAATCCTTTAACATTTTATTCTATGACATAAAAAAACACCAGTTAAACCCCACTTTTGATTCGTATTTTAATTTTTAAACTCTTATGTTTCTTAAAAAAGATGGTTGCTAACATGCTTAATGGGACTACAGGGCCTGTCGGAGGCATTAAACGTCATCACGCCAAACAGTTTATCAATTTACTGTGTTTTGCATTGTAGTGTAATTTATAGTGCAATTAATTGTAGAATAATCAATTAATAGTTTCCTGCACCACATTTACTGCCTTTGTCACAGTGAAAGTGAAACTTTAATAATCTATAGTGCTTAAAGCCACGTTTAAGATAAATGTTTACGGCCATATGAAGCTGTTAGAAAGCAGATAGATTGAGGATTTTCTTGAAGCAAGGATAAAATAATATTTTGTGTACCCACCCTAACAACATGATAGCTAAAATGTGGTACTTCATTCACTAAAATAAGTTTAATCTTACCATATCCAAAACCTCTACAGTTATTTATAGATTAAGTGCACTAGAATTTTATTAAATAGTACACGGAGACACATGTTTTGTTGATTTGATTTGTCTACATATTTAACCTTTTCTGTGTAGACGCTCCATCATTCACATCACTGCCATCCACATCTGCAGGTTCGGCCTCCATTTCTGTTTTCTGAGAATTTCAGGACATTACCTATTCATGGGACACAAACGAGAATAGCACAATTATCAGCAAAGATATGAACAAAATTTACTACGATAGATTAACCATATTTTTAAAACCCCATAATCACATCCTTTGGTGTACTGTTACCTTTATGCAATGTACACAACATGCATGTTCTTATGCACCCTCTCTAGGCATGTCACTGACATGTCAATGCACTTATGCAATATAACCAAGTACTGTAATTTACTATATGAATTCAAGGTGCTTTTATTTAAATAATTCCATTTTGTGCAGTTTTATAGTTCTAGTCTAGACTACATCTCAGAGATAAACATAATTTTCATCCGTTATTTTTGTCAGACAGCTTTAAATAATTTCCAAATGTGGTATTGCTTATCCAGTGAAAACAATGAGCTCACAGTATCTCCATACAGATCGTTCATTAACCTACCGAGTAACGTTAGCTAAAATTAACTTTAATGCAAGCAAATTGCAAAACACATCAATGCAACTGTAATCATAACATCATATATAAAACAATGCAAGGGAATATTTTAAAAAACTTATCTGCTCTATATAGAGACAGAGGCTCTTGCAGACCAAAACAATCATATAACACTTAGTTTCTATGAAATATTAGCGTAAGTTAGGTATAAAGCGTTGAGTAAATTAGCATACATTACCTGCACCGCTGCCACATTCAAAGGCGTTTCATTCTTTCCAATCCGTGAAGTCGGTCTGTCTTCGTGCCCGTCTATAAAATCATTGTCGTTTATTATGTGAATGTATTGGCCCATTTGTTATCCTTCCACTTACTAAGAAAAACATCTTACCGCAGATGACTTGTATCATTGCCCAGCCATTGCTCAGACTCTGCCGTTAGCGCGGGTGAGTTTGAATTGTGGCGCATGCGCAGTAGCGGTATTGTGACATGCACTCAATCGCTCATGTATTTTAATGAAATGCGTTTTAGTTCATTGATGATGACAGCACATATGGACAAACAGTTACATGAAGTGTGTTCCCCCTCAATAACTCCATAATACATTCGTTTTACTACAAGTAACTAGTACATTGGCATTTTTTGAACAGGTTATATATTCATCTGTATTTTTTCCCCAGAAAACTGAATTGAAACAATAAAGTTAAGCAAAAAATATTTTGTTATGTGATTTACAATAAGCAGTATCTTTTAGGCATAAATGGTTAATAAACTCACATAAATTCAATATATACATTGGTAATTTTGATATATATTGTTAACATATATGGTCTTATCATATAATACAATATACAATTTTAATATATATTGTAAACATATATGGTCATAACATGCAATACCATATAAAAGTTGACCATATATATACTTTCAATATATGTTTATATACAAATTGTACTATGGGAAATTCATATATGTTATAAACATATATCTACATATATCCAGAAGATGTATATATGTGATAATAATATATTGCCCTATATTTAACATATATGAGAGTAGCACTTCTGATATAGGGACATATATGTCATATATTACATTTCGGTATGGGTGGCTACACAGCTAGTGGCTGAATAGAGTACACACACACACACACACACACACACACACACACACACACACACACACACACTCACAAACAGCAATTCTTTCTGTGCTCAATTTAAAGTTCTAAATGAACACAGTATATTGTTTTTGTCACTTTAAATCGTTCACTTTATATAAAAAAAAGATTCTTATTTGTTATTCACTTAAGTTTTTGCATAAATGGACAGTTTTTTTATATATTCTTCCTCTTTCTCTGTAGAATGATGATCCCAGTGCAAACACATATACGGCTCTAGATCTCAAGTCCAGATCTTCTGATGTGTACAACACACTCACAGTAAGTGAAATACGACAAACTACATGTGCAAAAGAATTTGCACTTTCAAAAGTGAACTAATAAATCAAATAATCAATGTGTTTTTCATGTAGTCTGTCCATCCTAGACCTGCTGTCCATCAGTCGGGATCTTCTGACTATGAGAACCAGTCAGTAATTTGGAGATAGTCAGGTCTTCGCAGTATCATCAGTAAAGATATAAACTATTCTCATATTAAAGTCTTATTTCTTACAATATGGGTTATAAGAGTTATGTGTGAAAAAACTTATTGTACAATTGTTAATTTATAATTAATTAGTTTTTTTTTTTAATGTTTGCAGACCTGTGTAAATGTGTTCCATTGTCTTGATGTATGAGTCTCCATTTTAGAAGTATGTTTTTTACAGGTCCTGTAGAAAGTAATGCATACAGTAGTTCATGTATGAAATTAATAAACATTTGTTAATATTTGTTTTAAGATTGTATTTGTTCTACCCATTTATTAAAAGGTCAAATAATAAAATAGTGTGAAGATTCAACATTCTCTCTCAAATCAACAAACAAGTCTTCTTTTTGAATGCATGCTCACTTTTTACTTTCACTTTCAAGATTAGCGATCACACATACTCTGTGTGTACTATGGAATGGCAGTATTTAACACATGTTTTACAAGATTTTGTAGAAATTAATCTCCTGTTCACAGAAATATAATTTTCTATTTGGTGAATGGCATATAGCACAATTGTCACGTTAGAAACAAGGGAGGTCTGGGTCCAAAAGCAGGTTAGTAATGATTTTAATAATAAAACAATAAACAAACAAATCATACAAAGCCAACATGGCAAACTAAGAACTAAAACACAAAATAAACAAGATCTAGAACATAAACTTAAGCCAGGGAATTCAGGAACCGAAAAACGAACATGACACGAGACAATGCAGACATCCAGCAGGAGTGAGAAATGAGAGTTCTTATACAAAAGTCCAAATGGTGAACAGCTGTGAGTGAATCAGTGTTAACGACAAGGACAGGTGAATGCTATCAGAAGTGCAGTGTGAATAGCGACCTCAGGAGGCTGAGGGAAACCCCACAGCCCCGATAATGACAACAATGTACAGGGTACAGGGAACAATTAAGACAGTGTAAATATGATTTCCATTGGGGTGAAAAAGTGTGCATTGTGTCACAAGAACGGCTGCGGTGCGCACAGTCTGCTCTTGTCCAAAGATCACGATTTCTATGGAGAGCGACCCAATTACACAATTTTGTTTCTTTTCTTTTCTTTTCTTTTCTTTTCTTTTCTTTTCTTTTCTTTTCTTTTCTTTTCTTTTCTTTTTTTTCTTTTCTTTCTTTCTTTCTTTCTTAATTAATTTTATTTCTTTATTTTTTGTTATTACTAATATAATATCACCACGCACCTCTACCCAACACTTCCATTTGTTTAACTTGTCTGTCTGCTTTTTTTTTAAGATTTTGTTTTTCTCACAAAGTGTGTGTTATATTGGTTTTGCAGCGATGTTAATCAGAATGGCTCCTCCTCTTGCTCTGTTGAGTCTGCTTGTGATTCACAGTGAGATGCTGATTTTAAAGATTTATTTTGATGACATGAATAAAAGACTACCTGTTCTCACACTAAATACAGATATTCTTTGTGTGTGTGTGTGTGTGTGTGTGTGTGTGTGTGTGTGTGTGTACCTGGTATTCATCACGTTGTGGGGACCAAATGTCCCCATAAGGATAGGAATACCAGTAAATTTTGACCTTGTGGGGACATTTCTCAGGTCCCCATGAGGAAACAGGCTTATAAATCATGCACAATGAGTTTTTTTGAGGAAGTAAAAGTTTGCACAATCTCCTGTGAGGGCTAGGTTTAGGTATAGGGTAGGGTTAGGGCGATAGAAAATACGGTTTGTACAGTATGAAAACCACTACGCCTATGGAATGTCCCCATAAAGATAGTAATACCAGTAGATTTTGACCTTGTGGGGACATTTCTTAGGACACAAGATGTCAGTCTGATCTGAAAAACAGCTCCCTCTTGGTGAACTCTAAGGAACACTCTGTCCATCCTCAAGGTTAGATGACTGATTGATGGATTTATAATTTACTGCTGTTAATTTATTTTTGTCATGTTATTTTATTGATTTATTTGTTTAATTCATTCATTCATTTATTACTTATTTAGTTTTCATTTACTGTTTTTTTTCTTTTTTAGTAGAATATATTTTGTTCTATTTTTTTTTTAGGAGACAAATCAATCACATGTTCCTACATCAAATAAATGTACAATTATAAATGAACATGCATCTAAACATACATTTTAATCTAATTGTGCAAGCATAAACATCTGTCTATAAAATGAAGAAGTACTTATCTCTGAAGAAAGAGTGAACAGGAAGCTGATTAATGCCACCTGACCATGGTGACAGGAAGTTTATTTTCTTTATTTTTATTTTTGCAAGCCACTGTGAGGTATTTAGACTATTTAAAAATCCATTTTCTCAAGGAGTTTATTTTAATCTTATGTATTTAAAAGGTAGTTTAATTTGTTTAAATATTTTGTAAGTGATTTTGTTTGAGTTGTTCCTGTCTTGTTAAAGATATATAGATATAAGATATATTCTCATTTATTAATAAATACTGTCTAACTAATGTTAACAGTAGACACTTAACGTGAGAGACATTTTCTTTCATAACCCATGGACATGTAGTGCTAGTACCTGAGGTTACACAGCGTAAAACTACTAACAGTGAAGATTTTAATGGAGTTTTATCTTTTTCCCCCAGTGTTTTCAGCACAATGTTGTTACTATTTTATGAAACTCAGAATGAGGTGTTTTACTGTTATATATTGACTTCTTTTCTGTAGTAATGTCAACGATCATGGCTTCTCCTCTTCCTCTGTTTCTGCTCATGATTCCAGGTAAGTTCCACCTGTAAATACCAATCTCAAATAATGTACAATATGAATCTGTATTGAAATGGTTTTGCAATAACAGCATATGATGAACATGCAGGGCCAGTAATTATTAAATAATAATTTTGTGTAACTTTGTCCTCTTCATGTGTTTCAGGGGTTTCTAGTGCTGATTGGGGTGTGAGTTACAATCATTCACACATCTGTGCACTAAAGGACTCATCAGTGATAATGAGCTGCACTTATACATACCCTACTGAACGTCAGATCAAGAAAGTGTTCTGGACCAAAAAATGTTTTGTTGATGTTGATGACGATGATGATCTGTTTAAGGACTCTGTATACAATAAGAGGCTTCAGTATCTGGGAGATAAACAGCAGAACTGCACCATCAGACTGAGTCATGTGACACACAAAGATGAACATGAGTACTGTTTCAGATTCACCACTAATAAAGTTGGTGGCAAATGGATTGGTCAACCAGGAGTGAGTCTTACTGTCACAGGTGACTTTCATGAGGTTTGACTCTTCTTCTGTGCATTATGTTGAATAATAATGAGTGTATGACAGCAGCACTAGATATAATGTGTGTGTTGTGTTCAGATCTTCAGGTGGAGTCTCCTGAGAGAGTGACAGAGGGAGATTCAGTCCGTCTGACATGTAAAAGCAGCTGCACTCTGACTGACAGAGCAACATTCATCTGGTACAGAAACTCACAGCCATTAACTGAGAGAAGAGACACAAACAATCAACTCCTGCTGCAGTCAGTCAGAAGAGAGGATGCAGGCAGATATAGCTGTGCTCTACATGGACACACTTACATCTCTCCTGCTGTTCATCTCAGTGTCATGTGTGAGTATATTATTTAAAGTAAAGTCAATTGAGACAAAACAGAGGAAATAAACAGTTTATGATGATGCTTGTTAAACATATGCCAAATATTTTCAGAAGAACAGATCTGAACAACAATAGGTTCCTGATAGGGACTGTTAATGTTAGCATTAGGAGGTTTCTCGTGATGAGCACTGCTGTATGAACGACAATTTAATACTGCTTACTAATACTTAATAATGCATCATGCAGTCTTTGGCTCATAATCTGTTAACTCTTTGTGCTATCAAATCATTTTAAAAACCTGTTTGTTAGCGGTTTTCATGACAGAGTCTGGCAGTGGGTTTGGACTGCCTCTCACAGTGTGAATACCACATTGTGTTTGATAAAAGCAATACCAGACACAGGCCATGTGTGCAAAATGCATCTGATTATTTCACTATATTGTTCTGACACTGACTTCATAGTAATGCATGAACAATAGTATTTCACATTCTTATTTGTCATTAAGAGTTTCGACTTTAAATACTTCTTCTGCAGATCCTCCAAAGAATTCTGCAATCTTCATCAGTCCATCTGGTGAAATAGTGGAGGGAGATTCAGTGACTCTGATCTGCAGCAGTGATTCAAACCCACCTGCGGAAATCAGCTGGTTTAAAGGAGAAACGTTTGTAGGATCTGGAAGAATCTACAGCATCTCAAAGATCAGCTCTGATCACAGTGGAGAATACAAGTGCAAGACCATCAATGAACTTGGAGAGAAATACTCTACTGTGACTTTAAATATCATCTGTGAGTTAATGATGGTTCAGTAACTGTGACTTCAAATACTCTAAACATCTGTGATCCTAAATTTATTAAGGCTGTTAATAATGTCAATATTTGTCTGTTTTAGACCCACCAAGGAACGTCTCAGTGTCCATAACTGGATCTGCTGAAATAGTGGAAGGTGATTCAGTGACTCTGATCTGCAGCAGTGATTCAAACCCACCTGCTCTGAACTTCAGTTGGTTTAAGGAGAATCAAAGCTCAGCTGTTGGATCTGGACAGAGTTTCAGTGCACTATAGAGTGGACGCTTCTACTGTGAGGCTCACAATCAACATGGATCTCAGAGATCAGACGCTGTTACTGTCACAGGTGAAGCGTTTATTAACACACTCCTGTATCTTCACATCATTCATCAGTTTAGAGAGTTAAGTATGATGATCTTCCTCTTTCAGTTCATCATGGTGCTGGCAGGAATGTGATTGTGATCACAGCGGCATGTGGAGGAGTATTCATCATCATCATCATCAGTATACTATTTATAATGTAAATAAACAAAAAAAGAAAAAAAAAAGTTCACTTTCAAACTAAAGCAGAAGGACACTTTATTATAGACTGTTGAAACACTGAAATTAATTGTTTGTATTTCCATTTTTGACAGAAAAACAAAGAAAATATCTGCTATACACAAGAATGAGGTGAGATGATCAAATATTTACATAGATATAAAATGTTTACACTACATTAGCAGCTTTAACTTGTCAATGCTGGCAAATAACCATGGTTTAAGTGGGATCCACTATGCGTCGGGTGCTTCTTGTCCTCCATGTCATCCACTGACAGGCAAAGTGAATAAACACTCAGGAGAGTTTATTTAACACTCTGCTTTTAGCTGTGTTCACTTAACCCACTTTATTTTAGTTTGCAATAGCTGTTCAATTTAGGTATTTTTCACCCCAATAAGGGATAGAATTTACCCAAACAAACTGAGTGCAAACTGTTACCTCAATTTTATTGAGTAGATTCTATAGTTTTTTTTTTTTTTTTTTTTTTACAGTGTGGCAATCATTGTGTTGTAGATAGTGTTTGACTTACTTAACCTAAAGTAGCTGTTTCTCTGGTTTAATTGGATAATCTGTATTCACGCTAACTTAAAACCCACATGCTAAAAAAGTTTCTGTTAAACAGTTTTTTAAAAATGTTACAACCAGCTCCTTATGATGATTCCAATTAGTCCAATTATCCAATCACATCCTCTATTGAGGAAAAGTCAGGTGAGGTTTTTGTTGGACAATCAGGAATTTATGTAAAATGTGTTTCAATCATAGTTTATGCACATCTTCTTATTGGATAAAAAAACACTAACTGCCTCAAATGAGCACATACGTTTTTTTTTTTTGTACGTTTAGAACGTGTATGCGCATCTTGACATTTCCACCAAGCATTTCTTTATGTGATATACAAAGTTCACATAAAAATAGGTAAATGTGACCCTGGACCACAAAACCAGTTATAAGGTTAAATTTGACAAAACTGAGATGTATATATCATATGAAAGCTCAATAAATACGCTTTCTATCGATGTATGGTTTGTTAGGATAGGACAATATTTGGCCGAGATACATCTATTTTAATATCTGGAATCTGAGGGTGCAAAAAAATCAAAATACTGAGAAAATCACCTTTAAAGTTGTCCAAATTAAGTTCTTAACAATGCATATGACTAATCAAAAATTACATTTTGATATATTTACAGTAGGAATTTTACAAAAACTCTTCATGGAACATGATCTTTACTTAATTTCCTAATGATTTTTGGCATTAAAGAAAAAAACAATAATTTTGACCCATACAAGGTATTTTTGGCTATTGCTACAAATATACCCCAGCGACTTAAGACTGGTTTTGTGGTCCAGGGTCACAAATGGCAACACGGCTAGTGGCTGAATATTGTACACACAAACAGCAAATAGTTATATATCCTCCCTCTTTCCCTGTAGAATGATGATGACAGTGCAAACACATATACGGCTCTAGACCTCAAGTCCAGGTCTTCTGACGTGTACAACACACTCACAGTAAGTGAAATATGAAAAACTGCATATGCAAAAGAATTCCGCTTTCAAAAGTGAGGTAATCTATCAAATAATCAATGTCTTTTTCATGTAGTCTGTCCACCCCAGACCTGCTGTCCATCAGTCGGGCTCTTCTGAATATGAAAACCTGTCAGTAGGTTGGAGATAGTCAGGTCTTCTCAGTATCATCAGTAAAGATATAAACTTTATCATAATAAACAGTCTTATCTCTCTGTTACAAAAAAAGGTGAAAAAAGTACTAAAATTATTTGTACTATTGTATTGATTTATTATGATTTGTTTAGTTTTTGACTGTTTGCAGGCCTGCATAAATGTGTTCCCTTGTTTTATTTCTGATGTTTGCCTTTACAGACTCCCTTTGTCACAAACGGGACGACCAAGAGTGAGGATCCAAATGCAAGGCTTTATTATGATGATCGTAGACAGGCAGACAGGGTCGAAAACACCAGCAAACATGAACAGCAAAGATAATCCAATAGCGTAATCCAATAAACAAGCGTGGGTCAAAATCCAGGTGGGCAGTCCAAAGGAAACAATGAAATGAAAACAAGAAACTAGAAAACTATGACTAAGACTGGGAAAACAAAAACAGAACTATGGCTAGGGAAAACAACAAGGAGACTGGGAAAACCTGGGAGCAAGGAATAACGCTTGGTAAAGTCCGCAAATGCAAATCAATACTTCGCGATGTGTGTGTGTGATGAGCTGGCTTTTATGTCTGATAAACAGGAAGCTACCATAGAGGCAGCAGAGGGAGCAGCAACAGTCAGTGGGGGTAAGGGCTCCCTCTGCTGGCCTGGCGTAACATAGCCCCCCCCCAAGGAGCGGCTTCCAGACGCTCCAAAAAACAACAGGAAGAAACAGTCCAGGGGAGCGGTGGGGGGGCCAGGAGACTGAGGCAGAACAGGTTGGGTAAAGGCCCTCCAGAGCAGAGCAGGGGATTCAGGAGCCTTCCAGGGCAGAGCTGGAGGCAGAGCAGTCCTTTGAGGTGGAGCAAGAGTCTTAGGAGCCCCCCAGGGCGGAGCAGGAGGCGGAGCAGCCCTCCGGGGCGGAGTAGGAGGCGGAGCAGAGCAAGAGGCGTAGAAACCCTCCAGGGCGCAGCTGAAGGCGGAGCAAGAGGCTTAGGAGCCCTCCAGGGCAGAGCAGGAGGCGCAGGACCCCTCCAGGGCGGAGCAGGAGGAGGAGCGGCCCTCCGGAGCGGGGCAGGAACCCTCCAGGGCGGAGCAGGAGGCGGAGCGGCCCTCCGGGGCGGAGCAGGAGGCGCAGGAGCCCTCCAGGGCGGAGCAGGAGGCGCAGGGACCCTCCAGGGCGGAGCAGGAGGCGCAGGAGCCCTCCAGGGCGGAGCAGGAGGCGCAGGAGCCCTCCAGGGCGGAGCAGGAGGCACAGGAGCCCTCCAGAGCGGAGCAGGAGGCGCAGGAGCCCTCCAGGGCGGAACAGGGAGCCGCATCATGGACTGGGACCTGGGGAGAGCAGAGACAGAGGAGGCAGGCAGAGCAAGGAGAGAGGTAGAGAGTTCATAGGGGAACGTGGCCTCCCTAGCCTTGACCAGGCAGACGAGAACTTCAGGAATGGCTTTCGTGGTCGTGTCAGAGACGACAGGGAGCCTAGGCGGTGCAGGCACAGTGTGAAGCCTTGGCGGCGCAGGCAGAGCAGGGAGTCCTGGCGGAGCAGACAGAGCACGGAATCTTGGCGGAACAGACAGAGCACGGAATCTTGGCAGAACAGGCAGAGCAAGGAACCCTGGCGGAGCTGGCAGAGCAGGGGGCATAGGTGGTGCAGGCAGAGCGTGAAGCCTTGGCAGTGCGGGCAGAGCGTGAAGTCTTGGCGGTGCGGGCAGAGCGTGAAGTTCCGCTATGTACGCCACCTCCGAAAGAGGTATAGGCGCAGCGGACATGCGTGTAGATGAGGTCTCCAGAGCAAACTTGTGGGCGGACTCCTGGGCAGAAGAGGGCACTGGGGCGCAGTGTACAGCCCACACACTCAAAATGGCGATTGCCATAGCAGGTAGCGCAGTTGGCAGAGGAATGCCCTCCGGGTCAGTGGGCGTGAGGCTTGGGAGCGTTGGCTCTGCGTGACGTGGGAGCGTTGGCTCTGCATGGCTTGGGAGCGTTGGCTCTGCATGGCTTGGGAGCATTGGCTGTGCATGGCTTGGGAGCGTTGGCTCTGCATGGCTTGGGAGTGAAGGCTCTGCGTGGCTTGGGAGCGAAGGCTCTGGCAGATCAGACGAAACATGTCCCGGCTCTGGATGTTCGGGCGAGACGTGACTTGGCCTGGAAGGAACTGCTGTGACTTGATTGGGCGTGACAGGAATAGCAGTGACTTGACTTGGGATGACAGGAACAGCTGTGACTTGGCTTGGCGTGAGAGGAACAACTGTAACTTGACTCGGCGTAACAGGAGCAGCTGTGACTTGACTTGGCGTGACAGGAGCAGCTGTGACTTGACGTGACAGGAGCAGCTGTGACTTGACTCGGCGTGACAGGAGCAGCTGTGACTTGACTTGGCGTGACAGGAGCAGCTGTGACTTGACTTGGCGTGACAGGAGCAGCTGTGACTTGATTTGGCGTGACAGGAGCAGCTGTGACTTGACATGGCTTTGAGGGAGTGGTTGTGACTTGAGTTGGCTCTGCTGGGACAGCGGCGGCTGGACATGATTCAGGAGGTACTGCTGTGTCTTGATGTGACGCTGTAAGCGCTGTGGTAACTTGCTTATCTTCTGGAAGTGTTGGGGTGTTTTGCCTTGACTCAGGATGTGCTGCTTGACTTGGCTCAGGAAGTGCTGCTTGACTTGGCTCAGGAGGAACAACTGCTGTAACTTGACTTGACTTGACAGGAGCATTAGCTGTAACTTGACTTGACCTTGCAGAGACAGCAGCCATGATGTGACTTGACTTGACAAGAACAGGAGCTGTGTCGTGACTTGACTGTACCGGAGCAGCAGACATGGCGTTAACAGGCGATGGTTTGGTTGACGTGGCGTTAGCAGATGCTGGCTCAGCTGATGTGGTGTTAGCAGGCGCTGGCTTGGCTGATGTGGCGTGAGCAGGCGCTGGCTTGGCTGACGTAGCATTAGCAGGCGTTGGCATCAGGATTATGGCTTGACGTGGGTCTGGCGTGGCGGCCATCTTGGGTGCAGGCTCTGGCGTGGCGGCCATCTTGGGTGCAGGCTCTGGCATGGCGGCCATCTTGGGTGCAGGCTCTGGCGAGGCGGCCATCTTGTGTGGTAGCTCTGGTGTGGCGGCCATCTTTGCAGCGGGCTCTGGCGTGGCGGCCATCTTTGCAGCAGGCTCTGGCGTGGCGGCCATCTTTGCAGCAGGCTCTGGCGTGGCGGCCATCTTGACCAGGAACTCAGGAACGGGAGCCATCTTGTGAACGGGCTTTGGGACGGTGGCCTTCTTGTGAACAGACTCGGGAAGGGCGGCCATCTTGGGAATTGGCTCAGGAACAGCAGCCATCTTGTGATCAGGTTCGGGGATGGCGGCCATCTTGTGAACAGGCTTGGGGGTGGCAGCCATCTTGTGAACAGGCTCAGGAAAGGCGGCCATCTTGTGAGCGGGGTCTGGAAGAGCAGCCATCTTGTGAACAGGATCTGGATGGGCGGCCATTTTGTGAACGGGTCTTGGGATGGCAGCCATCTTGTGAAGGGGCTCTGGGCTGGCAGACAACTGGTGCTGTGGCTCTGGGCTTGCAAACATCTTGTGCTGAGGCTCGGGGTTAGCAGATATCTTGTGCTGTGGCTCAGGACTAGCAAACATCTTGTGCTGTGGTTCTGGGCTAGCAGACATCTTGTGCTGAGGCTCGGGGCTAGCAGACATCTTGTGCTGTGGCTCAGGACTAGCAAACATCTTGTGCTGTGGTTCTGGGCTAGCAGACATCTTGTGCTGAGGCTCGGGGCTAGCAGACATCTTGTGCTGTGGCTCAGAGTTAGCAGACATCTTGTGCTGAGGCTTTAAGCTGGCAGACATCTTGTGCTGTAGCTCCTCTAAAACACCCATAGTGAACGGAGAGCCAAACAACTGCAGTGCTAAATAAATGTATTGCTGGAGGGTCCAGCCAGGCTGGTGTAGTGGCATCAGGGAACCAAATGGCTCGGAAAGTCCACCACGAAAAAATATTATTAAACAGGCCTCATCCATTGAAGTAGCCTTTGCCAGTGTAATAAAATCCAAAATGTACTCCTCAATGGGACGCTCACCTTGACGGAGACGGATAATCTGGGTGGCTGGGTTCATGGTGAACTGCTGGTGGATAAAGCCGCTGGATCCGGGTGTGGCGAAGTATTCTGTCACAAACGGGACGACCAAGAGTGAGGATCCAAATGCAAGGCTTTATTATGATGATCGTAGACAGGCAGACAGGGTCGAAAACACCAGCAAACATGAACAGCAAAGATAATCCAATAGCGTAATCCAATAAACAAGCGTGGGTCAAAATCCAGGTGGGCAGTCCAAAGGAAACAATGAAATGAAAACAAGAAACTAGAAAACTATGACTAAGACTGGGAAAACAAAAACAGAACTATGGCTAGGGAAAACAACAAGGAGACTGGGAAAACCTGGGAGCAAGGAATAACGCTTGGTAAAGTCCGCAAATGCAAATCAATACTTCGCGATGTGTGTGTGTGATGAGCTGGCTTTTATGTCTGATAAACAGGAAGCTACCATAGAGGCAGCAGAGGGAGCAGCAACAGTCAGTGGGGGTAAGGGCTCCCTCTGCTGGCCTGGCGTAACACCCTTCTACAATTATGTTTCTTACAGGTCCTGTAGAAAGTAGTGAATAGTTAATGTGTGAAATTAATAAACAAGGTTTCCACTCTGATGTTTTAATATTGTATATGTTCTATCATTTTGTTAAAAAGTCTGTGTGATTGATTTTTATTTTTCTTCCTTTTCAAATAAAACTTCAAATAATAAAGTGTGGACATTCATCATTCTATCTTGAATCAACAAAGAAACCAAAACTACACAACCATCTTTTATCTTGGCTGGCGTAGCTGTTATAACTCAGTTACAGCAGCCACACAATATATAACAGTAAAAAGTTGAGTGTCCAGAGCCCCACTAAAGCACTGACCACTGTAATGCTGACCTAAACATTGATATTCTCCTTCAATGTTTGTTAACATCAGGTGTCTTCAACAAATCTGTTTTGGGGGCCTGAAAAGACAAGCTTTTGAACGTGATGCCTATATGAAAAATTAATTTGTGAAAAAAGATTGCATCATGTGCATGTGTATTGTTTTTGCAGAGTATTTCTTGATTGCCAACTACTTGTCTGGCATGCATAACTATTCATTAGCATAGTGTTTTTTTTTGTTGTTGTTGTTGTTGTTGTTGTTATTTTTGGTTTCCAATGAAACCAATATTTTTGTTTAAATTTTACTTATTTTTTTTTTTTTCATTTTGAATGACTAAATTGTAAACATATCATTTGACTAATTCTAAATAATTCATATGTTTTGAATTTAATTTGTTGACACAATTTTATCATGTAAATATATAGCGTATCACTTTTTACTATTTATTTCTTTATCTATTTATTCTTTTTTTTTTTTTTTTGTTATTATTACTAATAGAATATCACCACCCGCCTCTACCCACCACTTCCCTTAGCTTAACTTGTCTGTCTGTGGTCATAGTGACGACATATAATCTTACACAATATACGATTCAAATTCATCAGAAAATGTTTCCATGAAGAGATGGTGGACACTATAAATACCCAGTTTTATTTTTATTCTATTTATGCCTAAACATCTCTTCAATCCTTATTTGTTCAAAAGGAAGTGGAACTGTAAAATGCCCTAGCAGGCTAAATGCCCGAAAATCTGTGATTCGCTGATCAATCAGTGTAGTGGCTTGTGTGGGCAGCACCCAAGAAAGAGGAAGAAATATTTCTGTCTCCTTGGGCATTTTAAAACAATGTTAGTCATGTGAAATCAGTTTATAACCTTCTGGATAGCAGATTCATCTGAACACGGTAAGAGATAATGTGTGGATATTATTATGTGAAAATATGGTTAATATTTCAAATTCAGACACTTTATTCCCTGGGGGCAATTCACAAAGTCACACTGACTAACATAAACAATATACAAAAGGAATATCACAATGTACATATTAAATATAATCTGCTTTAGGCAAAAAATAAATAAATAAATAAATAAATAAAAATAAAATAATAATAATATGTGATTACAGTCAAATGAATACTGTTACAACCCGCTGACTTGTTTAATAGGACACATTCTTATTGAAAACAAATTTATTTAAATGTTTTTAAAGATTATGTTTTTTTTTTTTCTCACAATGCGTGTGTTATATTGTTTTCGTAGCGATGTCAGTCAGAATGGCTCCTCCTCTTGCTTTGCTGATTCTGCTCATGAGTCACGGTGAGTTATTGCAAAATTAACAAACCGTACATAGTTGCTTAATAAATAAACACCTTCTTTGTTACTTTCTTTAGCTGGGGGTTTGCAAGTCATTGGACTCCATAATGAGTTCTTATTGACAAATTATTTTTATTTATTATTTATATATTTTTTTGCAATCATTAAAAGTATAGTATCATGTAAACCAGTGGTTTTCAACTCCAGTCCTGGGGGTCCACTGTTCTGCACATTTTTCTGAATCTGACCCACAGCAGAAAGGCTTATTGAAAATGAAAATTCATTCTCTGCCACTAGGTGGCGATTTTGGAACAGCAGAAATAAAGAGGTTTCCCCGTTAACAGCTGTAAACTAAGCAAAGCTCATGAATGGTACTTTGTCAGGCATTTTAGGAAAGATGTGATGAAACTTTTCTGATGACATTTGCTTCCCTATAGAGATACACTCTTATGAAAAACACTAAACGCCATGATTTGACTTTTGAAATTTTGAAATTAAATCAATACTTACATGAATCCAATTCTTGTCTGTCTACTAATTCAAAGGCTTTACCGCTAACCCGCCAGGCACAACCTTGACACATTTTGGTAGACCGACTGGAAAACATGATAGGAATTTTGCGAACCCTGTTTTATCTGGTCAATGTTTCTAACTCCAAAGTTTGGATAAAACTGCTATCTGAACTCTTTTGTCCCTTCAGCTAGAATACTTTTGTAGTGTAAAGGATATGACTTTGTGATTGGTACTGATGTGGTTATTTTGGTTTGCGTCTTCATGTGCATTGCTAAAAACAAAAAAGGGACAATAAAATATTACCAATCAATCAATCAATCAATCAATCAATCAATCAATCAATCAATCAGTAAGTGTTTTAGACAATATGGTGCATGAGGAGATGTTGTTAATGAAAAAAAAATCTATATTGGGTGAAATATATTTTTGTTTTTTTAGGAGTTTATGGCCACTGTGGTTGGAATGGTTACGGCCCTTCATACATGTGTTGGTCAACAGGGTCAATGTGCTGTTACACTTGTCCATACCCACACTATCACTATACATCGTCTGATGACCAGCCCAGCAGATGTAAGTACTATACAGTATGTATGTTTTATAGTTTGTGAACCTTTTTATTCAAAGGCTGTAGTGATATAAACTGCACTGGTAAAAATATGCGGGCTCTCCTTGTCATTAATTTCTATGACTCTTTCAGTTTAAATTATTTACTTACTCTGGGCTAGAAGATCTTGATCTCATGAAGTTTACCTTTGACGCTTACAAATTATTAAATATAATTTTTTAAATATTTATCCTGTAGATCCTCCATTGAAGCCAGTAATCTACATCAGTCCATTTGGTGAAATTGTGGAGGCAGATTCAGTGACTCTGAACTGCATCAGTGATTCATACCCACCTGCGGATATCAGCTGGTTTAAAGGAGGAATGTTTATAGGATCTGGAGAAATCTACAGCATCACAAAGATCAGCTCTGATCACAGTGGAGAATACACGTGCAAGTCCAGATATGAATATATAGAGAAGTACTCTGCTGCTGTGACTTTAAATATCCTGTGTGAGTTAATGATGGTTGAGTAAATGTGACATTAAATCCTCCAAACATTGTCTTTGATGTCAAATATATTGTGATGCTGAATGACACATTTTTTTTTTAATTTTTTTTTTATTGTTTGTTTGTTTGTTTGTTTGTTTTCTGTGTGTGTTAGATTCTCCGAAGAGTGTCTCAGTTTCTATCAGTCCATCTGGTGAAATAGTGGAGGGAGATTCAGTGACTCTGATCTGCAGCAGTGATTCAAACCCACCTGCAGAAATCAGCTGGTTTAAAGAAGGAACATATTTGAAACTTGGACAAATCTACAGCATCTCAAAGATCAGCTCTGATCACAGTGGAGATTACTGGTGCAAGTCCAGAAATAAACATGGAGAGAAATACTCTGATGCTGTGACTCTGAATATCATGTGTGAGTTAATGATCATGTGCATTGTTTAGATTTTTCTAATATTTAATGTGAATTTCAATGTTTGCTTATTTGTTTTTTTTTTTAGACCCACCCAGGAGCGTCTCAGTGTCCATCAGTCCATCTGCTGAAATAGTGGAGGGAGATTCAGTGACTCTGAGCTGCAGCAGTGATTCAAACCCACCTGCAGAAATCAGCTGGTTTAAAGGAGGAACGTTTATAGGATCTGGAAGAATCTACAGCATCTCAAAGATCAGCTCTGATCACAGTGGAGAATACAAGTGCAAGTCCAGAAATCAACATGGAGAGAAAGTATCTAATGTTGTGACTGTGAACGTCTTGTGTGAGTTAATGATCATCTGCACATTGTGTACAATTTTCTAATAAATATTTTGAATTTTGAATTTTTTTGTTTTATTTTTTGAAGACCCACCCAGGAGCATCTCAGTGTCCATCAGTCCATCTGGTGAAATAGTGGAGGGAGATTCAGTGACTCTGAGCTGCAGCTGTGATTCAAACCCACCTGCAGAAATCAGCTGGTTTAAAGGAAGAATGTTTGTAGGATCTGGAAGAATCTACAGAATCTCAAAGATCAGATCTGGTGACAAAAGAGAATACCAGTGCAAGTCCATCAATGAACATGGAGAGAAATACTCTGATGCTGTGGCTCTGAACATCTTGTGTGGGTTAACGATCATCTGCACATTGTTAATTATTTTATTATATTTATTATGAATTTTAATGTTTAATGTTTAATGTTTTAATGTTTGCTTGTTTTTTAGACCCACCGAGGAGCATCTCGGTGTCCATCAGTCCATCTGGTGAAATAGTGGAGGGAGATTCAGTGACTCTGATCTGCAGCAGTGATTCAAACCCACCTGCAGAATTCAACTGGTTTAAAGGAAGAAAATTTGTAGGATCTAAAGGAATCTACAGCATCTCAAAGATCAGCTCTGATCACAGTGGAGAATACAAGTGCAGAGCCATAAATAAACATGGAGAGAAAGACTCTGATGCAGTGATGCTGGATGTGATGTGTAAGAGAACACTGGTACAGGAACTGACAGTAGATCCAATGGGTTTCATCACTGTTAATAATACATTTGATTCTTTCTATTTTAGACCCTCCAAGAAACGTAGTGGTGTCCATTAATGGATCTGGTGAAATAGTGGAGGGAGATTCAGTGACTCTGATCTGCAGCAGTGATTCAAACCCAACTGCAGAAATCAGCTGGTTTAAAGGAGGAACATTTGTAGGATCTGGAAGAATCTACAGCATCTCAAAGATCAGCTCTGATCACAGTGGAGAATACAAGTGCAGAGCCATAAATAAACATGGAAAGAAAGACTCTGATGCAGTGATGCTGGATGTGATGTGTAAGAGAACACTGGTACAGGAACTGACAGTAGATCCAATGGGTTTCATCACTGTTAATAATACATTTGATTCTTTCTATTTTAGATCCTCCAAGAAACGTAGTGGTGTCCATAACTGGATCTGCTGAAATAGTGGAAGGTGATTCAGTGACTCTGATCTGCAGCAGTGATTCAAACCCACCTGCTCTGAACTTCAGCTGGTTTAAGGAGGATGAATCCTCAGCTGTTGGATCTGGACAGAGTTTCAGTGCACTACAGAGTGGACGCTTCTACTGTGAGGCTCACAATCAACATGGATCTCAGAGATCAGACGCTGTTACTGTCACAGGTGAAGCTTTTATTAACACATTCCTGTATCTTCACATTATTTTTTGGTTTTTAGAGAGTTAATTATGATGATTTTTCTCTTTCAGTTCATCATGGTGCTGACAGCAATGTGGTTGTGATCATAGCAGCATCTGGAGGAGTATTCATCGCCATCATCGTTGTCATCATCATTATACTATTTAAAAAGTAAATTAAATAGTAAAGAGAATATAAATATAATTTTCTTTCAAATTAATGTAAAAAGGACAGTTGATTATTAATTGCTTATGTTTCCGTTTTTGACAGTCTGAGAAAAATGAACAGAAGCTCTGCTAAACACGAGTATGAGGTAAGATGATACATAAAATATAATTAAAGAAAATTAGTTAAGTAATAAAAAAACAGCTTTTACCTACATGCAGAGATGTTTGAGTGTCTGTATCTTATCTTGTTTTCCTGTAGAACGATGTTCCCACTGTAGTAGGCTCTTATACAGCTCTTGATCCCAGGTCCAGATCTTTAGAGCCATACAACATACTCACAGTAAGTGAAATCTCCAAAACTGCAATACATTGGCAAAAGAGTTTGAGCGTTCAGAAGTCAAGTAATACATATGTTTTTCACATAGACTGTCCTTCCCAGACCCGCTGTTCTTCAGTCAGGTTCTTCTAAATAAGAGTCTGACAGTAAGTTCTCAGTATGATCATTAAAGAGAAATTTTCACTCAGTTACTAGATGAGCAGGGTGTTTTTTACCAACAGTTATTGAATTCATTTCTGTTTTAAATGTGTCTTATTTCTGTTGTAGCCACGTATTGAGATGCCATGGTAGGATGAAGCACAAGTTAAACTTGACTCTACTTCTGTGGTGTTGCTGGACACCCACATCACAACTCCTGCTGAAAATGAAGGATTATATGTTTGAATGCCATCATAGAGTTTCCTTTCTGCAGTGAAGTGTTATTTCCCATTGCTTTTGTATGAATTATGTACATGTGCAACCTTAGTGTGTGATGAATGAGCTGTCTATTTGATCTAAATTAGTATTTTTTTTTTTGCTTTGAGTTGTTGCAAGATTATTTTATCTGTGTATTAAAGGGTCGATGTGACTGTAATTTCCCTTTATAATGTAACTTTAAGAGCAGGTGAATAATAATAATAATAATAATTAAAAAAAAACTGTAAACAGTCTGCAAAGTTGTTTATCAAAAAGTGAAATTACAGTGTTTACAGTTTAGCAGCTTTACCTGTTGGCAGAATGTTTTTTTTTTTTTTTTTTTTTTTTTTCATATATGCATGATGTTTTTATGCCATTATTTTAAGACCAGACTGGAGTGCTGTTGTTTTATGTAAAGGTGCATGCTAGGATTGCTAGGTTGTCACAACAAAACCTGCCCAATTGCTGTTCAAAACTAGCCCAATCGCATTTTGAGGGAGGTCTTTCATTAAAAATCACATTCTGGGGTCTAAAATACACCGGTAAATTTGCATGCAGGGGCTACATATGATGTTATTGGGGTCTTTTCAACCTGCAACATCAAAAACAACCACAGATTGGGCAACACAGATGGTAGCGTTCACTAACTAGTAATCCTCTTTGTGCCAATCACAACAGGCTTGGCTAGCTGACCAATCAGAGCAGAGTAGGAGTATGGAAGGGAGGGGTTTACAGACATTACGCTCACAAAAGAATTGGTCCCACTTTACATTAGGTGGCCTTAACTACTATGTACTTACATTTAAATTAATCATTTGGTACAATGTACTTATTGTGTACATACATGTTTTTACATTGTACTTATCTTTAAAAAAAAAACCTAAGTGTAATTACATTTGTAATTAATTTCTGTAATTATGACTGTTGACCAATCCCTTAGACCCTAACCCACCATTAAACCTACTCATACCACCAAACCTGTCCCTAACCTTACCCTTATCCCACCTTAATACAGGCAAAAGTGTTTTGCAATGCAATGTGATCACATTAAGTACTTATTTTTTGATGTAAGTACATAATAGTTAAGGTCACCTAATATAAAGTGTGACCAAAGAATTGAATTAACTGTTTAGAAAGCATGGACAAATGAGTCTATGTATGAATGTATATTCTGAGAAAATTACAATGTTTACTGACCTTAGATGCATTAAAAACTGTTTTAGGAGACTCAACACAATATTAGGACATAAAAAAAAAACATATGACCTGCTCCTTAAAATGCTCAAATGCTCGAACCATATTCAACATTAATTTTTGAACCTGTGCTTTACAGTGCTTTTCAAACTGGCCAAGCCATGTGATTTCAGCAAGTGATGTTTTGTTATTTCACACAATGTCACTTTTTTATTCAAAATTATGATATTGATGCTAAAAGTAGATGATCACACAGGGAACTCCTAAGCTGAAAATATGTTTGTAAGCTTTATATTGTAATGACTAAACACATGCAGACAAACTTTGCACAGACGTATGGTGCCATTGCGTAGTTCAGCCTAAGAGTGGCACTCTAATGTTGACAGGCTTTAAGTACACAAGACACAGAAACAGAATGTTTTTTTTTTTTTTTTTTTTTTTTAGAATTGCCTAAATGTAGTATTTGTGGACTTAAAGGAATATTTGTGGGGTGTTGCAGAGCTGGGGAGGCTCAGGCACCCTCCTGCTTACAACATTAGCTGACACTTTAGCAGCATTAGCTGAGAAACCATTTTGATTATTTCGATCAGTAACATATGTTGAGACAGTGTCGGTGGGCTTTGATTCATTGTGAGGTTGGGATTCTGGATGTGGTCATCTCCTGTCCCACTCACTTTTACTGCCCACCACTCACTTTCAGGTCTAGTATTGTCAATAAACTAAAGGCAAATAGTAAATCTCTCAGGGACATTTAAAAATAACTTCTCTGTCTGTGGTTAAAATGACAACATCAAGTCTTACTCAATGTATGTTTCAAAATTATTGTAATGTTTCCAGAAGCAGAGGCCAGAATACAAATTGTTGGACCCTGCTAACAAACTTTTATTTTTATTTATTTATTTATTTTGTATTTTATACAAATAAAATATCATGCAACTTCAGTTAAAAGTAAAAAAAAAAAAAAAATGCAACTTAAAAAAAGTTAAAAGTAAAAAATAGCTTTTAGCTGTTGTGACACAGGAGCGTACATTGGTTACAAGCTGATACCCACCCACTCGCTTGACCGGTGCAAATGCTAGCAGAAGGGCCATCTTAAAGGGGTCATCGGATGCCCATTTTCCAGAAGTTCAAATGATTCTTTAGGGTCTTAATGAAAAGTCTATAATATACTTTGGTTAAAAATTCTCAATAGTAGTGTAAAAACACAGCCTTTTACCTTGTCAAAATCAGCTCTGCAAAAACTCAGCTCATTTTAAGACATGGCCCCTTTAAATGCCAACGAGCTCTGCTCGCCCCGCCCCTCTCTGGGATTAAGAGACATATGTGACCCTGGACCACAAAACCAGTCATAAGGTTAAATTTTACAAAACTGAGATGTATACATCATATGAAAGCTCAATAAATAAGCTTTCTATTGATGTATGGTTTGTTAGGATAGGACAATATTTGGTCGAGATACATCTATTTGAAAATCTGAAATCTGAGGATGCAAAAAAATCTAAATGCTGAGAAAATCACCTTTAAAGTTGTCCAAATTAAGTTCTTAACAATGCATATTACTAATCAAAAATTACATTTTGATATATTTACAGTAGGAATTTTACAAAAAATCTTCATGGAACATGATCTTTACTTAATTTCCTAATGATTTTTGGCATAAAATAAAAAACGATAATTTTGACCCATACAATGTATTTTTGGCTATTGCTACAAATATACCCCAGCGACTTAAGACTGGTTTTGTGGTCCAGGGTCACATATAATGTTTATGTTAGCCGCATTTAGCCGTGTTTAGCGGCGAAACTTGCCAACAAGCACATTATTAAGAAAGGCCATTCACAAAGATGCATAAAAAAATCTTTATATTCACTTCTGCTGTGGGTGAAGCTGCATCAGGAATGATTCGCAGGAACACAAAGGCATATGCAGACCGGGGGTCCGTTCTTCGTACCTCGCTAACTAAGTTAGCTGGATTTGATTGTTGACGATTTCGCGTGATCTTGGATCATTCGGTTCTTCGACGCTCATCCGGGACTTGCTGTCATAGCAACAGATCCGTAAGCGTAAACCTGCTCTGGAGCAGGCTGTAAACAGGATTAGATCGCGGCTACTCAGTTATGTCAGCTTTATTTATACGAAAGCAACAGCGATATTTGCCCAATTAATTTGTACTATTATATTACAAGTCAAAGATGACCGCACATATATGTGATGCAGGGTAATAAAAAAAAAATGCAGTCTGTCGTTTGAAAAGTGCATATGTCACTTAAACATAGTTTGTGTAGTTTGTTAAACACTGTTTTTCCATAAATAAATATTATCAGTGTAACTAAAGATAATGCAGTATTTGATTCTCTTATTGATTTCATACAGACACATATAGGTCATTTTCTAAAAAAGGGAAATGAACTATTAATCATTCTATTTCATTTGATTATTTCACATTTAATTTATATTTTAGAGTAGTAATAGTAAATTACTTTGTGGAATCAAGATGAGAGACCACGGCTATAAAAGCGAAGGTGGATTTACCTAGAAGCTTTTGTTTCTTTAGCTCAGTATACTCTATTTTTTGCTGGAGACTTCTCTTATAGAGCAAATGGATGTCACCCTGTTTCATTTGTAGAGACAACATTTAATGGTCAATACATGTCATAAAGGAAGTAAAATTAATTACAAGACTGTCCACCTCTGTATCAGGCCTCTCTGCCTGAAAGTCACACTGCAGTCAGAAATAGAAGTACACAAGCAGATACAAATTCAGGCCAAATTATGCATGCACTTACAGGTACTTCCTCCAAACCACAGTCATCTGACAGGGTTGCTTCACTGTCCTGTGCAATGGAAACAAAATGGTGTTACAAAGGGATGTGATACTGCCCCCACACAGACTTTTTTTTTTAAATTATTTATACCAATAGTCAGTATTGAACTTCAGAGTAAGCAAATTATATATATATATATATATATATATAATAATAATAATCCCAATTTACTGTGCATACTTCAATCACACTGTGCTGTCAGTATCTGAGGAGAAGGACTTTTATTCTGGAACAGGAAGCTCAGAAACCCTTATTCTGAAAGGGGAAGTTGTTCCTCAAAGGTTCTCATGTGCAGTAGAAACAAAGAACATGTAGAGTGAGCTGGGAGCATATGCTGAGAGGTGTCTGAAGCTGGAAAAAGACTGAAAAACAGGGGAATTGTAAAGTACTGACCATCTCCAGGGAAGCTACTGGTGGGAAACAGTTTTATGTTTGAATGCTAGTTCACAGTTTGTTGCTAAAGTTGTAAATGCTAGCTTGCTAACCCTAGCTAATTGTTTTGACTAGCTTGTGGATGTAGCAGCATGTAAATGGTAATTCAGGATTCCTTTAGCATTGTTGTTTATGACTTTTGTTAAAGGGTAACTATGTTTGTGTGTATAGATAACCAAAGTAATCCATGTTTTGTCTTTTGCATTGTAAAGGTTTTCAACCTGACTTTCAACTTACCTATATGACTGTCTGGCATCTGAATGGATTATTTACAAAGTAAACAAAGGAAAAAAGGAAATCAAGGAAGTTGTTGTCTGAGTTGATCCATCCTAACCTGCAGTTGGTCGAGCCTTTTTCAAGTTTGGGTAGACTTAAGCAAAAAACCCCAGAAAACTTGACAGTTGAAAACCAACGCTGTGCCAGCTGAAAAATCAATTGTTTGTCAGTGGATGACCAACATACAGCAAGTTTAGCATTTGGACAAGAAGATTAAAGGCTTAAGTAAGTCCAAGTAGGAAAGTTGCTGCTGTTGTGACCATTGAAGAGACACCTGTGGCTTTAGAAAATTATTCAGAAAGTGAATTAAGCTGACAGACCAAGATGTCAGTTGAAGCTCTTGGCAAATCACTGGATCAGCTGAAGAAAGAGCGAACAGTAGCCAAAAGCTGTTTCACAAAGCAGGCGAATTACCTCAGCAGGAGAGCAGGTACTTTAATTGAGTCAGAGCTCAGAGAAGAATTCTCCAGGCTCTCTGCTGATGCACGGAAAGTCATTGAAGCCAATGATGAATACAGAGCTGGGCTTGAGGCGGAGCTCGGAGCCGAAGGTGGTGGAGAGCTTGATGAAGAGCAAGATACAAACCTCAAAAAGGTCACAGATGACTGTGAACAGAGATATGATGAGGTTAAATCCATTGTTCAGACCAACCTCTGGACTAGATATGGGCGAGACATATTGGAAGCTGCTTTTGAGGAAGCAGAAAGAGCCTGTAGATATGCATATTCAATATCTGTGGAGAGCATTAACTGTGAAGTCTATGAAGTCCACCTCACTATGGTGGAAAAGTGCATTAAGGAGTCTTCTAAAGCACTATCAGCCTGGCAGGTATGGATCTCTTCATCAGAGGAAGGTGAGTTTCGAAAGCGAACCAAGGATTTAAGGGGAACTTTTATCGACCTTGAGATAAAGAAGGCTGAGTTTGCCAGAGCACGGAGGGTTGCTGGAGAAACACATGCTACGGATGTGAAACCATCAGTAACAGGACAAGTAGCATCAATTGTGAAGCTCAAGCCAACTCAACTGCCTACATTTAGTGGATGCAGAAGAGAATTTCATCGCTGGAGGACAGATTGGCAAAGTCTTCAAAAGCAGGGTGAGCCAACAGGTTCATCAGAAGTTAAAAAGATTCAGCTTCTTGATAGTGTGGCTGAGAAAATTGTTAAAGACCTTAGACTCTCATCTTACAAGACTGCAGATGACATCTTCAGAGTGCTGGAAAACAGGTATGGAAATAAGTACACAATTGCTCTTGAGATTGTTGAAGAATTGGAGCAAGTACCACCTGTTAAAGGAAACCAGCCGAGAAAAGTAGTAGACTTAATTCAGATAATAGAGAAAGCTCTCACTGACCTCACAGATCTTGGGAACACTGGTGCCATCAAAAACCCTCTAGTTGTAAAATCCATTGAGAGCAAGCTACCAGAATTTGTGAAGAGAGATTGGCTTACCTTCATGGTGGATCCCAATAATGTTGTTGACCAGGATAACCACTTTGACATGCTCCTCACCTTCCTGAAAAAACAGGAGATGATCTTCGAGAGATTAGACCACCTACAAATGATGGACAAGTCAGAGAAGACAGATAAAGCAGAAAGGAAATTTAACAAAAGATATGCATCAACAAAAGCCACCAAAAAGGAGGATGTGGATGAAGGGTGCATTGTCTGTGGGGATGAGAGACACAAGGACAAGATTTTCTTCTGCAGGAAATTTAAAGGCTTGAAGCTGTCAGAAAAAGAGGCTGTTGTGAAAAGGGCTGGTGTATGCAGGAAGTGCTTAGGATGCCACAAGGATGATGATGGCTGTAAAAGCACCTATTTGTGCAGAAATAACGACTGCAAAAAGGATGCTTTAGGTCACCATTTCTTTCTCTGTCCAAGAGGAGTTAGCAAGAGGCGTGACTCTGATAAACCACAGAGTGACGTGAGAAGTAAAAGGGGTCTAACTGAGGAACAGGAACAGCTCTTAAGTGAACTTTCCCCAGAGTTGGCAGAAAGGTGCAGGAAGGCTTTTACTAACAATTCATCCAAAGTCAAATGTTTTGCTGAGTCTCGGATTAGTCTCTTGAATGAGACTGGGTTGAGAGAACTTCCAGTCATAATGATGTTGCTGGAAGTGACAGCAAATGCAGGACAGAAGATAGGAGCCCTGTTGGACCTGGCATCGGACACCAATTACATCACTCATAAAGCCGCTCATAGATTGAACCTCAGGAGCGAGAATATTACACTCATTGTGCATGGAGTGGGTGGAATGTCCACCAAAGTAGCCACAAAGAGATATCTCCTCAGAGTCCGAGTCAAAACCTCCACTGGAACTGAAAGGGCACATGAGCTCATCTGTTACGGCCTAAAGGATATTGCAGAAGTCCATCAAGTAGTTAGACCTGAACAGTTGAAGAGGTTCTTCCCGGGAGTTGATATTGAGGAGCTGAGGAGACCTAAGGAGATTGAGCTGCTCATAAGTCACAGAGAAGGGAGACTTGCCCCGCAAAGAGTGAAAGTTGTAGGGGATCTTGTCTTGTGGGAAAGCCCCCTAGGAAAGATGGTAGGTGGAGCACACCCTGACCTATTTGAGCAAGTTAATGTGGCTGCACACAAATCAAAGACTCACTTTGCTCGTTCCATGAGGACTGCTGCCGTCAAGTATGAGGAAACAGTGACTGGGCTCCCCTTCAGGAAGAAAGCGGTTCACCTTCAGGACACCATGGCAGAGGCCAAACACACAGCTGCGACTCATAGAGACTTCCTGGAGTGGTGGAGATGGGACAGCATCGGTGCGGCCTGTGACCCAAAGTGTGGTGGATGTCGCTGCGGGAACTGTCAACCTGGAGGCAAGGAGTTGACCCTAGCAGAGGAAAGGGAGCTTGAAATCATAAAAGATGGCCTTATATATGTTATGGAGGATGAACATAGCAAGTCCCCACACTGGGATACAAGGTACCCCTGGGTAATGGATCCATCTTGCCTTCCCAACAACAGAAGTGGTGTTGAGGCCACTTTTTTAAGAACAGAGAAGCGGCTTATGAAGGAACCCGAGTGGCTCACTGCTTACACGGATCAAGTTCACGAGATGGTTGAGAGGAAAGCTGCAAAGAAACTAACAAAGAAAGTGATTGATGGCTGGAAAGGACCAGTTTGGTATGTTAGCCATTTAATAGCGCCGAACCCACACTCTGTCTCTACTCCAGTGCGTCTTGTCTGGAACAGTAGTCAACAGTTTAAGGGAGTGAGTATGAATGATCTCCTGTTAAAAGGACCAGATGTTTTGAACTCCATCAGAGTCGTCCTGCTAAGATTTAGAAGAGGAGTGCATGCTGCCTTAGGAGACATCAAAAAAATGTATAACTCTGTGTGGTTGAAGGAGCGTGAGATGCATTTGCACAGATTCCTCTGGAGGGACAGGCAGGACGAGGAAATAGAGGAGTATGTTATCACAAGAGTGAACATAGGTGACAAACCTGCTGGATGCATAGCTCAGCTGGCTATGAGAGAAACTGCAAGACTCCCCAAGTTCTCTAATCTAGAAGAGGCCCGAAGAGTACTGGAAGAGAACAGCTATGTGGATGATATACTGACATCACATAATGACGTATACAGGCTGGGTGAAATTACTAAAGAAGTTGAGGAAATACTGAAGGCAGGTGGGTTTTTCCTGAAGCCGTGGATCCAGTCTGGGCAAAGTGGGAGGAGGGATGGTGAAATATCAGCCCACATGGTGAATACTGCATCTGTGGAGGACAAATCATTTGTGCTGCCAAATCAGATGAGAGAAGAGGACAACAAAGCCTTAGGCATTGGGTATCTGGTAGAGGAAGACAAACTCTACATGATGACCTCAATTAACTTCTCAAGGAGGAGAGGGAAGATGAGGACAGGCCAAGACCTTTTAATGGAGGAGGTGAGAGCAAAGACACCTGACCCCTTAACAAGGCGGGAGCTACTGAGTCAGGTAGCTGGGCTCTATGATCCCATTGGACTGGTCAGCCCAATGAAACAAAAGGGTGCTATCCTTGTCAGGAAGACTTTTCAGGAATCAGGGGGTGGATATATGGTTCAGAGCACCTGGGACAAACCACTATCTGAGGGTCTCAGAGACGAGGCCATCAAGTTGTTTCAAGAGTATGCACAGTTAGGACGAATCAAGTTCCATAGGAGCCTTACACCACAAGGTTGGAGAGGTAATCCATGGGCCATCACTTTCTCTGATGGGAGTGACAAGTCCTACGGAGCTGTTTTGTACCTAAGGTGGGAAACAGACCAAGGTATAGAAGTCCGACTAGTGGAGTCTAAGGCCAAACTGACACCACTGGACCAAAAAGGGGATGCTATTAAAGCTGAGCTTTGTGGTGCAGTCTTTGCTGCAAGGCTCAGGAAGTATATGGAGAAGTATGGCCAGATGAAGATAAACCGTTGGTTCCATTTAATTGACAGCCAAACAGTACTGGGAGCCATTCAACGAGACAGCTATGGCTACCAAACATTTTTCGCCAATAGAATAGGGGAGATCCAAAAGGCTGGGCTTGTTAAGGATTGGTGGTGGATACCAGGTAGCATGAACATTGCAGATATCATCACAAGAGGAGCTGACTTGAAAGATCTTCAAGGGGCTTGGCAAACTGGACCAGGATTTCTGAAATGCCCATTGGCTGACTGGCCAGTAAAGTCTGCTGGAGAAGTTGTGGCTGATGCCAGAGATAACATCAATAAAATGCAGAGAAAGACATTTACAGCAGTCCTTACAAGAGCTCAGACGAAGTCTGAAACACCTCAAGCCGATAGCATTGCTGACCTGTCTCAACCCAGTCTCTGTTCAGAAACATCTCACACTGACCAAGGGTCAAGACAGGAAGAGTTATTAGATACAAGAATCCCTGTAGTTTCAGCTATCAAAAACCTGCTAGATGTGAAGCGGTTCAGTAGCCTATCCAAGTTGGTAGGAGTTGTTGCTCGGGTAAGGCAGGCTGCGGACATGTGGATGGACCTTAAGCATCATGCTGTAAAGCCAGCAAAGTGGGAGGCATCTCCTTCAAAGGAAAAGCCCAAAGCACTAGTGTATAGTGTTGGAGACCGGAAATATGCCTTCAGAATCCTCTGCCTGGCAGCTCAAGCAGAAGTAACATTCCCTGACACCACCCTCAACCGATTAGTGACATTTAGAGGAAAAGATGGACTTCTAGTCTGTGGAGGAAGGATCCAAGCCTTCAATGAAGACAAAATAGCGGTGCCCATTCTCCCTTATGATGCATGGATATCCACGTTACTTGCTCGAGAGGCTCATGCTGTGAACCACGAAGGGGTGGCAGGAACGCTTTTAAGGATGAGAAGCAAAGCTTGGGTTGTCAAAGGAAGAAGAGTAGTCAAAAGGGTAATGGATACCTGCGTCACCTGCAGAAAAATGAGGGCTAAACTATGCCAACAGATAATGAGTGACTTGCCACCAGAGCGCTCAGGACCAGCAGCTCCATTTGAGTTTACCACTATGGACCTGTTCGGACCTTATGAAGTCAGAGATGAGGTGAAGAAGAGAGTGAAACTTAAAGTCTGGGGAATAGTGTTCAGCTGCATGGCATCTAGGGCCATCCATGCTGATGTTGTCAGCAATATGTCATCCGAAGGCTTTCTACTTGCCTATCAAAGGTTTACATCTCTGAGAGGACACCCTAGCAAGGTGTGGTCTGATCCAGGCACAAATTTTGTTGGAGCCAAACCTGCCCTTGATGACCTCTATAAGTTCTTGGAGTCTCTAGAAGGATCAGAAGTGGAAAGAGAAGCTGCTACACATGGCACAAAGTGGTCTTGGAGGATCCACCCAGCGGATTCCCCTCACAGAAACGGAGCAGCAGAGGCAGCCGTTCGAACTGTAAAAAGAGCCCTGCAGAACTTAGGTGGAGATGGTGTTTTCACGTGGGGAGAATTTCAGACCTTTGTGTACATGGCAGCCAATCTGGCTAATGAGAGGCCTATAGATGCAAGGGCACAAAGCCAGGAAGACTGCATTGGTTATATCACGCCAAATTCGCTCCTGCTGGGACGTTCCTGCTTAAGAGGAGACCCCGGACATTTCCAGTTTGAGGGCTACCCCTATGAGAGACTAAGGATGATCCAGTCAGAGGTGAATAAATTTTGGAAGAAGTGGTGTCAGTTGGCAGGGCCAAACCTCTTTGTCAGGAGCAAGTGGCACACAAGGGAGAGAAATGTCGCTGTAGGAGACGTTGTTTGGCTTGCTGACCAAAATGCCCTAAGAGGTCAATTCAAGCTGGCCAGGGTAATCAGTGCAAAATCTGATGAGAGAGGGATTGTGAGAGACGTCCAGGTTAAAACCTTTCCCAGCTATCCAGTAATGATCAAGAAACCAGTCAAAGAAAGTGGGAGTCAAAATGTCAAGGATGGGAAAAGGGCCACCATAAAGATCCCTGCCACAATTCTCCATAGAGATGTCAGGCGCATTATCGTCTTGGTTCCAGTGGAGGAGCAACAGAAAAGAGATTCAACAGCTTCAGCATGTGTTGTATGACCTCCTTGGGTTCAGTACCAGGAGCTCAAGTGGGAGGTGTGCTGTCAGTATCTGAGGAGAAGGACTTTTATTCTGGAACAGGAAGCTCAGAAACCCTTATTCTGAAAGGGGAAGTTGTTCCTCAAAGGTTCTCATGTGCAGTAGAAACAAAGAACATGTAGAGTGAGCTGGGAGCATATGCTGAGAGGTGTCTGAAGCTGGAAAAAGACTGAAAAACAGGGGAATTGTAAAGTACTGACCATCTCCAGGGAAGCTACTGGTGGGAAACAGTTTTATGTTTGAATGCTAGTTCACAGTTTGTTGCTAAAGTTGTAAATGCTAGCTTGCTAACCCTAGCTAATTGTTTTGACTAGCTTGTGGATGTAGCAGCATGTAAATGGTAATTCAGGATTCCTTTAGCATTGTTGTTTATGACTTTTGTTAAAGGGTAACTATGTTTGTGTGTATAGATAACCAAAGTAATCCATGTTTTGTCTTTTGCATTGTAAAGGTTTTCAACCTGACTTTCAACTTACCTATATGACTGTCTGGCATCTGAATGGATTATTTACAAAGTAAACAAAGGAAAAAAGGAAATCAAGGAAGTTGTTGTCTGAGTTGATCCATCCTAACCTGCAGTTGGTCGAGCCTTTTTCAAGTTTGGGTAGACTTAAGCAAAAAACCCCAGAAAACTTGACACACACAGTGGGAACAGTTAAAAGTCATGGAGTGTTATGCAAAACTACACACTACAAAAATAAAAATAAACGTTAAAGTACAAAAAGCATTTTAATTAAGGCAACAACCAAATATTTTACATTGTACAAATAGAATTATAAGCTCATTAACCAGTTATGAAGGTGCTGCTGGTCTAAGGAAGAGCTGCCCCCAGGGATGCCCTCAACAATGGGTCTAGTGGCATTCAACCCTAGGGCCAGCTCCTCTGCCGGGGTGTGAGGGGGTGCAGGACCACCAGCTATCTTTTTTTGCTCCGCCCTTTTCTTGGTTGCTGTTATAAACAAACAAACAGATTTTTTCAGAGTCTCTTTTCAAGAGACTAAAAGCAATATAAGTGATAAATATTACCATTCTGTAGAATATTCTTATATTTCACTTTTACTTGTTCCTATATTCTAGTGGGTCCTGTTCTCTTCCCTGATTCCCTTTAAAATAATATAATTTTAGTATCTTGAAAAGAGACTCTGAAATAATCTGTTTGTTTGTTTATAACAGCAACCAAAAAAAAGGGAAGAGCAAATATAATATAATATAATATAATATAATATAATATAATATAATATAATATAATATAATATAATATAATATTATATAATTTGTTTCATTTGTTGTTTTTGTTTAATAATAGTTTAATTTGTCTCCTTCGACATGTTCGCAGACCAATCAAAGAGTTGCCGATCAATGTTTCTACTATCGATGCGTAGCCCCTTTTAAGCCACCCAGTGATCACAGATTACTTCATCCAGCTATACTAATCATCAACAACAGGTGCGTTCGGAGAACCGGAATAGCGAGCTCATAGTTAGCGCGATGATTTGATCTTGGATGTGTCATTTGATCTTGGATGTAGTAAGCGAGGTACGAAGAACGGACCCCGGGATCGTGCTTTCCTTTTAACAGTGAAAGTAACATTTTCCTCTGCATCTTCAGTAAATGACGATTGCTGTGTTCAGTATTACATCCAACAACAGAACACCTCAATCGCTCAATTAGAGTATTCCTCTGCACCTGAGTCACACAATGGCAGTGTATTCAGACTGTTTCAGCTCGGTGAGGAGAGTTGTTTCACTATAAGGAACTTTGCAAGTATATGTCAACTTAACCCTTAACCTAACCTAACAGTCTACTTTGAGAGTTAGTAGACATGTAGTTGCAAATTAATGAAAATTAGTTGACATGAAATTGTTTACATTATCAGTTTAACGCCTGCTGGAGATCAGTCTCAACAGAAGACGGTAAGAGTTACTGATTATGTGTAAATTAAGACTGATTAATACTGTTGTTGAGACCAATTAGAAATACCTTCAGTCTAACAAATAGATGGTGTTTCATGGATATTTTGGTGAAGGTGATTTTCTCATGATATGTGTTATATTAGTCATATAGTGATGTCAGTCAGAACGGCTCCTGCTCTTGCTCTGGTGATTCTGCTTGTGATTCATGGTGAGTCTCTTCCATTGGAGAATTAATATGATGTTGTTAATAATGAAACTTGTTCTTTGTAACTTCCTTTAATTATGGGTCTGCCAATCAGCATTACTCCCTGTTAAATGTTTCAGTTATGCTTTATTTTGATTATCCACTTTAGACATTCTACTCACCATGAGTAACTTCATTTCAAAGCAATTTCATGTTTCATTAATTTGCAACTACATGTCTACTAACTCTCAAAGTAGACTGTTAGGTTAGGTTTAGGGTTAAGTTGACATATACTTGCAAAGTTTCTTATAGTCAGTATGTTGTATTTTGTGGACCCATCAAAACAAAGTGTTGGAAGATATTAAGCAGACAGTCTACTAATACTCTAATGACTTATAATTGACATTTCATTGGAAAGTAACTTACCATGTCTAAAGTAGACTGTTATAATAAGGTGTTACCAATGTTCCATTGGCACTTTTTATATATATTAATCAAAAACACATTATCACGTAAACATTAGTCAGAGCCGTTTCTAAATTTTACATAAATGTCTCTACCACATGGAAATGTGGCAAGTTTATGTCAGCATAGGTTTGGGACAACATCAGAAAACATATGAGAGAATCTCACACATCTCACACACATCTGTGCACTAAAGGGGTCAACAATGACAATGCACTACACTTATACATACCCTACTGGACATCAGATCATGAAAGTGTTCTGGACCAAAAAACAAATTAAAAAAAAGGATGAAGAGTTTCCAGATTTGTTTGAGGATCCTGAATACAGTCAGAGGCTTCAGTATCTGAGATAAACAGCAGAACTGCACCATCAGACTGAGTCATGTGACACTGAAAATTGAGCAAGAGGACTATTTCAGATTCACTACTAAAGTAACAGAAGGAAGATAACCAACAGAAAGAACCACAGAATAAAATCAATAAAATAATATAATTCGTTTTTCCTAGATGTTTATATATATATCCTTCCTCTTTCCCTGTAGAACGATAATCCCAGTGTAAGCACACGTACGGCTCTAGACCTCAAGTCTAGATCTTCTGACCTGTACAACACACTCACAGTAAGTGAAATGTCAAATAAATAGTGCAAAAGAGTTTGTGCTTTCAAAAGTGAGGTAATATACAAAATAATCAATGTGTCTTTCATGTAGCCTGTCCATCCCAGACCTGCTGTCCATCAGTCGGAATATGAGAATCTGTCAGTAAGTAGATCCACAAGTCTTCTCACATAAGCTAGTCTAGAAGAGTAATTTCACCAACAGCAAACACATTTGAACAATCTGTGTGAATGTGTTTCCCTTGTCTTATTTCTGTATAACCACAGTGAGACGCCACAGTAAGATGAAACACAACTATACTCATCTTCTGTCTCATCGCTGGACACCCTCCTGATAAAAAATTAAAACACCTCTTTAGAGTTTACATTCTGCTGTCATGTCTAAGTGTCAATAATAAACATGTTTTTAATTGTGAGCTATAATAAAGAACCTTATAAATGAACTAATGTTACTGATATGTGCAAGAATGCTTAAATGCTTTTTACTTTTTAAATAAAAATAATCATGAGTAGTAAATGGTCCTGTGTTGAGAAAAAAAAAGAGAAGAAAAAAGTTTGCTTTCGCAGCCTCATTGTGTGTTATAATTGTGCTTTTACAAACATTTCTAACTAAAACTGCTGATTGTATTTAGGCTTCAGAATTCATTTTCCATCTTCAAATTTCACTTCTGAAGATTATCATGATGAACAAAACTTTTCACAGAGTTAATTTTCTGCAATAATTAGTACTGAATCCACTAAGCACTTAAAGGGGTCATCGGATGCCCATTTTCCAAAAGATTATATGATTCTTCAGGGTCTTAATGAAAAGTCTATAATATACTCTGGTTAGAAATTCTCAATAGTAGTGTAAAAAACAGCCTTTTACCTTGTCAAAATCAGCTTTGCAAAAACTCAGCTCATTTTAAGACATGGCCTCTTTAAATGCCAACGAGCTCTGCTCTGTAGGGTGGTTGTGTACACAAACTACCAACACACATTAATGTGCAAACAACATGTAAAAGTTAGTTTTGCTTCCAATGACCCCTTTAAGCACCTTCTACAGGAGAAAGTTCAAGGGTCAGCCAAACAAATTACATTTGATATGAACAGACAGTTTCCTCTGGGACTCATCTGTCTGTTTCTTAATGGGGTCACATGATCACACAGTCAACACTAGATAGATGCTGCTGTGAGTTTGGACACGCCTTGTTTTCTCACATTAGTCATCGCTACAGAGAAAACTATTAATGTCCATATTTAGAGTTTCGCAAGATAACCAGAAACAATAGAGAAACAACAGTCATTTCAAAAACGCTTAGATGATCTTATATGATGTGTTGTGTGCAACTTCAATATTATTTTGCTCTACTAACTCTTGAGGAGTTCTTACTGTTTGTTTAATTGCTAAATTGCCATTAATTTATTGTATTAGTTTATGAAATGCACAATCAATCATTTATTTTCTTGTTTTACCAGGAAGAGATGAAATACACATGTAAGTTTAAAAACATAAAAAGCATCTCTACAGACTACAAAGTTTCTCAGTTTTCATGAAGATAAAGTTTATACCTATTTTATGATGTTAGTCTAATGTCGCCTCTGTGCTGGTTGCCATCTTTAGACTGTGCTTCTGTTATATCTGTACTACGAGGTGTCATAGGTGACCCCTTTAAGTGACAATCTGGATATGAAAGTAAGTATCTCTCAGATCCACCAATAAGAACCAGTCCGCTGTGCAAATCTGTGCAAGGATCGAGGATGGGACAGAGGCCACCATCTTTCCCTGGAACAAGGAAATAATGGCTATTAAAGCCTGACTTGCTACGTGTTGGCAGGACCATTTACACAATGCCTTTCGCCAACAGACAATTTACTTCAGAGCAGATAACGTGATCGTTGTTGTCCTGAACCGAAGTTTGAACAGCATTTTTAGTTAATTCATACCTGACCATTCCCATAATCTAAATCTAAACTTCATGACACAGTTTTGATTATACACACATTCCATATCAATTCACTGACTAATCAATCAATCTGATTCAATGACAAATCAAAATACTGTCAGAATGATTTGTTATTTCAGTTTTTCCACTGCTCGTGTGGGCAGGAGTCAAGAAAGAGGAGGGAACATTTTCTGTTTGCACAATCATTTTAAATGAACAATATAAACCATGAGACATTATCAGTTTAATGCCTGCTGGAGATCAGTCTCAACAGAAGACGGTAAGAGTTACTGATTATGAGTAAATTAAGACTGATTAATACTGTTGTTGACACCACTGAGAAGTATCCTCAGTCTAACAAACAGATTTGGTGAAGGTGATTTTCTCATGATATGTGTTATATTGGTCATATAGTGATGTCAGTCAGAACGGCTCCTGCTCTTGCTCTGGTGATTCTGCTTGTGATTCATGGTGAGTCTCTTCCATTGGAGAATTAATATTATGTTGTTAATAATGAAACTTGTTCTTTGTGACGTCCTTTAATTAGGGGTCTGCAAATCAGCATTACTCCCTGTTAAATGTTTCAGTTATGCTTTATTTTGATTATCCACTTTAGACATTCTACTTACTATGAGTAACTTCATTTCAAAGCAATTTCATGTCAACTAATTTTCATTAAATTTGCAACTACATTTCTACTAACTCTCAAAGTAGACTGTTAGGTTAGGTTTAGGGTTAAGTTGACATATACTTGCAAAGTTTCTTATAGTCAGTATGTTGTATTTTGTGGACCCATCAAAACAAAGTGTTGGAAGATATTAAGCAGACAGTCTACTAATACTCTAATGACTTATAATTGACATTTCATTGGAAAGTAACTTACCATGTCTAAAGTAGACTGTTAAAATAAGGTGTTACCAATGTTCCATAAACTTCAAAAACACATTATCACATAAACATTAGTCAGAGCTGTTTCACACAGGGATGTTCTCAATAATGAAGTTTAAGGTCAAAAGTCAAGTGTTTGTGTATGTTGTTTACAGCTATTCATAAATGTCTTAGATTAGGATCATTTTAAAAATTCTGTCCTCCAAGTAGTTAAAATTCCACTGGAGTAAAAGTGGGACAACAAGCCACAATATATATGACAACAGGACTGATGCATACAAAGTAGATTAAATGTTGCTAAGTAAAATCTTTATCTGTTGATTAGATTTGGTTTTTAATACATATACTGGAACAGAGCAGATATATGTTGTGTTTTGGATGTTGGTGTGACCTGTGGTTTTATTCTGTATAGCTTAAGCCACAAGACTATCTTGGTCAGCAGCTGCAGATGGAGCTCGATTTGCACTGATTGTCTAAACCTGAATAAACACAAGCATGAAAACAGACTATAAACTTTAATAGTTAGATGTTTACTAACTATTGTCCTATAAAATATTACAATGTTACATAAGAATAACATAAAACAAACTTAAGAACATTTATTTGTAGGTGTTAGTATGGTGATGTCAGTCAGAATGGCTCCTCCTCTTCCTCTGATCTTTCTGATTATGATTCACGGTGAGTCACTGCAACACTTCAGAAACACTCGAGAAAGATTTGCATGACATTGGATACTCATTTGTTCAGTATGAATTCTGTGTTTCAGGGGTTTCTAGTGCTGATTGGGGTGTGAGTTACAGTCATTCACACATCTGTGCACTAAAGGACTCATCAGTGATAATGAGATGCACTTATACATACCCTACTGGACACAAGATCATGAAAGCGTTCTGGACAAAAAGTCATTTTAATGATTATGGTGAATATGACTATGGATATGATTATAATTATGTATATGAGTTTACAGATCTGTCTAAGGATCCTAAATACAGTCAGAGGCTTCAGTATCTGGGAGATAAACAGCAGAACTGCACCATCAGACTGAGTCATGTGACACAGAAGGATAAACATGAGTACTATTTCATATTCACTACTAATAAACGTCCCAAGAAATGGATTGGTAAACCAGGAGTGAGTCTTACTGTCACAGGTGACTTTCATGAGGTTTTCTCTTCTTCTGTGCATTATGTTGAATAATAATGAGTGTATGACAGCAGCACTAGATATAATGTGTGTGTTGTGTTCAGATCTTCAGGTGGAGTCTCCTGAGAGAGTGACAGAGGGAGATTCAGTCCGTCTGACATGTAAAAGCAGCTGCACTCTGACTGACAGAGCAACATTCATCTGGTACAGAAACTCACAGCCATTAACTGAGAGAAGAGACACAAACAATCAACTCCTGCTGCAGTCAGTCAGAAGAGAGGATGCAGGCAGATATAGCTGTGCTCTACATGGACACACTTACATCTCTCCTGATGTTTATCTCAATGTCACGTGTGAGTACTGTCAGTTTTTTATTTTTCAGTTTGTTGAGTGTTCAGTTTTGTTTATTTGTGTCTGTAACTGCAGTTAAATTGTGTCTAAGATCCTCCAAAGAACATCTCAGTGTCCATCAGTCCATCTGATGAAATAGTGGAGGGAGATTCAGTGACTCTGATCTGCAGCAGTGATTCATCTTCTCGTATCTCTTCTTGTATCTTCACATCTTTCAGGAGTTAATTATGATGATCTTCCTCTTTCAGTTCATCAAGGTGCTGATAGAAATGTGACTGGGATCAAAGCAGCATCTGGAGGAGTATTCATCATCATTATCATCGTCATCATTATACTTTATATAATGTAAATAAAATAAGAGAAAATAAACAATGGAATTAAAAAATATTGAATAAAGGATATGTAATTATCAATTATATAAGAAACAATCAAATTACTTGTTTTTCCTTTTTTGACTGACAGACGAAAGACAAAGATAATATCTGTTATACATGAGTATGAGGTGAGATGATAACAGAATAAAATCAATATTTTTTCTTACATTGAGAGATGATTATATCTACCCTCCCTCTTTCCCTGTAGAACGATGATCCCAGAGTAAGCGCATATACGGCTCTAGACCTCAAGTCCAGATCTTCTGACCTGTACAACACATTTACAGTAAGTGAAATATCACAAAAAAATGGATAAAAAAAATAACAAAAGCGTTTGTGCTTTCAAAAGTGAGGTAATCTATCAATGTGTCTTTCATGTAGTCTGTCAATCCCAGACCTGCTGTCCATCAGTCAGGATCTTCTGAATATGAGAATCTGTCAGTAAGTAGATCCACAAGTCTTCTCACATAAGCTAGACTAGAAGAGTAATTTCACCAACAGTGAACACGTTTTAACAATCTGTGTGAATGTGTTTTGCTCCTGTTATTTCTGTTGCAGCCACAGTAAGATGAAACACAACTATACTCATCTTTTGTCTCATCGCTGGACACCCACATCACAACTCTTGATGAATTGAAAATGCCTCCTTAAAGTTTCCATTCTGCTGTGAAACTATGTTTCTCAAAGATCCTGTAGAAAGTAATGTATTATATTATCTTGTGTGATGGACAGTCTAAGTGTCATTAATAAACTAGTTTTCATTGTGAGCTATATAACAACCCCAAAGACCTTTATAAATGAACTTGTGTGGCTGAAACGTGCAAGAATGTTTAAATCATTTTACTTAAAAAAATAAAAATAAAAAATCAATAGTAAATGTTCCGCTGTTTAAAACATTTCCGCAAATGTTTCAATCTAAGTTTTGAATTATGCTGATTTGACGCTAAAGGGCGATGATCACACAGCAAACACCTGCACTGAAAACACTGAAAAAACACACAGTACTGTATATAAATGTGTCTTCTAACGTTTTAATAGCTAGGCCTACTATAAAATTAAACCCTAATGAGAATTTGCACAATTATAAGTCTAAACACAATGTTTATTTTAAACAAAACAAATAAAAAGTGCATATATTAACCACAAAGGCTTTAAAATATAACCATACACGTTTTTAGAACATTGCATTTACATTATAATGTAGATTTTCCCTTTTCTTAAATTGCACTAGCGCAGTGCCGAAATACAGTATGTGTGATATTGCTTGTAATTTGTATGTGTATTGTTCTTTTTACACGTTGTTATATATTACACTTAATTGTCATTTTTTGAAGCATATTTTTGTCTACCAAACTTTTTGATACGCCATTGCCTAATAAAATAACCACAGCAGTCAAACCCCTGTGTATTAGAATATTCCACTTGTTTCTTAGTTGCATTTACACGCGTTTGACCAGCAGATGTCCTCAGCATTAATTCAAAAAGCTTCGTCTCTCACGCCACACACACAAACAAATGGAAGAAATGATCTTGGAGGGAAAATGTGTCTTGTTTATCATGCTATTTTATTTCAAAGCAAAAGTATTTAAATCAGATTCAAAGAAGAGTGTATGAGTTCTAAAACCTAGATATGAGTTGCATTTTAAAATTCCACTTCTACTCAGTAGTTTGCTTTCACAACCTTATGTTAATACATAAGCTTTTAATGTCTAACTAAAATATCAAGGTAAATGTTTATTTATAGTCTAGGTTTAGCTTTTTTTTCTTTTTCTGCTGATTGTAGTTATGGCTTCAAAATTGATAAAAGTTGTTTTCATTTATGAAGATTATCATGATGAACAAAACCTTTTACAGATTATTTTTTGCAAAAAAACAAAAGTCAGTGGGGGGAAAAAACCTGCAGCACTGCATTTCTTAGCAACAAAACATGAGAGTGTGAATTATGTGATATACTTTGCCTTTGATTCACTATGAGGTGAACATGTTCATCTTGATTGCACTCATTTCACTCCTACCTCATTGCAGCGACACCTGCCTACTCACCACTTTTAAACTGGCATTTGGTGCCTTTGTCTAAACACGCCCTCTACAGGAGAAAATTAAATGGATGAATGGATAGTTTCAGTTTCAGCTGTCTTGCTACAGATGTCAGAACAACAGGTCTATGCCATCAGGACTCATCTTTCTGTTTCTCATTGGGGTCACATGATCACACAGTCAACACTAGATAGATGCTGCTGTGAGTTTGGACACGCCTTGTTTTCTCACATCAGTCATCTCTAAAGAGAAAACTCTATTAATGTCCATATTTAGAGTTTCACAAGATAACCAGAGACAATAGAGAAACAACAGTCCTTTCTACAAAGCTTAGATGATCTTATATGATGTGTTGTGGATGAGGATGAAAATTCAATATTATTTTGCTCTACTAATTCTTGAGGAGTTCTTACTGTTTGTTTAATTGCTAAATTGCCATTAATTTATTGCATTAGTTTATGAAATGCACAATCAATCATTTATTTTCTTGTTAGATGAAAGAGATGAAATACACATGTAAGTTTAAAAACATAATGAGCATCTCTACAGACTACAAAGTTTTCAGTTTACATGATGATACAGTTTATACCTATTTTATGATGCTAGTCTAATGTCGCCTCTGTGCTGTTTGCCATCGTTAGTTTCTTCTTCTGTTATATCTGTACTATGAGGTGTCATATCCTCATGTTAAATATAAGGTGTTGGCCACATAAAAATCCAATTACTGGTTCCACTTTCATTATTTGTAGTGCTGACACTGGTCACGAGTGTTGGTGAAACGGGTAAGAACATGATTTCATAATTATTCTGTAGACTCATTATCATCAAACATCTGTGTGTGTGTCTGTGTCTGTGTGTGTGTGGTTCTCATTAATGTTCTCATTAATGAAGTTTAAGATCAAAAGTCCAGGTGCTTTTGTAAGTTGTTTACACACAGCTAATAAAAATGTCTTGGATAGTTAAAGTCAAGTAGTTACAATTTTGCTGGAGAAAATATGGGATAATTATCCCCAATATATACATATGATAACAGGAACTATAGATCTGTGCTATTTGATCTGAGTTTTTGAAGTAGTCCTGTAGCTCAAACAGTAGAGCATAGTGCTAGCAATGCCAAGGGTTCAGATTCCATGGAATGCTTAAGCTGATGAAAATGCAATGTGAGTTCATTTGGAAAGAACGTGATGTGTGGCCAAGTATCGCGACCCATACCCAATTTGTGCTCTACATTTAACCCATTAAAATGTGCGTGCAAACACACATTAGTGAACACACACCTGGAGCAAAGGGCAACCATGTTGTTATCGCTGCAGCGCCCACAGAGCAGTTGGGGGTTTGATGTCTTGCTCAAGGGACTCACCTCAGTCGTGGTATTGAGGGTGGAGAGAACGCTGGTTATTCACTGCCCATACCGTCAATCCCTGTTGGACCTGAGACTCGAACCCACAACCTTAGGGTTACAAGTCAAGGTTGCAAGCCACGACTGCCCCTGGATGAAAGCATCTGCCAAATGCATACATTAAAAAAATGTTGTTGATTAAGTAAATTAAGTTGTGGTTTAACTTCAAAAATATGTATCTGTCGAATAGATATGTTTTTTTAATACATATACTGTAAGCCTGTTGCAAGAACTGATATATGTTGTGTTTTAGATGTTGGTGAGAGCTGTGGTTTTATTCTGTAGCTTAAGCCACAATGCTATCTTGGTCAACAGCTGCAGATGAAGCTCGAATTGTATTGACCAAAAGAGGAAGTTAAAGGCTTGTGTGCTTTACTAGTTTACCCACACAGAAAGAAAAAAAAATCATAAAAAAATTATACATAAAAATAATAACCTCTGTAAACACAGCAGTAAAGCAGACAGTAAACTAACTGTAATAGTTATTTGTTTACTTACAATTGTCCTATTAAATACTACAATGTTACATAACAAATTGCAAAAACAAACTTGAAAATGTTACATTTATGTGTAGGTGTTGCTGTGGTGATGTCAGTCAGAATGGCTCCTCCTCTTCCTCTGATCTTCCTGATTATGATTCACAGTGAGTGACTGCAACACTTCAGAAACACTCGAGAGAGATTTGCATGACATTGGATACTCATTTGTTCAGTGTGAATTCTGTGTTTCAGGGGTTTCTAGTGCTGATTGGGCTGTGAGTTACAGTCATTCACACATCTGTGCATTAAAGAACTCATCAGTGACAATGAGCTGCACTTATACATACCCTACTGAACGTCAGATCATGAGAGTGTTCTGGATCAAAACCGTAGTGGGTGTAGAGTATCCAGATCTGTCTGAGGATCCTGAATACAGACAGAGGCTTCAGTATCTGGGAGATAAACAGCAGAACTGCACCATCAGACTGAGTCATGTGACACAGAAAGATGAACAGATGTACTATTTCAGATTCACTACTGATGTAACAGATGGAAAATGGATTGGTCAACCAGGAGTGACTCTTACTGTCACAGGTGACTTTCATGAGGTTTCACTCTTCTTATGTGCATTATGTTGAATAATAATGAGTGTATGACAGCAGCACTAGATATAATGTCTGTGTTGTGTTCAGATCTTCAGGTGGAGTCTCCTGAGAGAGTGACAGAGGGAGATTCAGTCCGTCTGACATGTAAAAGCAGCTGCACTCTGACTGACAGAGCAACATTCATCTGGTACAGAAACTCACAGCCATTAACTGAGAGAAGAGACACAAACAATCAACTCCTGCTGCAGTCAGTCAGAAGAGAGGATGCAGGCAGATATAGCTGTGCTCTACATGGACACACTTACATCTCTCCTGCTGTTCATCTCAATGTCACATGTGAGTACTGTCACTTTATTTTATTTTAATTTATATTATATATTTTTTTAGGTTGTTGAGTGTTCAGTTTTGTTTGTTTTGCTTGTAACTGCACTTCAATTTTGTCTAAGATCCTCCAAGGAACGTCTCAGTGTCCATAACTGGATCTGCTGAAATAGTGGAAGGTGATTCAGTGACTCTGATCTGCAGCAGTGATTCAAACCCACCTGCTCTGAACTTCAGCTGGTTTAAGGAGAATCAAAGCTCAGCTGTTGGATCTGGACAGAGTTTCAGTGCACTACAGAGTGGACGCTTCTACTGTGAGGCTCAAAATGAACATGGATCTCAGAGATCAGACGCTGTTACTGTCACTGTTAAAGGTAGAGCAGCTCATTTACTTATTCTTTAATGAATTAAATTATTGTGTTCAGGTTTTTTACTCTTTTGTCTCTGTTGTAGGACGTCTGTTGATCTTGTATGTATCCTTTGGAGTGGTTTGTGGAGCTGCAGCTATCATCACAATGTTGCTGATTTGGTAAGACCTGTATAGTATTTGATCAGAGACAATGCATTGTCTGTCTTCTTCACAAATATTGAGAATGAAGGGAACTTTGTTATCAGATTAAAAACTGATACATGATCAGATGTTTCAAATGTTATTGTACAGTTTTAGACAACTAAAAGTATGATCTCACTCAATGTCTGTATGCAGGAGAAGGATGAAAAAGAGAAATGACACACAGCAGTCTCAGGTGAGAAAATGAGTCAGTAGTGTATTGATCAGGTAAATCAAACATGAAAGCCTGAATACAGTCATATAGTGAGTTGTTTATAGACACTATTTATTTATTTATTTATTTATTTATTTAATCTCTATGATTTTATTTCATGTCAAAGATGAATCATTCCCGACCTCATCATAACAGACGTAAAGCTTTTGATGTTGAGATGGATGAGCCTGTGTATGCAAATGTAAGGGTAAGTTTTGCTGATGAAATAAGTCATTTTAACAAGTAATGTTATACCTATCAGGAAACTTAAGTAAATAATGTAAATAATGTATTAATGTCTTAATTCTTTCTGTCTTTCTTTCAGTTTAACAGTAAGAGGCCATAGTGCTTAGGAAATATGGCAAAGCATTTTATAGTGTTTATGTATTGCTTGTGTGTGGAGTCCTGGAAAGCAACATGAATTGATACAAAAGTATGTAATCCAATGCTAGTGTGTAAATGTGTTTTTTATTTAAATATAAATAGCAACACATTGAAACATTGTTAGAAGGACACACTTCTTACTGTATAACAGTTCTGATAACCTATAGGTTAAAACTGTTTACTGGTTAGTTGGTACTAATCTGGTTTGTCCCATTGATGATACCATACTTTCTGTGGTCTTTGCACCCCCTGCTGGTGTCCATGACCAACGCATTTTCTTTCTTTGTAAAATAATTCTTTGTAAAAAACAAATAATAATAATAATACTGCTGAGGAATTACAGGGGTTGACTGCTAGCAGAAAAAATTACAATATAATTTTGTCTTAATGATTTGCTCAATTTATTATAAGATTCAGTTTCTCATGTCACTAGTTCTATTATAAGGAGAACTCTTCTCTTGATTAACACATTATTTCTCATCTACTAAACACAACCTATATTCAAAACAAAACTAATAAAAATGCATATATGAACCATAAAAGTTGTATACTATAACCATGCACCTTTTTAAAACATTGTGTTTAAGTTATAATGTAGATTATCCTTTTATTTAATTGTATTGTACTAGCAGTGCCAAAATATTGTATTATTTGTGCTATTTCTTGTAATTAGTTTGTGCATTGTTGTTTTTACACGTTGTTATATATTAAACTTAATTATTTTTTTGACATAATTGTCAACATTTGTATTATTTATACATATATATCGCTTATTTAAGATATACAAATTAAATAAATTGTTTGCAAAAATTCTTGAAAAAGTAATTGCATAATAAAATAACCACAGCAGTCAAACTGTTGGGGGTCACACCCCTGTGTGTTAGAATATTCCATTTTTTTTATTCCAGTTGTTTAGTTGCTTTTGCACGTGTTTGACCAGCAGATGTCCTCAGCGTGCAGTGATCGAAACAGTGAGTGAATTTTACAAATCAGTTGGTTGACTCAAAAAGCTTCGTTTCTAACGTCACTGAAAAAAAAAAAAAAAAATGGAAGGAAATTATCTTGGAGGAAAAGGGAGTCTTATTAATCTAATAATTTAAATAAGAGGCAAAAGAGAATGAATGAGTTCTAAAACCTAGAAACAAGGTTTTTATTTTTATTTTTTACTTCTACTCATGTAGGGCTAGTTTGCTTTTACAGCCTCATTATGTTAATACATAAGCTCTTAATGTCTAACTAAAACTATCAAGGTAAATGTTCATGTATAATAATCTTCTGCTGATTGTAGTTAGGCTTCAGAATTGATAAAAATTGTGTTAATTTCTGAAGATTATCATGATGAACAAAACTTTTTACATATTATTTTTTGCAAAAACCAAAAGTCAGACTGAAAAAAGCCTGCAGCACTGCATTTCTTAGCAAAAAAACATAAGAGTGTGAATTATGTGTTGTACTTTGCCTTTGATTCACTATGAGGTGAATATGTCCCTTGATTGCATTCATTTCTCTCCTCACCTCACTGTGGCGACACCTGCCTACTCACGACTTTTAAACTGGCATTTGGTGTCTTTTTTACAAGCCTACTGAGTCCACTAAACACTAAGTGCTCTCTACAGGGGAACATGGAGTGGATTAATGGATGGTTTCGGTTTCAGTAATATAAGCAAATCCGCCTACAGATGTCAGAGCAACAGGTCTATGACGTCAGGACTCGTCTGTCTGTTTCTCATTGGGGTCACATGATCACACAGTCAACACTAGATAGATGCTGCTGTGAGTTTGGACACGCCTTGTTTTCTCACATCAGTCATCTCTACAGAGGAAACTGTATTAATGTCCATATTTAGAGTTCCACAAGATAACCAGAGACAATAGTGAAACAGCAGGCTTTTCTAAAAAGCTTAGATGATCTCATATGATGTGTTGCAGATGAGCATGCAACTTCAATATTCTTTTGCTCTATTAATCCTTGAGAAGTTCCTATTGTTGTTTGATTTCTAAATTGCTATTAATTTATTGCATTAGTTTATGAAATGCACAATCACAAAATAAGATGAAATACACATGCACAAGTTTAAAAACAGTAATAAGCATCTCTGCGGACTACAACATTTTCTGTTTTCATGATGATGCAGTTTATACCTATTTTATAAAATAAGTCTAATGCTGCCTTTGTGCTGGTTGCCATCTTTAGTCTTCTGTTATATCTGTACTGGTGTCATATCCTCATGTTAAACATAAGGTGTTGACCACAAAAAAAAAAAAAAAAAAAAAAAATTCCCATTACTGGTTCCACTTTCATTATTTGTAGAGCTGTCACTGGTCATGAGTGTTGATGAAAGAGGTAAGAACATGATTCCATAATTATTCTGTAGACTAATTATTATCAAATATCTCTCGGTGTGTGTGTGTGTGTGTGTGTGTGTGTGTGTGTGTGTGGTGTAGGGGAGATTGAGGTTAGTTGTTACACAAGGACGTTCTCAATGAGGTTTAAGGTCGAAAGTCCAGGTGTTTTTATAAGATGTTTACACACAGCTATTAAAAAATGTCTTGGATTATTATTATTGTTGTTGTTGTTGTTGTTGTTGTTGTAAATTCTGCCCTCCAAGTAGTTAAAATTCCAGTAACATTTTCACTGGAGTAAATGTAGGACAAGTATCCCCAATATATACATATGATAACAGGAACTATAGATCTGTGCTATTTAATCTGAGTTTTTCTGAGTAGCTCAAACGGTAAAGTATCGTGCTAGCAACACGTGCCAAGTGTTCAGTTTCCATGGAATGCATGAACTGATAAAAATGCAATTGTGAGTTACTTTGGAAAAGAAGGAAGAGACGTGACGTGTGGCCAAGTATGGTGACCCATACTCAGAATTTGTGCTCTGCATTTAACCCATCCAAGTACACATGAAAGTTAATGAAATGTTGTTGATTAAGTAAATTAAGTTATGGGTAACTTAAATATCTATCTGTTGATTAGATGTGTTTTATTTAATACATATACTGTAAGCCTGTTGCAAGAGCTGATATATGTTGTGTTTTGGATGTTGGTGTGAGCTGTGGTCATATTCTGTAGCTTAAACCATAAGACTATCTTGGTCAACAGCTGCAGATGGAGCTCGATTTGCACTGACCAGAAAGAGGAAGTTAAAGGCTTGTGTGCTTTACTAGTTTACCCACACAGAAATCGGCTGAATAAATGTATAAATAAATAAATAAATAAATAAATAAATAAATACAAACTTGAAAATGTTAATTTTTCTTTGTAGGTGTCAGTATGGTGATGTCAGTCAGAATGGCTCCTCCTCTTCCTCTGATCTTCCTGATTATGATTCACAGTGAGTCACTGCAACACTTCAGAAACACTCGAGAGAGATTTGCATGACATTGGATACTCATTTGTTCAGTATGAATTCTGTGTTTCAGGGGTTTCTAGTGCTGATTGGGCTGTGAGTTACAGTCATTCACACATCTGTGCACTAAAGGACTCATCAGTGATAATGAGCTGCACTTATACATACCCTACTGAACATCAGATCGTGAAAGCATTTTGGAGTATATTATTAATACATGGTGAAGAGCCTCCAGATCTGTTTGAGGATTCTAAATACAGTCAGAGGCTTCAGTATCTGGGAGATAAACAGCAGAATTGCACCATCAGACTGAGTCATGTGACACAGAAGGATGAACATGAGTACTTTTTTAGATTCACAACTAATGTAGCAGATGGAAAATGGATTGGTAAACCAGGAGTAAGTCTTACTGTCAAAGATGACACAGGTGAGGTTTCACTCTTCTTCTGTGCATTGTGTTGAATAATAATGAGTGTATGACAGCAGCACTAGATATAATGTGTGTGTTGTGTTCAGATCTTCAGGTGGAGTCTCCTGAGAGAGTGACAGAGGGAGATTCAGTCCGTCTGACATGTAAAAGCAGCTGCACTCTGACTGACAGAGCAACATTCATCTGGTACAGAAACTCACAGCCATTAACTGAGAGAAGAGACACAAACAATCAACTCCTGCTGCAGTCAGTCAGAAGAGAGGATGCAGGCAGATATAGCTGTGCTCTACATGGACACACTTACATCTCTCCTGCTGTTTATCTCAATGTCACGTGTGAGTACAGATTCATAATTGTTCTTTTTTTTTTTTTTTGAATGTGTTATAATGGAATGATTTAAATATCTAATATGTATCCTTTATAGATGCAACAAAAAATGTCTCAGTGTCCATCAGTCCATCTGGTGAAATAGTGGAGGGAGATTCAGTGACTCTGATCTGCAGCAGTGATTCAAACCCACCTGCAGAAATCAGCTGGTTTAAAGAAGGAACGTTTGTAGGATCTGGAAGAATCTACAGTATCTCAAAGATCAGCTCTGATCACAGTGGAGAATACAAGTGCAAGTCCATCAATGAACATGGAGAGAAATACTCTGATGCTGTGACTTTAAACATCATGTGTGAGTTTATCCTAAAAAAAAGATTCTAAATCTGTTTTTATAACTTCACTTCACATTAGCAATTTTAAAATCATGTCAGCATCTTAATTTACTTGGTGATTGTTATTAGACCCTCCCAGGAACATCTCAGTGACCATCATTCAGTCTGGTCAGATCTGGGGAGGTGATTCAGTGACTCTGATCTGCAGCAGTGATTCAAACCCACCTGCTCTGAACTTCAGCTGGTTTAAGGAGAATCAAAGCTCAGCTGTTGGATCTGGACAGAGTTTCAGTGCACTACAGAGTGGACACTTCTACTGTGAGGCTCACAATCAACGTGGATATCAGAGATCAGATGCTGTTACTGTCATTGTTAAAGGTAGATCAGCTGATTTACTCTTTCTAAAGTGAAGCAAATTAATCTGTTCAGGTGGTTAATCTTCTATCTCTGTTGTAGGACGTCTGTTGATATTGTATATATCCATTGCCGTGGTTTGTGGAGCTGCAGCTACCATCACAATGTTGTTGAATTGGTAAGATGTGTGTAGTATTTGATCAGAGACAATACATTGTCTTCTTCACAAATATTGAGAATGAAGGAAACATTGTTGTCGGGCTAAAGACTGACACATGATCAGAAGTTTCAAACGTTATTGTGCAGTTTAGACAAACTAAACAGATTTTCATCTAAAAGTATAATCTCACTCAATGTCTTCAAGCAGGAGCAGGATGAAAAAGAGAAATGACGCACAGGGATCTCAGGTGAGGAAATGAGTTTTGTTATCGGTAGTGTATTGATCAGGTAAATGAACTGGTAAATCTGAAATCGAAAGCATGAATACAGTCATATATTAAATTGTTTATAGACACTATTTATTTATTTAATCTTTATGCTTTTATTCCATGTCAAAGATGAATCATTCCCGACCTCATCATGACAGACGTAAAGCTTATGATTTTGAGATGAATGAACCTGTGTATGCAAATGTAAGGGTAAGTTTTGCTGATGAAATCAAAAGTCATTTTAACAAGTAATGTTATACCTATCAGGAAACTGAAGTGAATCATTTATTAATGTTTTTATTCACGTTTTCTTTCTTTCTTTCTTTCTTTAGCTTAACAGGAAGAGGCCATAATGTTTGGGCAACATGGCAAAACATTTTATGGCATTTTTATATCGCTTGTGTGTGGAGTCCTGAAAAGCAACATGAATTGATACAAAAGTATGTAATCCAATGCTAGTGTGTAAATGTATTTTTTCCTTTACAGTCCAGACCATGTAGTTTGTTTGCCTAATTTATATGTTTGAAACAGATTGTTGACAGATTAGTTGGTACTAATCTGGTTTGTCCCAGTGATAATACCATACTTTGTGTGGTTTTTGCACCCCCTGCTGCTGACCATGACCAACACATTTACTTTCTTTGTAAAATAATTCTTTGTAAAAATACTACTGAAAAATTACAGGGGTTGACTGCCAGCAGAAATATTACAATATTAAATTGCCTTAACGATTGGCCCTATTGATTATAAGATTCAGTGACCCCTTTCTTATGTCACTAGTCCTATATTAATCAATCAATGAAACGCTGTACAGGAGAATCTTTACTCTTGCTACATTACTCTTGATTAACACATTATTTCTCATCTAGTAAACACAATATATAATTAAAACAAAACTAATAAAAAAAAAAAATATATATATATATATATATATGAACCATAAACACTGTATACCGGGTTATAAGTAGTTCAAGCCTTTTATTGTTTTAATATTGATGAGTTTGGCATTCAGCTCATAAAAAAAACGAAATTCCTATCTCAAAAAATTAGCATATTTCATCCGACCAATAAAAGAAAAGTGTTTTTAATACAAAAAAGTCAACCTTCAAATAATTATGTTCAGTTATGCACTCAATACTTGGTCGGGAATCCTTTTGCAGAAATGACTGCTTCAATGCGGCGTGGCATGGAGGCAATCAGCCTGTGGCACTGCTGAGGTGTTATGGAGGCCCAGGATGCTTCAATAGCGGCCTTAAGCTCATCCAGAGTGTTGGGTCTTGCGTCTTTCAACTTTCTCTTCACAATATCCACAGATTCTCTATGGGGTTCAGGTCAGGAGAGTTGGCAGGCCAATTGAGCACAGTAATACCATGGTCAGTAAACCATTTACCAGTGGTTTTGGCACTGTGAGCAGGTGCCATGTCGTGCTGAAAAATGAAATCTTCATCTCCATAAAGCTTTTCAGCAGATGGAAGCATGAAGTGCTCCAAAATCTCCTGATAGCTAGCTGCATTGACCCTGCCCTTGATAAAACACAGTGGACCAACACCAGCAGCTGACATGGCACCCCAGACCATCACTGACTGTGGGTACTTGACACTGGACTTCAGGCATTTTGGCATTTCCCTTTCCCCAGTCTTCCTCCAGACTCTGGCACCTTGATTTCCGAATGACATGCAAAATTTGCTTTCATCCGAAAAAAGTACTTTGGACCACTGAGCAACAGTCCAGTGCTGCTTCTCTGTAGCCCAGGTCAGGCGCTTCTGCCGCTATTTCTGGTTCAAAAGTGGCTTGACCTGGGGAATGCGGCACCTGTAGCCCATTTCCTGCACACACCTGTACACGGTGGCTCTGGATGTTTCTACTCCAGACTCAGTCCACTGCTTCCGCAGGTCCCCCAAGGTCTGGAATCGGTCCTTCTCCACAATCTTCCTCAGGGTCTGGTCACCTCTTCTCGTTGTGCAGCGTTTTCTGCCACACTTTTTCCTTGACACAGACTTCCCACTGAGGTGCCTCGATACAGCACTCTGGGAACAGCCTATTCATTCAGAAATTTCTTTCTGTGTCCTACCCTCTTGCTTGAGGTTGTCAATGATGGCCTTCTGGACAGCAGTCAGGTCGGCAGTCTTACCCATGATTGCGTTCTTGAGTAATGAACCTGTTAGGGGTGTGTGCAGGACGAGACGAGACGATAGACGAGATTAACAATATATTTAATATAAATCTTCAAGAGGAACAAGGCAGGAACACTTTCACACACATATATTAACGTTAAACGAAGACCGACAGGGAACTGAACTCAAAGACAGACTCTTAAAGACAAACTAATTATCAAACACAGGTGACACAGATGACTAATAATCAAACACAGGTGACGGTGATACACAAACGAGGACTAAACCAAATGATGACAAAATGACAGGGGGAAGACAAATGGGAAAAACCAATAACAAAACAGACAGAACTGTGACATTACGCCCCGCTCCGGAAAGGCGCGTCCTCGCGCCGTGGAAAAAAACGAAAAAACGAGAGGGGCGGAAAACCAGGAAACCAGAGTCAATGAGGGAGGGGGCTCCGGCGGAGGACGCAACCCCCGAAGGAGGACCAGAACAAAAGTCCAGGTGACACAAAAGACAGTCCAAGGGGACGACGACAGTGGGAGGAGCCAGGGAGGAAACAGGAGGGACCTGAAGCAGGAGAGCAGGACCCAGATTGCAGCCAGGATGACAGCCCACGGTGGAGCCGACGGAGGGAGGAGCCATGGTGGAGGGAGGACCGCCGACTCCAGGGGTCCGACCGACAGAGGCAGAGCAGCTGGCAGAGGAATCCGAGGCGGAGATGGAGAGCCGACGGACCAGGGCGACACCGCGGAACCAGAGGGCCAAGGTGGAACAGGAGGCTCTGGCGGCCGAGGCGGAGGCGGAGATCCGGAGGTCCGCAGTGGAGCCGGAGCGACAGAGGACAAAGGCGACGCTGAAGGGAAGGAGGAGCCTGACAGAGCCGGAGGGACAGAGGGACGAGGCGAAGCCAGAGGAGTGGAGTCCCGATGCGGCGGATGGTCGACGACTGACCAAGGCGGAGCCGGAAGGACAATGGAGCCCGGTGGAGCTGGTGGGCCGTCGGGCGACGGTGGAGCTGAGGGCGTAGAGAGCCGTGGTGGAACCGCAGGGTCGGAGGGCCGAGGTGGAGATCTGGGCTCAGAGGCTGGAGGCGGAGCTGAGGGAACCTCCAGCCATGCCACTGATGTTAGCATAGATGGTGGGCTGAGGGTGAGCAAGGGGACTGACTGATGACCTGGGAGACTTCGGACGGCTGGGCGGAACCAGCGGGGACTCAGGACGGCTGTTGCAGTGGGCAGGGCTCTCCATTTCCCTCACTTGCTCCACGTCGCAATCCACCGTCGCAGATGTAGAATCCGGCTCACGCACCTGATCAGCCGGAGAGGACTCTGGCTCTGTCGCTCGCGGCTCTAGTCCCTCATCCGCGGTACGCTCGGGTTCACGCTCTGCATGTCGGGGCGATGATTGGCTGCTCTCTGGGTCATGAGCGGGGCTGGCATCCTTCTCGACAAAGCTGACAGTCCAGGGAGATCCACAGGACGCCAGCACCCACTCGATAAATCCAGTGAGGCTCTCTCGAGGACCCTCCCCGGACAGCTGCGTCTTGATGTTGTCATTAAGTCCGTTGCGGAAGAACGTGCATAGGCAGCTGTCCGGGTATTGCGTAGATGGAGCGAGGACCATGAAGTCTCTGGTGTGGTCCTCGAGAGAGCGTTTCCCCTGCTTCAGGAGGATGATGAAGACGTTGGGGTCATCCATGAGGGAAAAAATAAAAATAAAACAAAACAAAACAAAAAAAAAAAAACGGAAAAGAAACGCAGGGAAAGGTGCCGGGTAAACTGTTGTAGGTCGGTCTTTCTGTTAGGGGTGTGTGCAGGACGAGATGAGACAATAGACGAGATTAACAATTAACAATATATTTAATATAAATCTTCAAGAGGAACAAGGCAGGAACAGGCAGGAACACTTTCACACACATATATTAACGTTAAACGAAGACAGGGAACTGAACTCAAAGACAGACTCTTAAAGACAAACTAATTATCAAACACAGGTGACACAGATGACTAATAATCAAACACAGGTGACGGTGATACACAAACGAGGACTAAACCAAATGATGACAAAATGACAGGGGGAAGACAAATGGGAAAAACCAATAACAAAACAGACAGAACTGTGACAGAACCAGGCTGGGAGTTTTTAAAAGCCTCAGGAATATTTTGCAGGTGTGTAGAGTTAATTAGTTGATTCAGATGATTAGGTTAATAGCTCGCTTAGAGAACCTTTTCATGATATGCTAATTTTTTGAGATAGGAATTTTGGGTTTTCATGAGCTGTATGCCAAAATCATCGATATTAAAACAATAAAAGGCTTGAACTACTTCAGTTGTGTGTAATGAATCTAAAATATATGAAAGTCTAATGTTTATCAGTACATTACAGAAAATAATGAACTTTATCACAATATGCTAATTTTTTGAGAAGGACCTGACACACAGACGTATGCAAGACAGCTGTCGCATTCCTTGTGTCAAGCCATTCTTGAACAACAGACAGATTCAAAAAGCTTTGATTCTTTATCATGTCACTAAAAAAAAAAACAGATGTAAATTATCTTAGAGGGAAAGTGTCCTATTTATAAGATTGTTAGTAATGGTATGAGATTGTTTTAAGTAATTTTTTATATACACAAGAGTCGTTCAGCGATTTGTTCAAACGGTGCATAGGATAATTAAACTCGGTTTGTTCAAAACAATAAAGGATTCAGCAATTAATCAGCTAGATGCAATGAAGTGCTGTGGAAACTGTATTTTAAATATAAAAACTTTCCATCTTCTGAATTTTTACCTCATAATGCCGAGTTTCTTTGTGTCATTTGAATGCATTTGTTTACTTAATTCTTGGACTGAAAAGTTTACAGGGGGTTCACAGTTTTAAAGATACGATTTTAAGGTATTGGTTTCGTTATACTGTTCTGATTCAACTTGGTAATTAATAATTAATCGCAGCACAGTGTCTTTACTGGGTGGTCTTATGGAATATTTGCATTTATTCACATGTGAATGAATTAGCTATTTATGTGACTGAGTGTCCTGATTTTGGTTTGCGTTTTGGTGATTGCATAGTTATTTTTGGCTATTGATGTTTTAAACTGGTTAGGCTACTTGTGTAGCGTTAATGAAGTGTTAATATCGAGATCACACCCTTGTGTATTAGAAATATTCCACTTTTGTATTACAGTTTTGATGCCCTGAGGGGTAGGGCAGCTAAAAGGTGTGAAGACACATTTATTTATTTTTATTTATTTATTATTATTATTATTATTATTTATTTTATTTTTTTGCAGTCCCTTTTAGCACTATGGTATATATGCTTGCTTGAGACACAAGCAAACAGAGAGCATTTTTCTGTGCTCTTCTTTCATCCCCCAGGTGTTTGTACTGCTGAGGAATAACAGTGGTTGACAGCTAGCAGAAATATTACCATATAAAATCTTCTTAACAATTGGCTCAATTGATTCCTTTATCACATCACTAGTCTCATTATAATCAATCAATGAAACTCTGTGCAGGAGAATCAAAAACCATTATTTTCCACATACTGCACGTTATTGTTTCTCCTGTCTGCCCAGCCTTCGATTTTTACAAAACTCGTCGTTAATGTAAACTGAGGTGTTCTCTGATTGACCAGTTATCCAGTGCATTGTAACGGAAAGGTTATGCCCCGTATCACGTTTCTCGACCCAACGAGACAGAAACAATAAAACCCATTAAAAACAAGGCATTTGTTACATCCAGTGAAGACATAACTACTGATTATAATGACTCATGCTGTCTTTTTACGAGTTTACGTCTGTCACAATCACCAGCTGGAGTGCCCGGCAGCCCCACTAGAGGGCACTCCAGTGTTTACCCTTTATGTTATGTGTTGTCTCAACCCACCATGCTTCACCCTTGTCTGTGTCATGTTTTCATTGGTTCCCCTGATCCTTGGGTCCGTTCCCCATTGGTTGTTTCTGTCATGTGTTTGGTATAAAGCCCTCCCTTCCCCCTCTGTCTGTACTGATCGTTGTTTAGTGTTTAATCTTCCTTGTTTCTAGTTCCTGGTTCCCGTGTTTCTGTGTTTTTCGACCCCTGGACTGTTTTCTCGTTTTGACCTTTCGCTGCCTGCCCCGACCTTTGATTGTCTCTGGATTATTCTTTCGGATTTCCCTTGTTGTTCCTGTTTGCTGGTGTTCGACTCATGCCTGTCTTGACTACGTCTTTTAATAAAGCTTTGCACTTGGATCCACACGTCAGTCTCCAGACCCCCATTGTTACAACGTCACATGTCTGCATTTGCAATCGTAGAACGAGAAACAAGAAGCACTACTCTACACTGCTCAAAACTCATGTTTGAATAGTCAGCACTGAATTCTTCACATAATCTTCAATAATACGTTACTTACACACTATTGTGCTCTTTAAATACTGTGAAGTTGCTTTGACACAATCTGTATTGTTAAAGGCGCTATATAAATAAAGATGACTTGACATATGAAAACGTACTTACAGTCCGCAACATTGGAAATGCCCCACTTTATAGCCTTAACCCTTTGTGTACAGCTCTCCCAGGTTCAGGAAACAGTCCTCTGTGAAATGCGCATCACCCACTTTAATATTTGCGTTGTACTGTTCCAGAGCAGTTTGGAAAAAATAACTTAATCACTGATGTCTAGTTGTGTCCTCATTTGGAAGACAAGAAGTACTTTTGCTTTCACAATGAAACACTGCATCTCCGCAACATGGTGACTGGAACATTACTACAGCTGGTAAAAGTTATGGCTTCTTTCATTCCACTTACATATGGGCAGTGTTATGCTAATCTACTCACACCCTGACATGTTTTTTTTACATTTCACAAATGGCTTGTATGACTGCCTACCATAACCACAATGCCATGGACAATCATGTCCATCTTTTTTTTTTTTCTCTCTGCTGGAACACAATCCAATTGGGTGTGATGTCATTCCCAGCTCTGACATCAGACTTTCAAGGTGAATAGAAGGTACTTTATGCTGCATTCACACAAATTCAGATTATAGAAAGGTAATAAAGAGATGGTTCTTTAAAGAACCTTTGACTGAATGGTTCTTTGGGGAACCAAAAATGGTTCTTTTATGACATTGCTGTGAAGAACCTTTTGAAACCATTTTTTATTTCTAAGAGTGTACCTGGACATTAGGTCTGGAACACTGCTTGAAATCGGATATCCAAGCCCTGGACGTCAAAATGACATATCTTGCTGAGGTTGGGGTGGATCAATCTACTCTGACCTCAGCAGGACACATCAGTTGATGTCACTGCTTCCAATGAGCATAGTGTGGACTTACCTAATGTCAAACTTAAAAATATTAGACATTAAGTTTATAAAATGACATCTTAATTGTAGCTTTTTGCCTGGTTTTCAAAACAAAAGCCAGCATTTTTTTTGTTTGTTTGTTTTTTTACTTTCTTTTTTTGCATCTATTGACATAAATTTGTTAACATGATGTGTGATTGACTGGGACTCACTTAAAGGAAAGGAAAGGAAAGGAAAGGAAAGGAAAGGAAAGGAAAGGAAAGGAAAGGAAAGAACACACAAACGGAGTATATTGCTATTGCTGTGGCGCCCAGGGAGGAGTTGGGAGTTCGGTGCCTTGCTCAAGGGTTTCACCTCAGTCTCACCTACCGGACCTGAGATTCAAACCCGCGACCCTTGGGTTACAAGTCAGACTCTCTAACCGTTAGTGAAAGTGAAAGTGAAAGTGAAAGTTGTGACGTATTGTCAAGGATGGTCACCCATACTCGAAATTGGTCCTCTGCATTTAACCCATTCAAGTGCACACACACACACACAGCAGTGAGAAGTGAACAAACCAGTCCCGCATAGCCAGACCTTCAGGCAGACGGCTGAAGGTCTGGAATTCATGGCAGCTTTCATTGGCCAAGGCCCGCCCATAAGGGCCAAAAATTTCCATCTCCCTGAAATCAGATCAAATTCAACTAATCAGATGAAGACTTCGACATTCCTGAAGTGTTTCCAGTTAAGTGTACCATGTGGATCAAACATTTAGCCAACGTTCCGTGGGCGTGACGTCTGAGGCTGAGACTATACACACACACACACACACACACACACACACACACACACACGAGCAGTGGGCAGCAACTGGGGGTTCAGTACCTTGCTCAAAGGCACTTCAGTCATGGTATTGAAGGTGGAAAGAGCGCTGTTCATTCACAATCCCCACCTTCAATTCCTGCCGTGTGGGAATCAAACCGGCAACCTTTGGGTTACAAGCCCAACTCCCTCACCAATTAGGCCACGGCTGCCCCCACAACTGCTAAAATTGGATGTGGCACATGTTACCTTTTCCAAACTAGACTGGAACGCGGCATTAGCAGGTTTAAAAAAAAAAAAAAAAGCAATTACTCCACAACCACAAAAAGAGTATGTTCAAGTTTGAATGTGTGGAGTATGAATGTAATCTTTAGCAAAAAAAAAAAAAAAAAGAAAGAAAAAAAAAGAAGAAGAAAGATTGTGTCAGTATCAACATTGCGAATGTAGTACACTACATTCACAATGTTGATACTGACACAATCTTTTTTTTTTTTTTTTTGCTAAAGTTAACTTCACTGGAGCAACAACAGGCAAACAGCAAACAATGCAATCTGCATAGCTTTTTTTTCACAAGTTTATGTGCCCATATAATCGTAGCATTAGTGGACACAAGATTTGACTTGATGTCTGCAATGGAGGGCTTAAAGAGACTATTCTACTCACTTAGATGTAAGGGTGTTTACATTTTTAAGACATGATGACAACTAGCATAAAAACAGACTTCAGACATATGAATGTTTGTAAATTTTATGTAAATTGTATTTTTGGAAATACACATTTAATTTGTGTCCTCTTTAGATGCACCAAAGCTTGTCTCAGTGTTTATTAGCCCATCTGGTGAAATAGTGGAGGAAGATTCAGTGACTGCAGCAGTGATTCAAACCCACCTGCAGAAATCGGCTGGTTTAAAGGAGAAACGTTTGTTGGATCTGGAAGAATCTACAGCATCTCAAAGATCAGCTCTGATCACAGTGGAGAATACAAGTGCAAGTCCAGAAATAAACATGGAGAGAAATACTCTGATACTGTGACTTTAAACGTCATGTGTGCGTCTATACTGTATGATGGTTCATTAGCTGTGATATTTAAATCTTCTAAGCATCTGTGATGTCAAATTCAAGATCACTGTTAATGTTTTTTTCTTTTTTTAGATCCTCCCAGGAACATCTCAGTGTTCATAAATGGATCTGCTGAAATAGTGGAAGGTGATTCAGTGACTCTGATCTGCAGCAGTGATTCAAACCCACCTGCTCTGAACTTCAGCTGGTTTAAGGAGGCTGAATCCTCAGCTGTTGGATCTGGACAGAGTTTCAGTGCACTACAGAGTGGACGCTTCTACTGTGAGGCTCACAATCAACATGGATCTCAGAGATCAGATGCTGTTACCGTCATTGTTAAAGGTACAGCTCATTTACTCTTTCTAAAGCGAAGCAAATTAATCTGTTTGGGTATTTTACTTTTTTGTCTGTGTTTTAGGACATCTGGTGATATTGTACACATCGACTGGAGTGGAGTTTGTGAAGCTGCAGTTATCATCACGATGTTGCTGATTTGGTAAGACGTGTGTAGTATTTCACAGCAGGTACTTAATCTCATTTAAATCCTTCACTAAAAGAAACATCTAGTTGTCAGGGTCATTTTCTACTTTTAATACTGATTTTGTAGATTTTTTTTTCATCTTAGAAATTAAATGAGAATAATGCTCCACAAGTTTGACGGTAACACTTTACAATAAGGTTCATTAGTTAACATTAGTTAACCACATTAGTTAACATGAACTAATAATGAACTGCACTTATACAGCATTTATTAATCTGTGTTAATGTTAATTTCAACATTTACTAATACATTATTCAAATTTTGTTAACATTAGTTAATGTAGTGTGAACTAACATGAACAAACAATGAACAACTGTATTTCCGTTAACTAACGTTAATAAAGATTAGTAAATACAGTAACAAATGTATTGCTCATGGTTAGTTCACGTTAGTTAATACATTACCTAATGTTTAATTAATGAACCTTATTGTAAAGTGTTACCAGTTTGACCAATAAAACTTTATCCCACAGCAGAAATGCACCAGAGTCCAATATTGTTCTAAAACTACATATTAATTCTATACTCGTTTGTGTAACATATCGATTGTTTTTTAAGGAGAAGCAGAATAAAAAAGAGAAAAGAAACACTTGACCATCAGGTGAGAAAATTAAGCTCAGTAATCAATAGTCTCATCAATAAATGAACTAAGAGACTGAAAGTCTGACTGCAGTTGTGAATTTATACATTGAATTTATAAGCATAGTTATGTATTTTGTCTTTACTTTTGTCTTTGTTTTTTAAATGTCAAAGATGAATCTATCTGGACCTGACCATGACAGATGTACAGCATCTGATGTTAAGTCGAATGATCCTTTGTATGAGAATGTAACGGTAAGTTATTATAGTCTGTTGATGTCAACGCTAATGTAGTTATTGTTATAGGTGACCTAATAGTTATCGTACATTGTTCAATTTTTATTTTATTTTCTCTCTATTTTTTTTTAACACAAAGATTAATCATTTCCAACCGTGTGATGTTGAGATGACTGAACCTGTGTATGAGAATACAGCGGTAAGTGTTCCCTTCCGAGGGAACTCTCACCGCGTCCCCTAGGGGTCGCTATTGGGGAACGCTGCAGCGTGACTTGTGTCTGAAGAATGCATATAGAAAAACTACATGAAATGGCCGGCGACAGCGTATGACGTCACCGCGGCGCGCTCGTCGCTGCTGGTGCATCACTACCGGGCGACACAGTATAAAGAGCCACCGGTGTAAACACATATCCTCTTCGCTGTCATCAGCTTCTCTTTGTCTAGGAGTGCATATTCTCTCACCGGAGGCCTGCTTGTGACGTGTGTGGTAATCTGATACCTGCACTTTCACACTGCCCGAGCTGTGAGGGGATAACGCAAGCAAGATTAGCTCTTGAGAGAGTAGAATGCAATCGGTGCATTCATTGCTTGTTTGTAACGAGAGGCACGCTCTCATACCCACTTGCAACGACTCTCTGCTGCGTGGGTGTGGTAAATTACAGCTCGTTCAGCTCCCGAGGGACTAATGGGCTTATCGCGAAAACGCAGTCGCAAAAGAGGGAGGTGAGTTTCTCTGTTCCTCATTTTGCATGAGTGTGTTTGCCTCCCGCGGCATTAACAGACGCATTCGCGGCGTCGCCAGCGGCTCCTTGCTTGTTTATTCCCGAGGGAATTTTGGCGCCTGGGCGGAGTTTGTTTAGCTCCCGTGGGAGCCGAATAGGGGCTGCGCTTCACGATTGTGGAGTTAATTTACTGCCATAAATATGAATGTATGTATGTATATGTATATACATATGCATGTTATGTATGCGTATATGTGTATATATATATATATATATATATATATATATATATATATATATATATATATAAAAGGGGGAGATTTTCCTAGACTAGTTCGACCATGATTATGGCAGAACAGTCTTATTAACTACAGCTGTCTGAGGCTAGCTGTGTGTTAATTCTTCCTCCTTTTAGGGCTGGAGGCTTTCGGTCAGTTTTTTACCTCTGGTAGTCCTTCCTACACATACAAATATCTGCGGATGTCTGTGTGTTGGCTAACTGATTACTCCCCTTTGGGGGTATTTGAAAAAAGAAAAGCAGTCCTTTTTAAGCTCTTGCCTAGATGGTGCTGTCTCCCCTGCTAGGGTTTAAGTAGACAGCCCACTCTGCCGGTGTGGGCTGCTTTCAGGAGGACTAACCGGAGGTCTTTCACTGATCTGTTAGTTTCCCCAGGCTCATTGGCCTTTCTGGATTTATGTGACTTGGACTAAGTAGATCACTGCCTTTAAGTCCTTCACTCCATGAAGGCCCAGGGGCCTCATGTACAAAGACTTGCGTTGAATTCATACTAAAACATAGCGTACGGACAAAGCTGTAAATGTGCGTACGCAGTAAAAAATCAGATGTATGAAACACTGCGTACGCGGAATTCCACGCATATCTCTTTGTACATCTGATTTAACGTGAAATTGAGCGCACATGCACGAGCGCAAAACCCCTCCCTGCCTCCTCCCCCGTATTAATATGGTAACGACTCCACTTTGGCAAAACCAAACGAAAAAGCAAGCAAGAGAAACTTAACAGAATGTGATTTGAAGGTGCTCCTCACCGGTAGACCGGAGAAAAACTGTTATTTGCAAGTTTGTAAAAAAAAAAAAAAAATAGAGTGGGAGAGTTTAGCTGACGCGGTTAACGCAGTGGGGTTTGAACATCGCACTGTGAACGAATTAAAAAAGAAATGGTCCGATGTAAAGGTGCAGGTGGAGAACAGCGGCGACTTAGCCTACGTTTCAGCGCATCAGTCAGAGTCATAGAGCGCAAGCAGATGAACATCGTTGTCTTGTAACGGTAAAATATCTTGTTTGAATAAGTGCAACGTTGTCTTTATGAAATAAACAATAGTAGGCCTATGTCTATAAAGGTTCATATAATGCCTCACCACACGGTGTGATGTTGACATAATGTGATTTAGTTTGACACAAAGCAACCGAGTGATCCTTGTCAGCTAGGTAAAATATTTAATAAGAAATTTCTATTTTGATTTTATGGTTATCTGCTGAATTTGCTGATGCTTGTAAATTACATGTTGTAATTTATTAACATTTCATCATATTATATAGCCTATATAGCCATTGAGAGGGACATCCCAGTGGATCGCAGTGTTGTTTGAATTAGTTTACATAATATATATATATATATATATATATATATATATATATATATATATTATACACATAAGATATTTACATACCCTCTATATGTATATTATCTGTATAAAAGTTATTAATACTAATTAAATATAAAATAAGAATATTATTGTGTGTTATTTTTTTGGTGGTGGTGGAGGGGTTGGGGGGGAGGGGTGCCCTTTTTTCAGTTTCAGCACATGCCCCTCAAAAGGTCTGTGCACGGCTCTGGTGCCACCGGCATTTCAGCTGCCCAATCGCCCGCTCTACAAGTGCGAGAATGGGCATCATTGTATCTGCGCTCTTGGTCAGTTTGTGGGTTGTTGAGGGGGGTTAACAGCCACGTCTTTAATGGATAACCGCGGTCTCCTGATATGCAGTTAAATAATTACGCTCAATAAAATAAAATAAAGTAAAACTTAGCTGTTTCCGATTCACGTATCCAAATTGTTCTTCAGATGGCGCCTTTATAGCAATGTCCGTGCAGTCGATCGCTTGCGCTTACATTAGGATAACCGGTGATCGCTGCAAATTGCGCTTTGTTTGGCTGGTCAACTGCATGGTATGGAAATCTTATATACCTGCTAGACATGCGGATGATCCCGTCCCCTTTGGAAAGAACAATTTGCCAGGAAACCAAGCGTTATCAGCACCTGTAAGGGAACGGGTAATGCGTGGCTCCTCGCTGTCTCCAAATTTGGACCCAACTCAGCAAAGAGCTCCAAGAGGATAGCTCTTGGAAATCTGAAACAGCTTATAAGCCAGTTATCATCGTGGGCCAGAAAATCACTGTGATCCCTAAAAACGCGTTCCCTTCGGATTTGGCCATTGACAATGTCCTCCAATAAGGCCAACACTGCCATTGCCATAGACTAAGGGATGTATACATTTGCAAATGCTTTTATATGTTCTAAATCACATAATTGGTAGAAAAATATTGTCTCAATTAACCCATTTTATCAATTATAAATTAATAGCAATGTTTTCCACATGTGTTGGTGCGATACTGTTACGAGCGCGGTCTCTGTGGCTCCCTCCGTTCCCAGCCAGCGGGAACCCTCACCTGAATATTGACTCAATTTCCCACAATTCCGTACCTGGGACTGTGCACTTCCGGTTCCGGGTCACCCGGTTCACTTCCTTTCTGTTCCCTTTATCAGCGTGCCACGCTGGTACTCTCATTGCGAAGTTTTGATGGTTTTCCTCCCAATCCTGAGCGTTTTCTATCGGACTGATTACACGTTGCCAACTGGACTGTTTATGTGGTTTCTGATCCTCTGCTGCCTGCCTTCGTTTGACCCACGCTATCCATACGGACTATTGCTTTGTTCTGCCGCCGGCCTCGACCCCTTTGCATGGACTCTGACTACCCGATTGGATTTGTCTACACCACACCAGTTTGCCAGTATTGACCAACGCCTGTATAACCTGTCTGATATATTAAATCTGTTGCAAATGGATCCGATGTCTCAAGATTCCTCTGTTGACTCGTCACAGAAAACTTCGCCACCCACGGATCCAGCGACAGTTTCCCAGATCGCATCGGAGATGTCTACACAAGCTTCGATGTTGTTTCACCACCAGCAGCAGCTGGATCACCTGAGTACTCTGACCACACAACTGGTCCAGGCGATTCAGTCTCTACGGGCTGCTGCAACACCCGCTCCACCGCCAGCGCCGATCACACCACCTGCACCCGCCGCGGGAAATCAGGCCGCCATTGCCAGCCCCCGACTTGCATTCCCTGAGAAGTTTGATGGGACTGCTTCAAAGTGTAAGGGCTTTTTGCTTCAATGTACTCTGTTTGTGAATCAGCAGCCGAACTTGTATGCTACTGATGAGAGCAAAATTGCATTTGTTTGCTCTCTTCTCACGGGAAGAGCGCTGGAGTGGGCCACGGCTGTCTGGGATCTGGGCCAGGCTACTTACCCCACGTTTGCCACGTTTCTTCAAAGCTTCAAGGAGGTATTTCAACCCACTCCAGAGAGCGGTGATGCGGGGGAGAGAATTCTGGCATTGCGTCAAGGCCGACGCTCCGCAGCGGATTACGCTTTGGATTTTCGCACCCTGGCAGCTCAGAGCGGATGGAATGATGGTCCCCTCAAGCTTCATTATCGTAAGGGACTAAATTCTGATCTCCAAGTGGAATTGGCTTGCCGTGATGAAGGTTTGACATTCCCTCAGTACATTGATCTTTCCATTCGGGTGGATAATATTATGCGGACTCGCAAGCCAGTTCGGAATTTCCCTCCCATGGCTCTTCCTCAGACTACACAATCCTCAGCTTCAGCAGCTCCCGAACCCATGCAACTTGGAGGTACCAGAATCACCACCGAGGAGAGAGAACGTAGGATGCGTAACCATCTGTGTCTGTACTGTGGTATGACGGGACACATTCGAGCCACCTGTCCTACCAGACCACCACGTCCACCTACCTCGGTGAGTTCTAACAGACTTTGTGTGAACCGCTGTGTGATACCTGTTATGCTAAAATCTGGGGAAAGATTCATAAGGACTACCGCATTCATTGACTCTGGGGCAGCGGGAAACTTCATGGATGAGGACTTTGTGAGAACTAATCAGCTGTCTCTCTTGTCTTGTGCTTCTCCTGTGGCAGTGGCCGCCCTCGACGGGAGACCACTAGGTTCTGGACTCGTCAACCACACTACTGAGGATCTAACTCTCCAACTAGAACCCGGTCATCAGGAAAAAATTCGCTTCTTCATTATCACATCACCTCAGACACCACTCATCTTGGGTTTTCCATGGCTGGAGCGCCACGAACCAACCATCTCCTGGACTAAGGGGGTCATCACACAGTGGTCACCATACTGTCACCAGCACTGCCTTGCACCCACTATTCAGTCTTCATCCAGTTCCATCACGGCATCATCAAGCAACACTATCCCTGTGGAGTACCAGGATCTGCTTGAGGCCTTCAGCGCCATCAAAGCCACTGTTTTACCTCCCCATCGACCAGGAGACTGTGCCATTGATCTTGTCCCAGGAGCTGTTATTCCACGAGGCCGTATCTTCCCTCTCTCACAGCCTGAGTCCGAAGCTATGGTGCAGTACATTCAGGAGGAACTCGCTAAGGGATTTATCCAGCCTTCCACATCACCAGCCTCAGCAGGATTCTTCTTCGTCAAAAAGAAGGAGGGAGGTCTACGACCATGCATTGATTACCGTGCACTCAATGAGGTGACTGTGAAATACCGATACCCCTTACCACTTGTTCCTCCAGCCCTGGAACAGCTTCGATCCGCCAGATTCTACACCAAGCTGGATCTCCGCTCAGCGTACAACTTAATCCGTATTCGAGAGGGAGATGAGTGGAAAACGGCTTTCTCTACTACATCAGGTCACTATGAATACTGGGTCATGCCCTTCGGCCTGTCCAACTGTCCATCGTACTTTCAGGCCTTCATCAATGAGGTGTTCAGGGACATGCTCAACCGATGGGTGATTGTATACATTGATGACATCTTGATCTACTCCAACACCCTTTCTGAACACATTCAACATGTCAGGTCTGTTCTCCAACGTCTCATCCAGCACAAGTTGTACGCCAAGCAGGAGAAATGTCAGTTCCACCAGGGAAAAATTGGCTTTCTAGGATATGTTATCAGCTCTGAGGGAGTGGCAATGGATCAAGACAAAGTTACTGCTGTACAGGAGTGGCCCCGTCCCAAGACCCTCAAGGAACTTCAAAGATTCTTGGGATTTTCAAACTTTTATAGACGTTTCATTCGCAACTTCAGCAGTGTAGCTGCCCCATTAACCTCCATGATCAAGAAAGGAGAGAAACGTCTTACCTGGTCTTCCAACGCAGTACACGCCTTTCAAGACCTCCGTCAGCGCTTCACTACAGCTCCTGTCCTCCGCCATCCGGACCCACAATTACCATTCCTCGTTGAGGTGGACGCCTCCAGCACTGGGGTCGGTGCAGTCCTCTCTCAACGACAGGGTCAACCTCCAAAAACCTTCCCTTGTGCCTTTTTCTCCCACAAACTGAGTCCGGCAGAGAGAAACTATGACGTGGGCAACCGTGAACTACTGGCCATCAAGCTTGCTTTGGAGGAGTGGAGGCATTGGTTAGAGGGAGCTAGCCATCCGTTTACGATTCTTACAGACCATAAGAACTTGGAATATTTGCGGGTGGCTAAAGTACTCAACCATCGACAGGCACGATGGGCACTCTTCTTCACGAGGTTCCACTTTGACATTAAATATCGCCCCGGCTCCCAGAACACCAAAGCCGATGCTCTTTCCCGCATCCATGAACCTGACTCTGTTCCTCATCCTCCTGAGGCTATTCTGCCCCCTTCAGTGATCATGGCGCCCGTCATATGGGACTGTATGACAGAAATCACTGAGGCTCAGGTCCAAGATCCACCTCCCAATGATTGTCCAGATAACCTCACCTATGTTCCTGCCATACTTCGTCCTCGCATTCTCTCTTAGGTTCATACTTCCCCCAGCTCTGGTCATCCAGGAATTGAGGCTACCATTCAACTCCTTCATAACAGATTCTGGTGGTCCACTTTAAGAACTGATACCATTACATTCGTAAAGAACTGTGTTACTTGCAACACCTCAAAGGCCTCTCACCAGCTCCCCGCCGGCCTACTCCAACCTCTACCTATTCCCGAACGACCGTGGTCTCACATTGCTGTGGACTTCGTAACAGATCTTCCTCTGTCCCAGGGATATACCACCATCCTCTCAGTAGTGGATCGGTTCTCCAAAGGTTGCCGCTTCATTCCATTACCCAAACTACCCACCGCCCTGGAAACAGCCGAGGCTCTCTGTAATTCTGTCTTCAGGTTCTATGGGTTACCCGAGGATATCGTCTCAGACAGGGGACCACAATTCACCTCACGCCTATGGTCCAGCTTCTTCCGTCTTCTGAATGTAAACATCAGTCTCACCTCAGGATATCACCCGGAGGCCAACGGGCAAGTGGAACGCCTTAATCAAGAACTGACTCGCTTCCTACGCTCATACTGTCAACAACATCAGGAGGACTGGAGTCGTTTCCTTCTCTGGGCAGAGTACGCCCAAAACTCCCTTCACAAACCTTCTACCAACATGACTCCCTTCCAGTGCATATTAGGATTCCAACCACCCCTGTTCCCCTGGTCTGGAGAACCCTCAGATCTACCGGCAGTCAACTCATGGTTCCAGCGGAGTGAGGAGACCTGGAATCGGGCCCATGTCCATCTACAACGGACGGTCCGTCGTACCCAGGTCCAGGCAGACCGCCAACGACGTCCCAATCCTTCCTATGAACCAGGACAGTGGGTCTGGCTCTCAACCCGGAACTTACGCCTCCGGTTACCCTGCAAGAAACTAAGTCCCAGGTACGTGGGTCCTTTTCAAATTACTCGTCAAATCACTCCTGTATCATTCAGACTCGATCTGCCTTCAGAATATCGTATCTCACCCACTTTCCATGTCTCTCTGTTAAAGCCCGCTGGTCAGCCCGAGGGGACGGAGGTCCTAGACGAGACCGCACCACAGAATCCTGCTCCCCTGATCATCGATGGCGAGGAGGCATACAGAGTTAGCACCATCCTGGACTCCCGACGCCGGAACGGTCGCCTACAGTACCTGGTCGACTGGGAGGACTACGGACCGGAGGAACGGTCCTGGGTGCCAGTTGTGGACATCCTGGATCCGTCCCTCATCACGGAATTCCACTCTACCCACCCAGATCGACCAGGGCCCCGTGGAAGAGGTAGACCTCGGCGTCGGTTGCCTCCTCGTGCCAGGAGACACTCGCAGGGGAGGGGCTCTGTTACGAGCGCGGTCTCTGTGGCTCCCTCCGTTCCCAGCCAGCGGGAACCCTCACCTGAATATTGACTCAATTTCCCACAATTCCGTACCTGGGACTGTGCACTTCCGGTTCCGGGTCACCCGGTTCACTTCCTTTCTGTTCCCTTTATCAGCGTGCCACGCTGGTACTCTCATTGCGAAGTTTTGATGGTTTTCCTCCCAATCCTGAGCGTTTTCTATCGGACTGATTACACGTTGCCAACTGGACTGTTTATGTGGTTTCTGATCCTCTGCTGCCTGCCTTCGTTTGACCCACGCTATCCATACGGACTATTGCTTTGTTCTGCCGCCGGCCTCGACCCCTTTGCATGGACTCTGACTACCCGATTGGATTTGTCTACACCACACCAGTTTGCCAGTATTGACCAACGCCTGTATAACCTGTCTGATATATTAAATCTGTTGCAAATGGATCCGATGTCTCAAGATTCCTCTGTTGACTCGTCACAGATACTTTGTAGTGTGCAATTTAAAATAATTGCCTCTAGGAGTCGCCAAGGGAAATAAAATAAACACACGCACAAAAAATACACGTACGCCAGACATGGAGTTGGCGTGGATCAACGCACATTCTCACGTTAATTTCATTGTTAGTAAATCCAAACGTGAGCGTGAAATCTGGCGTACGCAAAGTTTTTGTGCATACGCAGCGTTGATACATGAGGCCCCAGGTCTGAGCCCTACAACATGAGCCATTACCGATGGTCTGGATTTTGACTCCTTAAACAGGTTTTGTTTAAGTTTGAGTTAAATGTAGGTCACTCATGGGTGAGTATGATCCATTTTTTCTTTTAATAAAGAAAAGGGAATTTAATACTGTCTCAGGCCTGCGTGTTGTGTTTTTGCTTCTCAGAGAAAAACATGACGAGTCCACGGCGGATGCTCCCCCTCTGATCCTACGGATTATGGGTACGGCAGTGTTCGTCCTATCCACGCCACAGGTCGTGCGGTAAACCACCCTCTCAGCATATGTTAGACATAGGACTTATGTCCTCTTCAAAGTAAGCTCCCTAAGTTTCTTTCTTAGGATTGCCCTTGGCATGTTTAACATTGTCCTTTGCAGGCCTTTTTCTGAGAATCCCTCTTCCAGACTCTCTCTGTGGACTTTAGATCTTGGAGTGATCTTATCAGCCAAAGGTTCTTTCCAGCACCTCCTGAGTTTTGTCTCCAAGGATCAATTTCTCAGTTCTCCAGTAACTGAAGTAGTACTCCCCTTTCCGCGGAAAGGGTTTATTCAGAGTACCGCTTCTCGCTGACAAGCCAGGTTTTCCTCCCGGTTCATCTGGTTAGGAGCCTGTCCCTCTTGTCCAGGCTGATTCTCACTCTTCAGGCTCACACACGAGCTGGGCTCTCCCCTTCCCAAGGGAAGGGTCCCTAATGAGCGCCCCCTCGGCTGGATGGGCGTTCCTCCCTGGCCTTCAGGGTTAGGAGTCTGTCCTCATAAGTTCCTGCTCCGGGGGATTTATGTCCCTTTGAGACAGGAATATAAGTCCACCTAGACTGGGGTCTGTCAATCCCCCTGTTAGCCCGAGGGCAGGGTCGATTTAACCGAGGTAGTACTCCCCTTTCTGCGGAAGGGGTTTATTTAGAGTACCATTGCTCGCTGACAGAGCCAGGTTCTCCTCCCGGTTCATCTGGGTTAGGGGCCTGTCCTTCTTGTCCAGGCTGATTCTCACTCTTCAGGCCTCACGCACGAGCTGGGCTCTCCCCTTTCCGAGGAAAGGGTCCCCAACGAGCGCCCCTCGTCAGGACGGGCGTTCCTCCCTGGCCTTCAGGGTTAGGAGTCTGTCCCCATGACTATCCAGGAGCCCCCTTCTCAGGAACTTGAAGTAACTTTAGTAGCTCCCCTTTCCGCGAAAAGGGTCCTCTCAGAGCTCTTCAACGACAGCAGCTCACCTTAATTCAAGGTTCGTCAGTAGCATCACTGTCGTATGGACAAATTCCCCTTTGGTTGGGTAGAATCTGTCATCAGGCTTCCTGAGTCAGGTATGATTGTTCCCCTTTGAGAAAGGGTTCCACTTAAGAGTGCTGCTCCTGGCAGGAGGAGTAAGCTCCCCTTCTGAAGAAGGGTGAAATCCGAGCGCTGCCTCCTGGCAGGCGGGTTTTCCTCTCTGTTAACCAGGGTTAGGAGCCTGTCTGCGCCTGACTTCCGGGTCGAGTGTCACCTCCCCTTCAGGCTTTATGACTAACTAGGAGTTCCCCCTTTTCAGGACCTTGAAATGACTTTGGCTGCTCCCCTTTCTGCAGAAAGGGTCCTACTAGAGCACCACCTTCTGGCGGGTGTTGGCATTTCTCCCTGTTTCTCAGGGTTTTGAAGCCTACCCTTAACGCACTAGAAGCAAAGGCTCCTACGATTGAAGCCTCTTCAGGCTGTTGGCAGCTCACCTTTCAAGGTTCCCTCAAAGCAGCGCCACTGCCGCATGGTGAATTTTTCTCCCTTGACTAAAGGAAGAAACCACTATCTTTTCTTAAGGTCCTGATTTGAGCAAATTCGCTCCCCTTCGCAAGGGTCCCGTTTTAGAGCACGGCTCCTAGTGGGATGAGTATGCTCCCCCTTCTAACGAAGGGTACTTCCTGAGCACCACCTTCTCCTAGTAAGCATCCATGTGGACTGGCATTAGTATGCTCCCCTTCACACTAAGGGTCCTTTCAGAGTATAGCCTTTTAAGGACGGATGTTCCTCCCTGCAAGTCAGGGTTAGGGGTCTGTCCGCCGTCTGCGTCCACTATCATGGTCTCTACTATGGTCAGTAGCTCCATGATTTCATCAGTTGACTAACAGTTTGAGGACTGTCTGTCCTGAATAGGGTGTAGCATTGCTACCCTCTCTAATACAGGGAGGGTCCTCCCCTATTTTAAATCTTGTCATCCTATGACAAATCTGGAGTTTTAACATTGGAACCCCAAAATGGGGGAAAACACAGTCTCCAATCCCATTTTACTAGGGTAAGTGTCCCACGCTAAACCCTGGGCACTTTCTGAAATCCACAATAGTGGTAAGTGCGCACGGAATCCTTGTGCACCTCCTAAAATCCACATAAGTGGTAAGTTCCCACCAAGCTTTTGGTTCTTTCTAAAAATCCTATACGGTATGGGTTACGTGGTCCTCGTTCCCATTTTTTGTGTTGGTTTAAAACCCCGGTCTCCCTGGGCCCAACTTCACTCGATATCACCTTAGATATCTCCTGACCATCTGTTATCCAGGGTGCGTTATCTGAGGATAACCCCTGCTAGAACGGTCTCTGTCTTGGGACAGGTCTGTTGGTCGCTATTTCTGAGTCAGTTCACTGAGGGAACTAGACTCAGTAGTACTGGCAGTTCCTGTTCTAGTTAAGTCTAAGTATTAACTTAGCCATTCCTCAGAAGGAATCTCCTATTCCAACCTGAGCTGTGCTCTGGGTCCTTTGACCCATTCAGGTAAGTGAGTAACAGTTCAGGCTTTGGCCGGGGAGGTTACGTCCTGACAGCTGTCATCTCGTCCTATAAGGATAATTCTTCACAGAATTTACACTTAGTGCTCGCTACTATGCACTCCCCTCAGCATGGAGACGTGGGTGAGACCCTAGGGGACGCGGTGAGAGTTCCCTCGGAAGGGAACGTCTCTAGGTTACGTATGTAACCATGGTTCCCTGAGAAGGGAACGAGACACCGCATCCCCTACACTTTTTTCCATGCTTCGGACGAGAAGCTTCAGACAATGAAGCGGATATGTGTTTACACCGGTGGCTCTTTATACTGTGTCGCCCGGTAGTGACGCACCAGCAGCGACGAGCGCGCCGCGGTGACGTCATACGCTGTCGCCGGCCATTTCATGTAGTTTTTCTATATGCATTCTTCAGACACGAGTCACGCTGCAGCGTTCCCCAATAGCGACCCCTAGGGGACGCGGTGTCTCGTTCCCTTCTCAGGGAACCATGGTTACATACGTAACCTAGAGACGTTTTCACTCATTGGCTTGAATATCAAATGTCTATTGACTATGGGGTAGACAATATAATTTACTGTTTAATATCAAGTAAATCAAGTCATTTTGTACTGACCAGAAATTTGAAGAGTGTTTATTAACGTTTTATTATGTATTATTCATGTATTTATTTTATTTCTTTCAGCGTGACAGGCCATAGTGTTTGGGACACATGCCAACAATTGCTGTACACAATGCCAAGTTGAATGTGTTACTGAAGTGATGTGAGAATTATTTTATTTAGTTACTAATAAAATTATGTCATTAATTTGTATAAAATCTACAACCATTGAAGTGTGTTTTAAAGTTGCTTTAGGCCTATTAAACATACAATACTATATGAATTAGTGTGAAAACAATCTTCATTTACAACAGACAAAAACTACATCCAAGAACTAATATAATCATGTAAGATGTCATTGTATGTAGAGTTTTACATATGTCAGTGCATTTCAATATAATGTAAAATGCCATTTTATTAAATTGTATTTGTACTGTATTTTGTTTCCAGTCTTTCCTTTGTATTTACACTTGTTTGACCAGCAGATGTCCTCAGTGTGCGGTGGTCCTCAGGGTTCAGACTAGAAGGGAGACAGATCTCGCTACTGGGCATGCGCACATCAATCTAACGTTATTTGTATCACACTGTACAACAATAATAACGTTTTTTTTTTTGTATTATTATTATAGTAAGGGCTACATTTAGTGTTGGGGTAGGTGTAGATGTAAAAAAAAAAAAAAAACACAATCTAATAGGTAGAAAATTTAATTTCATTGTTAGTTTCCGGTCGGAGCTGTATCCCTTCTGGCCACAACCTGTCCTCAGCTTCCTTACTCACATAGTCTTCTCACAATGAAACAATGAAGCAACCCAGTGCTCAGCGCCCTTTACAGGAGAATATTCCGCGATATTACTCCTGGTTCACACAAATCTATCATCATCTATTACATCTTTGGTGCTTCGTTTCTTTTAAAGCTCGTCATTCCGGGATTGGGTGCGTCAAATAAATGTGATTAATATGAATCGGTAGCTTTTTTCCAAGTATTAAATTCACATTTCAACAATATCAGCAAAATCTGCCTTCCTGCAGACATTAGAGCAGTTTGTGATGGGTCACATGCTCACACAGTCAACAACACTAGAGAGGTGCTTCTGTGAGCTTGAACACGTTTGGTTTTCACACCTTTTCTGCAGTCGGATTAAATTAAGTTTAGCAGATCTCACATGATTAAAACTGTTTGGCATCAGAAAACAACTTCTGCATTTCTGCATTCTATTACTCTTGTAATTACTTATACATTTTTATTGTTAATTTTATTTACCAAATTCCCATTGTGGTTTGAAAACATAATCATCTCTGTGCACATGTTGAACTTTTTTTTTTTTTTTTTTTTTTTTTTGGTTTAATGCTGTGTCAGTGAAGATGCCCTGTTGTCTAGTTTAAACGTTTCCGTTATATGCTCTGAAGTGTTATATCTTCATGTATAAAAGGTGTTAATCACGTGTCATTCACAGTGTGAAAAGGCAATACTGGTCACACCCTGATCATTTGTAGTTTTGTCACTGGTTATTAACATTGGTGAGACGGGTAAGAGCATTATTTCCTAATCATTATAATCATTTATTTTAGTAACTATAAGGTTTAAAGCCAGATATTCAGATATAAATAAATATGTACTGTTCTGCATTTTGATATAAGTGTTGTGGATTTACATATGACAGAAAAAGTTGTCAGGAGTTAGCATACACTTGTAATAGTTAATTGAGGTAGGGAGGTGCACTTCCAGTGGCAGCCTTAAAAGCCCTGGAAGTCAATGGAAAGAGATCAGGAGGGGTGTGACATGGGTTCTCTTGGGCTGGTTGAAGATCAGACATGTTGTCATGTTCTAGATCCTCTGCAGAACCCTAGTCGCAATGGCTTGAAACCTGAGACATTAGGTTGAAACAATAGATGGTTATAAGGATATGAGAACCAAGAGCATTGTAGACAGTCTGCTTTTAAGGCCAGACTGGTCAAGTAGATTGTTATATGACAGAAAAGCAGACAACTGACTGAATAATTGTTTTTAAGGTTTTTTGACAGAAACAGAGACTGTTTAGTAGTTTTTATCTGCTGTAGGACTGAGAGTTGTTTTCTGTGTGCTGTGGAGATACCGACGTCAGATGAAATGCGGTGGGAAAGTTGATGATGTGAATCAGAGAGGGTAGCAGTGTTGGACCAACCACGTTCCTGGATAGGTCCAATGATAATATTTTAGTGTACAACCACAGCTGCACTAAGGTGTCGATGTTGTGTGAAGGCATCTCAACAACATTATGAAAAATACCACTGAATTTGAAGGATTCAGGAAAACTGTGTGTTGCTAATAATGCACAGGAGACGAGAAGATGGTGTATTTTCCCCGAGTTTAATAAAACGCCTCACACGACGACACATGCATATACATGGGAATTCAGTGAGGAAAAAATTACACAAGCATTCATTCAACTCAGGTCACAGACAGAAAGGAAATAAAATAAAGAGGGACAGATGTTGGTAGGGCTAGTCATCTCTTCACTTTTCCAGAACGTACAGACAGAGGCACATGCACGGTTGCCACAAAACTACCGTAAATGCTCTAGTGGCCGTTACAACATCATATGTCATTAACCGTGAGAACACTTTATAGTAATCTGTCAGTTAGCAGTCTGGGCAGAAATCACACTGTAATGTTTATATTTGTTCATGTAATGCAGGGATTTTTATCAGTATGGTACATGAGTTACGTTCCAAGTAATCTAAAAGTAATCAGAAAATAGTCCGACTACATTAACTGATCGGCATATGTGTAATCCAGATTGTCACAAACTACATTTTGTAGTTAAATTTGTAATTAGTAACAGGCTACAATTTAAACTACAAATCTGCATTGAGGAGCGGGCTCTGGACGGCTGGACAACCCCAGCGGAGATTCAGGAGGGCTGGGCATCTCCAGCAGAGACTCTTAAGGAGCAAGCTCTGGGCGAGCGGTCACTGGAGGGTGCTCTGGCGGCACAGTCACTGGAGGGCGCTCTGGCGGCGCAGTCACTGGAGGGCTGGGCGGAACCAGCAGAGACTCTGGGAGGCTGGGCGGAACCAGCGGAGACTCAGGGAGGCTGGGGGGAACCAGCGGAGACTCTGACTTGACTGTAGCCATCTTGGGTGCAGATTCAGGCTTGGCGGCCATCTTGGCCGGGGACTCAGGCTTGGCGGCCATCTTGGCTGGGAACTCAGGAACGGCGGCCATCTTGGCCGGGGACTCAGGCTTGGCGGCCATCTTGGCCGGGAACTCAGGAACGGCGGCCATCTTGGCCGGGAACTCAGGAACGGCGGCCATCTTGGCCGGGTACTCAGGAATGGCGGCCATCTTGCGTGCAGACTCCGGCGTGGCAGCCATCTTGCGTGCAGACTCCGGCGTGGCAGCCATCTTGCGTGCAGAATCTGGCGTGGCAGCCATTTTGCGAGCTGACGCTGGCCTGGCGGCTGACGGGCTTGAGCGTGGAGAGGAAGCCGGCAGGCTTCAGCGCTGGGCGGAGGCCGGTAGACTAGAGCGCGGGGAGGAGGCCGGCCGCATTGGGCTGAGGACAGCAGCGGAGCTTTGGAGGATGACTGGAGATTGGAGACTGGGCTGGCAGTCCGATCCGTTGGCACGGTATGTGGGGATTCTCGGCTTAGGACAGGCTGACCCGACGTGACGTGTTTCAGAGGGGACTGAACGATGAGGCCTGACACTCTTTACTTCTTCGAGTTCAAAATCAGAGCAATTTAAATAAAGAATGAGATTGATCAGTTCGATCAAGGAGAAATTACAGGCAGGAGAATCGCAACAAATCGTCTCATCATTCAGTCCCATCAAAAACACGGCACAGAGAGAGGCATCGGGCCAGCCTACCTGATCGGAGAGCTCGACAAAATCCGCAACATACCGCTCCAAACTCCGACCGCCCTGCCGCAGTCTCACCAGGTCTGCCTCAGCCCGATTCATCTTCTGTTTTGGGTCGGTCAATCTGTCACAATCAGGCGGGTAGAGGAGTGAAGATGGACAAGGAGAACCGGAGTAACTGAATGAATGAAGTTTATTAAATAAAACACTGCAAAATGAACAAATGAACAAATGAACAAATAAACAAAACCAGGAGCAGGAAATGAGCACATGAAACAAAACAAACGGAAGTAACGTAATCATTGACCGACAAACGGGGTGTGCAAACACAGACTCTTAAATACACTGAAAACAAGGCGTGGTCACAAACAAGATAACGAGAAGACGAGGGGGAAATACAAATATGGGCAAGACTGAACTAACACAGACAAAACTAGAAGGGGGGAGAAAAGGACTAAACCATAATGACTAGAAACAGAGGGGGAAAAAACACTAGGAAAGACAGAACAGGACAAAACACAGACATAATCCTGACACTATGAAGACCATCTGGAAGTGGCAGGATATTAATGTGGAGAAGAGAGTGGCAGTACTGACATCAAGCGAAAAGAAGAGGTTAATGGCAGGGAGGGATGCAGACGACAAAGAGGGTAAGAGTTAGAGGATGGATACCCGAGCCGAGCCCGACGGTACCCGACGGAACCCGACGGGCCGGGCCGGGTTCGGACAGATATTTAGAAAGGATGCTCGGGTTCGGGTCGGGCTCGGTTACATCAGCGCGATAGTGCGCCTGTGTTATAACAGCGCTTTTTGCCCCGTGTGCACTGATGCGCTCATCTGTTGACATTTCCGAACGCCTTCCTACAGTTGCTTAATAAAAGCGGGCTTTCCACACAAAAAACTGCACGTGTCATTAGTATGAGGAAAAAAAAAAGATTTTAACTGTGTCGGGCTGGGATCGGGCTCGGACATAAATATCTTAATGCCTGTCGGGTTCGGGTCGGGCTCGGTTACTGCTCTGTCGGACGCGGGCCGGGCTCGGACAGAAAAATGCGGCCCGATCCGCACTCTAGTAAGAGTATAGGGGAAAGAGAGTGGAGGTTACAGCGAACCAGAGAAGAGTCTCAATGGTGAGCATGAAGAGAGAGCGGCAAAAGCATGTCTTGCTTTTCCATGAATTTGCCTAGTTTACTGTCAGATGGTAAATGGTGACAATATCCATTTTTGGCTGGATTAGCTGCAATAGTATGATTTTCAATGTGCACAAAATAAAACATAGATAAAATTGAGGCAGTAAGAATTACAGGAGAAATAAGAATGTATTTACAATTATTTATGTTTGCTATGTACTGTATTGCCCTATAAAATTACAACAAGAGATTAAAGCCGAGTTCAGACTGCACGATTTTCAAAGCAATCGCGTCACAGATGTTTTCACACTGCATGACTATCTGGGGTAGCATTCTGTCGCTGCTGTGTTCACACTGCACGATGGATCGGCGACAGTGGGTTTCACACTGCATGACTTTACAATAGGAAAAATCACCGACAACTTTGTCCCGGTCCGCAAACAGCCAAACACACGCGAGAAGTGACATGGAAACAACGCGAGGTCAGGCGTGCAAGTTCTCACGTGAGACTGGGATTATTATTTTTAAAAATGGTAGCCCGCAGCTTGTCATACAAATTGCATGTGCACTCATTTGCAGCAAAAAGAAAAGAAGCCGAAGCTATGCTTGGTGATATTGTGTGGTCTATACCTTCGTAACTCCTCCCCCAACTTCCCGTTGGCCTGGATGTTGCTCTCTCATTGGCTGTAGTTAATCGCCGATGTTATTTTCAGTCAGATCACCTTTCACACGGCATGATTTTGAATCGCCGACAGGTCCAGATATTTAGCATGCCAAATATCTCACGGGTGTCGGCGACACGTCGGCGATTCTCTCAGATCGTGTCTTTGATAGTTCACACTGTGTGATTGTCCCTCGCGTGAACGAGCACCGATTTGCCTGTGATTTCGGGCATTTGTCGGCGATTTCTCAAAACTTGTCGGCGAGTCAAAATCGGGGCTAAAATCATGCAGTCTGAACTCGGCTTAAGGCAAACTTAAAAGCAATAAAAAATGGGCCCCTGTATGTCTGTTGTAGGTGTCAGTGGGAATGGCTCCTACTCTTCCTCTGATCTTTCTGCTCATGATTCACAGTGAGTCACTGCAACACTTCAGAGACTCTCAAGAGATTTTGCATACAAGCTTTTTTTCCAGCATGCATCTGCTAATTTGTTCAGTATTCTGTGTTTCAGGGGTTTCTAGTGCTGATTGGAAAGTGAATTACAGTCATTCACACATCTGTGCACTAAAAAACTCAACAGTGATAATGAGCTGCAATTATACATACCCTACTGGACATCAGATCATGAAAGCGTTCTGGACCAAAGGCCCAGTAGAACTTCTAGATCCTCCAGATTTGTCTGATGACCCTGAAAACAGTCAGAGGCTTCAGTATCTGGAAGACAAACAGCAGCACCACACCATCAGACTGAGTCATGTGACACTGAAGGATTCACACAAGTATTATTTCAGATTCATCACTGATAAAGAAAATGGCAAATGGACTGGCAAATTAGGAGTGAGTCTCACTGTCACAGGTGACTTTCAAGAGTTTCCATTCCCCTGTGCATTACATTGAATAATAATGAGTGTATGACAGCAGCACTAGATATAATGTGTGTGTTGTGTTCAGATCTTCAGGTGGAGTCTCCTGAGAGAGTGACAGAGGGAGATTCAGTCCGTCTGACATGTAAAAGCAGCTGCACTCTGACTGACAGAGCAACATTCATCTGGTACAGAAACTCACAGCCATTAACTGAGAGAAGAGACACAAACAATCAACTCCTGCTGCAGTCAGTCAGAAGAGAGGATGCAGGCAGATATAGCTGTGCTCTACATGGACACACTTACATCTCTCCTGCTGTTTATCTCAATGTCATGTGTGAGTATGAAGTCATATATTAATAATAATAATAATAATAATAATAACAAAATAATGAATTTAGTGTCTATTTACACCAAGTAAAAGCCTCTGCCACACTCATACAGCTTGGCTATTTTGCTTTTTGCTTGACTGTCCCAAGTTTGAATACACCCAGGGCTGGCCCGTGGCATAGGCAAAATAGGCAGTTGCCTAGGGCGCAAAATGAATGGAGGCGCCTTTTCATCATGCGCTCCTACACCCATAACCAAATTAATTAGTACTGATCTATCATCGTAGTGATTAAAATAATGTTCAAATTAAATAAAATCGACATCAATAAAAAAACATAAGATCTGAAAACATGTCATGTACTAATTTAAACTAATTTCTTTCTGCGTCATGACGTTATTATAATTCATTATCATAACGCATTGATAATGCATGCATCACTCAGTTAAAATATGTGCTCTGAAAGTACCATTTTTAAAAAATGAGTAAAAAAAGAAAATTATCAGGGGCACAAGGCAGGAAGCGACACAAAGAAGAGGAACAGAAAAAAATAACAATATAGAGGTAAGAATCACAGTTAATCACTGTGTATTAGACTGTGATGTGTATGTAGTATTTTGAAATAACCTTTTTGGATCATCTTAACTGGCAACACTGAGACTGTGGAGCGTTTTTGCTTGAGTTAACAGCTTATTTAATTTTCCTTTTTTTAATAAAATATAAGCTTCTGTTTCTGTTGTTTTAATTTCAGTTACAGTTGCATTTCTCTGTTTGGGAGTATATCTTATGTCTGGTCTCTTCTAATATTTTAACAGATTTAATCAGAAAATTCCTGCATCCCCATCTCTACGATTCGTTCCCAGTAACCAAACTGAAACTGTTCTGTAATTCTGAATATAATAGTATTTTTATTTTATTTTTATTTTTTTGATTTGCACTTTAATTTCTAATTTATTTTTTGTGTGATTCTTCAGGTGATTGTAAGTCAAATTTATTTATCATCAAAAAATGATTTACCACTTTTTATGTTAATACTTATCAGTATCTAATGTTAAGTTATGTTATGATATATTCTAATAAAGTTTTGAAAAATCTGCATTTTCTGAAATATTTAAAGGGACAATCTCACCTAGGGCACCAACAGAGCCCGGGCCGGCCCTGAATACACCTTTTACTTATTCCATTCCTGTCCTTATTTCTATTGCATAAAGCTCAGATTCAGACTGTGTGATGACATGGTTTCTAATACAATCACTACTGAATTACAAACAAAATTGCTAAAATAACATCAATTTGTTTCTAGATCCACCACAGCACACATTTGTAGCAGTGAGTCCATGTTGTGAAATAGTGGAAGGTATTTTAGTGAATCTGATCTGCAGCAGTGATTCAAACCCACCTGCTCTGAACTACACCTGGTTTAAAGGAGGAACATCTGTAGGATCTGGAAAAATCTACAGCATCTCAAAGATCAGCTCTAATCACAGTGGAGAATACAAGTGCAAGTCTATCAATGAACTTGGAGAGAAATACTCTGATGCTGTGACTTTAAATGTCATGTGTAAGTTTATTATAAAACAATCTACCTATAAGTAGCAAATGTATTTATTTTTATTTTTATATTTAATTATTTTCTCTCAGTTGTAGAATGTTCGGTGGTATTGTACATATCTATTGGAGTGGTTTGTGGAGCTGCAGTTGTTGTCATGATGGTGCTGATTTGGTAAGATGTGTGTAGTATTTGTTTTTACATAAATTGATTTCTAACAAGCTGTAAAATGAAAAAAAAAAGTAGTCATCTGGATAATGTCTAGGTGTTTTTACAAATGTTGGTTTGTTTTTTTACAATACAATTATAATACATAAGACTGTAACATGGTCAGAAGTATTGAAATATCATCCCATAGATGCACTTGAATCCAAGATTTCTCTACAAACACATATTATTTCTATACTAAAATGATACATATTATTTTTTTAAGGCAAAGCAGCGTGAAAAAGAGAAAGAACACACCGGAGTCTCAGGTGAGAAAAAGAAGTTTGGTTATCAGTAGTTTATTGATCAGGTAAATTGACTAGTATTTAAAAGATTGAAGGTCTGAATATATTTGTTAATTGTATATTGAGTTATTTATTAGCGTTAGTTACTTCTGTAATTCTGTTTTCTTTCTTGCTTTCTTTTTTTAATGGAAAAGATGCATCAGTCCAGACCTCATCACAACAGATGTCAAGTTTCTGATGTAAAGTTGGATGAATCTGTATATGAAAATGTAACGGTAAGTTATTGTTACGGTTACTGTCTGGATTTTACATAGGTTTTATTATTATTATTATTCCTAATAATATTTTGGGGATTTTCCCCCTTCCATTTTTTTTTTTTTTTTTTTATTAAATCAATCATATTCACCTGGGTTGTCTTGCCTTACAAATGCACTTTATAAACACAAAGGAGAATTCCTAAAATGTAATTCTGCAAATCATGCAACATCACAAACAGCCACACAATCTGTGAGGAGCGCAATGTGTGTGTGTTTCACTTATTCTAAGGTCACACCAAACTACTGCAATTTGACTGTTAGCATCACTCTACTTCAATCCATGTTCATTACAGTCATAACCATAAATTAAAAATGTGTTATTAATCAAATTCTCTTCCTTTTTTCTTTCTTTCTTGACAAGAGGTCATAGTACTTCGAACGGATGCCAAGATATTTTACAGCCTCTGTGGGTGGATCCCTGAATAATTAACAGCAGTGTTATGATTTACATTTCTACATTCAGTGGATAGTTTTATCCAATGTGACTTTCCTTTAAAAAAAAAAAATAAATAAAAAATAAAAAAATACAGTACACAATACTTAATTTAAATAAAAGCTAGATTAATACAGAGGTGAAGTGCTGAAACAACAGGAAAATTATTTGTGAATTATTTCATGCAAAGTTTAAGGTAAATTGATGGACAATCATGAATTAATAACAAGTGTGTTTTTTATTTACATTTGGTATAATATAGTTTGTTTACTTCATTTATTTGTGATATGCTGTTTTAGCCTGTAGTCTCTTTGTTCATGTTTTTAGAACAGGAAATAAAGTGTGATAATGCAACAGTTTACAGTCTTCTGTCATTCAATACTTCAGAATGAGAGAATAATTAATAATAAACAGCAGTAGGTTTAGAGGTACACTGTACAAACAAAACAATAACGTCATAAAACAATGCGATTAGAGAGTAATATAGTCTCCTGAAGCCATATGACCACTTTTTTTTTTTTTTTCTTTTTCTTTTTAATGGACTGTCGCCTGATCCAGCAGTGTTGTTCTCAAAATCATGCGTGGGTGCATTTTTAAGTGGTTTTCGGCATGACGTAGGCTACACTGTCATGTGAACAGTCAATCTACCTTTTTCCTCACAAATCTATAGATCTTTTTTTGTCATAGAAACGAGTCCACAACCATCTTTAAAATTTTGTATTTGAACTTTTGGTAGCTCTCTATTGCTGTTTAAGAGTAATTAGCTGCTGAAGTGGATTGTAGAGGTAACAAAAGTTATCATGAGCAGTGTTCGAAGAGGATGTCATAATAAATGTAGACAGGGAAGATTTAAAATGAGCGGTTCAATCATAAATTCATACAACCTTACCTTCATGCTGTGGAGATAGATACAGATGGGAGACAGAAGACAGTGAGCACAGCACAAAGAGGAGGACTATAAAAGTCACTTTCAGGTAAGTTCCACTCAAAAAGACAGAAACAAATCATTTCAAATTGGTTGTACTATGCAAATAATCTTTATACACCAGTAGATTTTTGTTTTATTTTTAGTTTGCTTTTATGTTCATAGAGCAAACTGATTGTTGCTGATTGTTTACAGTTAAAGGTCAGTTACTCCCATTCATGCAAAGCACCGGAGCATGGGAAAAATGTGGATGAGACAGTAACTTCGTATATGTCAAAATATCAAGAAAAAAAAAGTATTTCTCAATTAATGACTGCCTTAAAACAAATACATTAACCAATGCATTTTCAGACATGGTGGCTATTTACACTAAGTGAAAATGGCGTATTTTCTTAACAATAGATGCTATTTACACTAAGTGCAAATAACAATGGGATCTATTTACACTGTTGAAATAGCATGATTTTCTGATATTTATAATATTTATTACAAAATTATCTGCACCTCAGTATTGTAGTACATTAAAACAGCATGCAGTAATTACGTACTGAGTTTAAATTATGGTTTTAACCCCTCCCTACACCTACCCTAACCCTAATTAATCATTCATTTTTTATAACTTTTCAACTATGCCCTTCATTTTTCTTAAAAATAAATATAATATCAGAGAAAAGGGAGAAAAAAAGGAGAAAAAAAGTTTGCCAGAAGAGGGCACCAAAAGAACCTCCGCACCACCGAAGCTGACAATCAGCCACTTTTTGTAGTGTTGACTATCCCAATTAAATATTGGTTGGTGGAGTTAGTTTCTCAATTGCTTTATTGAATGAAATCAACTTGAACAGGCCTCAGCTAGGACAGATATACGAGAGCAGCATGTCAATTTCATTACCCATGATAACAGGTCCTGGGTGAATGTTTTCAACTAGACGGTGAAAAACACAGATTAGAATTAGAAAGAGCTTTATTGCCAAGTGTGCTTGCACAAACAATACTATACCTCTCCAACCATGAAAAGGAATGACAACAAAGTATTAATCTAGTAGAAATACAGGAATGGTTTGCCCAGAAAAATGATGAAATGATGAAGGTTTACATAAAGATAATAAATGATATTCGCCTAAATTCTGATTCTGGCAAAATATCAGTGCTGGTACTACTAGATCTCAGTGCTGCGTTTGACACTGTCGATCATAACATTCTTTTAGATAGACTGGAAAACTGGGTCGGGCTTTCTGGGATGGTTCTAAAATGGTTCAGGTCATACTTAGAAGGGAGAGGCTATTACGTAAGTATAGGAGAGCATAAGTCTAAGTGGACGTCCATGACATGCGGAGTCCCACAAGGCTCAATTCTAGCGCCGATATTGTTCAGCCTGTATATGCTCTCACTAAGTCAAATAATGAGAAAGAACCAAATTGCATATCACAGCTATGCAGATGATACCCAGATTTACCTAGCCTTATCGCCAAATGACTACAGCCCCATTGACTCCCTCTGCCAATGCATTGATGAAATTAACAGTTGGATGTGCCAAAACTTTTTACAGTTAAACAAGGAGAAAACGGAAGTCATTGCATTTGGAAACAAAGATGAAGTTCATAAGGTAAATGCGTACCTTGACACTAGGGGTCAAAAAAAAAAAAAAAAATCAAGTCTCTGACTCTGGAGTCAGACCTCAGTTTCAGTAGCCATGTCAAAGCAGTAACTAAATCAGCATACTATCATCTCAAAAACATTGCAAGAATTAGATGTTGTGTTTCCCGTCAAGACTTGGAGAAAATTGTTCATGCCTTTATCAGCAGCAGGGTGGACTATTGTAATGGTCTCCTTCCCAAGAAGACCATTAGACAGCTGCAGCTCATACAGAACGCTGCTGCCAGGATTCTGACTAGAACCAGAAAATCAGAGCATATTACACCAGTCCTCAGGTCCTTACACTGGCTTCCAGTTATGTTTAGGATCGATTTTAAAGTACTTCTACTCGTTTATAAAGCTCTCAATGGCCTAGGACCTAAATACATTGCAGATATGCTCACTGAATATAAACCTAACAGACAACTCAGATCACTAGGATCGAGTCAGTTAGTAATATCAAGAGTTCACACAAAACAAGGGGAATCCGCTTTTAGCCATTATGCCACCCGCAGTTGGAATCAGCTTCCAGAAGAGATCAGATGTGCTAATACATTAGACACATTTAAATGCAGACTCAAAACTCATCTGTTTAGTTGTGCATTTATTGAATGAGCACTGTGCTACGTCCGAACATATTGCATTATTTCATGTATAATCATTTCGACTGTTTAAATTAATTTTTAATCAATTTTTAAATCATTTAAAATGTTCTTAAATCTTCTGTTTTTATTGTTGTGATTTATTATGATGATTTTTATATTATGATTTTAATTCCTCTTATGTACAGCACTTTGAATTACCACTGTGTATGAAATGTGCTATATAAATAAACTTGCCTTGCCTTGCCTTGCCTTTATATTAGTTCAAGTTTGGTCATTTCAATGAGAATTATATTTAAGCCCAATGTTTCTAGACTTTCAGTGTTGGGGATAACGCATTACAAATGTGAGTCATTTACCAAAACTTTATTTTTCCTCATTTATCCACCTCTGTCCCATTTCGAAAGAAATACAGAGTGAGGTGCAGAGTCACTTCCTTCAGCCTGAGGCTTGTTAATTTCACTTTTGAAAGTGAAAGGTTGTCAAAAAATAATTTATAAGTTATTAAAAACAAATAAGCATGCTCAGCCAAGATGACAAATGTTACACAAAAGTAACGTAATGCATTACTTTCGATAAAAAAGTACTAACTCAATTTGTTACTTTTTATGGAGTAACATTGTATCCAACACTGTAGTTTTTCATGTACAACAAAGCAGGCACGTGCAGAGGGGGGGGGGGGGGGGGGGCATCTGAGCAAAAATCTTGTTTTGTTTTGTTTTGTTTTGTGTTAAGCTGTATCTGAATTATAAATCATGCAATTTTAAGCCTTATTATTCTACCGTACACTGTCAAATCCTACTCATACTGTTCATTTTACTTCTGCGGCTCTTAAAAAGGGTCACAATTTGCCTTAAATTGATATTTAAAATATTTTAAATAGTGAAATAAAATCTTACAATACAATACAATACAATACAAAGTGAAAAAAATATGACTGATTCTGTTGTTTGAGTCCTGAAACGCAATTTAAACTTCAAATAATGCATAATTTTAATGACATTGTTACTTGTTACATAAGTAACTGGATGCCTACAATGAGGTGATGGACCCTAGGGGCTCTTTAATGCCTTGTTTCAGATGCCCTTTTTATACTTTGAGCACCTGCCCCTTTAAAGGTCTCTGCACGGCCCTGCAACAAAGTACCATATCAAGTACCATATTTGCTTGTTGAAAACAAAGTAGGATTGGAAGTGAGCAGGTGTACCTTTATTCCTGCAGTGTTTCCAGACTTGATGATGACGGTCGTATCTGGAGCACGCCTCAGCAGTGCAATAACAGACTGCCGTATCTTGGCCACTTGAAACACGTAAAATGTTAACGGGTGAAAAACCAGGTGAGCACAGTATGTGAAGACAATGACTGCATGAGCCCCACTGGCTATTTCATCAATGTCGTTGCTGATGTAATGCAGGTCAGTAATAGGCATAACTCTACTAAATCGCAGAGGAACACCGTGTGCCCTCCAGTGAATAATGGTATTGTTTTTCAATTCCACAGACATCAGGGGGCCACCTCCAGGATGCGTGTGGAGGTCCATTCTTTTTAAGTCTAAAAAAGATACAATAACTAACGTTATAATCGTAGCTTTAGAAGTTAAACACCCCTGCATTGAATATTTAGGTCTCAATGTCATTGCATTAGATACTAAATGTTAGATACAACATATTAAAGTAGTGTCTGAGATCTAAGATCTGCATGATGTCAGGATTATGTCTGTGTTTTGTTCTGTTTTCCTAGTGTTTTCCCCCCTCACATGGACTTCAGTTGGTTTTTCCCTTTGTCTCCCCCTGTAATTCTGTGTTTATTGGTTTGTCCCTATTAGCTTTGATTTGATTCACCTGTCTTGTTAATTTGCTACACCCCCTGCCACTCCTATTTAAGTTGTTTGTTTCCACAGTTATATGTCCGTCGATAACGTTACATGTTCTCCTTTCTTGCTCCTGGTTTTGTTTGTTTGTTTGTTTGTTTGTTTGTTTGTTTGTTTGTTTGTTTGTATTTTCAGTATTTTATTTAATAAACTGTTTATATTTCATCTACTCCGGTTCTCCTCCTCCATCTCCACTCCTCAACCCGCCTGACTATGACACATGAGTTGTTGTTTTTTTTTTCTAGACCAACTTTCACTTTTATAAATAACATTTTTGAAACATTTTGCAAAGCTTCCTGAAAAGTGCACCAGTTTTTGGTATGTTCATCTAATGCCAATATTACATTAAGTGCCCATATCATTGGTGTAGCATCTGTATCTCAGTTTCTCATTTAATTTACATTATACATTCATGCTATTGAGTCTTAAATTGAATATTAAAAAACTGAATCAAACTTGCCTGCACTGTTTTTTCGAAGAACTCAAACCACTGCCTTGTGGTGGAGTCTCCCATTAAGTAGACAATCTTGGTTTTAAGACAAGTTGTCATTTGTGGAGGACTGAACTGTTGAGTGTTGCATACAAAAGACTTCCAGACATCTTTCAAATAAAATCCTCCACTGTGCCTAAAGCAAAGAAACATGCACGTGAAATGTTTTGCAGCTACATTAATTATTATTTTTTTTTTCAGATTATATCTGTCCTCTGATATGTGTTTTGTCTGTGTTTTGACCATTTCCTTTTTGGGAAAAAATAAAGAATCCCAAATAGAAATGTAACATGTCAGAATTATCATTACTTTTTTTTTAGTCAGTCAATTAGATACCCTTCTCAGGGAACCATGATGATGATTCCATAATAAAAGTTTATTTTATTTATTTAAAATGATATACATTAATTAATTACCTAAATAACTAATAGTTTATGTATTTATTTTCCAACCAGGAAATTACATAGTCAAAATGTACAGAAACCATTATGTAAACATACCAATGGCTGCAGTGTTGGGAAGGACATTAATGATTTTTTTTTTTTGTTTCCATTAATTGTAATATTTGTAAATTTTCTGTGGAGAGAGAAAAAAGTACACTTATTTGTTTGTTTGTTTTACAATTTGACAGTTATTCTGAAATGAATGCCTCTCCCAAATGAAGCGGACAAGGAGGGGGGCTAAACTATGTCAGTGACACCTGACTTTCTTACAAATAACGCACATTTCATTCAAATATTGTAAACACAGACCAATAATTTGCACATTTTTTTAATTTATTTAATTGTGTGAAATGGCTAATAAAAATAGGTAATAAAAAACGATTATGATTTGGAGATGAATTGGTTTAGTCTTGACTTCTGATCGTGAGTGACAGCGTTGGGGGATGGGAAATCTGTTGATTGCCGATTACTTAGTAAACACAGCGATGGAGAGAAAAAGGCCAAAGCTGTCAGGTGCCCAATTTAGGAAAAAAAAGAAAAGAAGATGAGGAGAAACGGGCAAAAGATAAAGGTATGCAACAATATGCTCTGTATGATTAAGGTATTCATGTCATTATGTTAATTAGTGGTATAACATTAGCCTTCTTGCTTATGATGCATGCTATGCTTACCTTGCTAAAAAAAAAAAAAAAAAAAAAAAAAAAAAAAAAAAACACAGTAAAAGCCTAATATACAAACTATCACAGAAATTCTAATGGTTTCTATTAAATACCATTATGAACCATTAACTTTTTTTCCAGTGAAACTATTACAAAATTCCTTATTGTAGTGTGTTTTGGGCACTTTTCCAATAGGATTTACCATCCCACCCACCAATAGAATCCATCATATACCAGCAGACACTGTTATACTTACCATTAAAACCAATACAATTCCCATTATAACCATTAAATCCATCACATTTTCTGTTATTTTTGGGCAGGGTTCCATTGTTTTTTCAGCAGTGTATACAACACGAGATCTAATTAAATTTAACCACAAAATTATGCTTTGCAACAAAACTGTTGCAAGTACAGTTATTATTTATTTCCATTGTTTGTGCTGGCTACTGTAAATAGCCAGTGTAATTTACATATGTGTAGATAGTGTAAAAGACAAACATTTTCCTTTTGCTATAACTCTGTTACGTGACAAAGCATATAATTTGAGGCAGTAATTTACCAAGGAGCTAATTGTTCCTCCCTTAGATTAGATAATATTGTATACATGTTAGGGCATGTTTATTTAAATTTGCAAATTTTTAAGAGTAATATTGTAGCCAACAGTCTTTTGATGTCAATTTCAACTGCGTCCTGTTTTAGGGGCACTTCTAAAATATTTTGGAGCATCCTCTGCCACTTGTCAGGATGAGCCACCTACCTCCCCCACTACACAGGACTCTGCTCTTCAGGATGAGCTACCATCTGTGTCCTCAGCAAGTCATATGTCTCCACAAACATCTAATATTGAGGATGAAGACATCTTTGCCTCTACTTCTACCCAGCATAAGCCTGCTGGTGGGTTTTTGCATCTCTCTCTCTCTCTCTCTCTCTCTCTCTCTCTCTCTCTCTCTCTCTCTCTCTCTTGTCACTTCCGGTGCAGGTGTGAGTGTGTGGAGGTGGAGTGTTGTGAGTGCGAGTGGAGTACTAAGTGAGTGGAACTTCCCTCATTCATTGTGTTTGTCCCTAGTTGTGTGGGTATAGATACCCCCTTCGTTTGTTGGGCCGAGTGCTATCCGCTTTAAGGAAGCATGTCGGCCCCACGCGTGCAGGAGTGTTTAGGCTCGCTTACGCGGCGCCACGCTGTAAAGGTAGCGTCTGCGGTTAATGTGGAAGATTGTTGCTTGGCAGTAGGAGAAGTGGTAGGACATGAGAGTGTACTATCCGCTTCCAGAATGAACAGTGCTCTTGTAGTTTTTTTGAGTAGTATAGATAAAGCAAATACATTAGTGGAGAATGGAATTGTTATCCGTGGTGAATTTGTTTAGCCCCTTTCTCTGCCTGCTAAACGAGTCACTTTGTCAAACGTACCACCTTTTGTGAATGATGACATTCTAACACAGGCTTTATCCCAATACGGAAAGCTAGTTTCCCCGATCAAGAAGATCCCAATTACCTGTGGTTCGCCTCTATTGAAACATGTTGTCTCTTTTAGACGTTTCGCCTATATGATTTTTCAGAGATGACGCTGATCTGGAGATGACACTTCATTTTCGAATTGACGATGTTTATTATGTCGTTTATGTTACAACCGCAAAGGTTAAATGCTTTGGCTGTGGTAATTTTGGCCATCTGCTTCGCAATTGCCCAGACAAAATTGTTTTAGAAGAGAACGCTAATGAAAATTCGGAAGGTATTAAATCAACGGTTGTTGTCGACGTAGTAGAGGTGGTCCCCCCAGGGGAAAGTTCTGTAGTGGCGGCTTCATGTTCCTCCAGTGAGGTTATATCTGGACCGACTTTGTCGCCCCAATCCTTATATACGGCACGCACTGAAATGCAGCCAGAGGCTGTCGCTAAGGATATAGCAAATGTGGCAAAGTGTTCTGGAGATACTGGGGATGGACAAATTGATAAAGTTCCAGAGAATAGTTTAGTACAGCTGCAAGGATTGTGTGAAGAGGATGGCTGTTTCAGAGTGGAAGAGGAGCAATCAATCTTTAAAAAGCCCCAAAAAAGAAAGAAAAGTAATGTAGCTTCCGACGCTAAAATAAGCAAAAAAGGTGAAATGCATGAGGATGAAGAACGAGACTCTGAGAGTGATGCTGAATCCTCTGACTCTAGCGTGACTCTCTCTCAGGGCGAGATTGTTGGTCGGAATTATGAGCTTGAGGACATTAAGTTGTTTCTCAAATCAACCAAAAATAGAAGAGGTGTGCGTGTACAGGAATATTTTCCTGAACTGAAACAGTTTGTTGAAAAAACAAGAGGCTAAATGGCAGAGGGTTTATTTACGAACAAAGAAATCTATCATTTAAAGAAAATCGTGAGAACTCTTAACAATGCCTTGAATAATGACTTTTGTTAACTTCTTGGGCAAGATTGCTAATTTTTCTTTGAATTATGTTTTGTTTCTTTCTTTTCTGTTAGCTATGGGTGCAGTCCATTTAGCTACTTTGAATGTTAATGGTGCGAGGGATGTTAAAAAAAGAACAACATTATGAAGTAATTAAACAGAAAAACATTGATGTCGTTTTTCTACAAGAAACCCATAGTGATATGAAAAATTAAATTAATTGGATGAGTGAGTTTGATGGCACTTCGGTGCTAAGTCATAATACTTCAGTCAGTGGGGGTGTGGCCATTTTATTTGCAAATAATTTTAGTCCTGTTTCATATGTAGTTGATGAAGTTGTTAAAAGGTAGGCTCCAAAAAGTTAGAGCAGTGTTTGAAAATTATGTTTTCATCTTCATATGTGTGTATGCTCCAACTGCACCAGTTGAAAGGTTAGTTTTTCTGGACACATTGAGTTTGATGTTACAAGATTGTTGTCCAGAAGATTTTTTGTTTCTAGGTGGTGATTTCAATTGTACTGAGCTCAATTTAGATAGGAATCATATTGAACCTCATCCAGCTTCATGTAACCGTCTTATTCATTTTATTAAAAAGTATGGATTATGTGATATTTGGAGATTTTAAATGGAAATGAAAGACAGTACACTTGGGTCCACACACGTGACAATGTTATTTCTTTGGCTAGACTAGATAGATTTTACAGTTTTAATTATCATGTTAACATATTCAATAAGTGTTATATTACGCCCGTTAGTTTTTCAGATCATAGTATGGTGCATTGTAATTTTATTTTAAGTTCAATGAAACCTAAGGGTGCATACTGGCATTTTAATAGCAATTTAGTAAATTATAATTTCTTTAAAGAATCGTTTAAGTCTTTTTGGGAAGTTTATAAAACAACAAAACATTCCTTTAATTCATTACAACAGTGGTGGGACTTGGGTAAGATCCACATAAAACAGTTTACGCAACAGTACACTCATAATGTCACAAAGGAGTTGACTCGGTCATTAGACCTTTTGGAAAAAGAGATACTTGCATCTCAGGAATTAGCTCAATCTACTGGTGAAACTCGACATTTGGAAGCCTGCTCTAAGAAAAAGGCACAATTAGCAGATCTACTGGGATACAGAACATAGGGTGCATTGGTCCGTTCACGGTTTCAAAGCATTGATCAGATGGATGCTCCATCTAAGTACTTTTTCAGCATGGAAAAAAAGAATGGGCAGAAGCGTTTTATTCATGCTCTACGCTCTGAGGAAGGAGCCTTGTTGTCAGACTCTGCTGACATTCGTAGGAGAGCAGTTTCTTTTTATCAAAACCTGTATAGAAGTGAGATCGATTCAGAGCATTCTGTGGAGAGTACGTTCTTTGACAACCTACCAAAAGTCTCAGTAGAGGCTAATGGTGATCTTTCAGGAAGGCTGACCATGGGAGAGCTTTTTAAGGCCCTGCAAAGCATGGAGTCTGGGAGGGCACCAGGAGTGGATGGCCTCCCAGTTGACTTCTATAAGGCTTTTTGGTTGGATTTGGGAGAGGATCTGTTTGAGGTGTCGGAGGGCAGGTTGCCGCTGAGTTGCCGGAGAGCAGTGATCACCCTCATTCCAAAAAAAGGGGACCACACGGATAGTAAGAACTGGCGCCCGGTCTCGCTTCTTTGCAGCGATTACAAACTGCTTTCTAAAGTTTTGGCTACCAGGCTGGCTGGGGTTTTGGATCAGGTCATCCATCCGGACCAAAAATACTGTATTCCCGGTAGGTCTATTTTTGATAATGTATCCTTAATTCGAGACATTTTTCATGTTTCTAAATTGTTAAACTTAAATTGCGGATTGTTGTCTCTGGATCAGGAAAAGGCTTTCGATCAGGTTGAACATTCTTATTTGAATATAATAACAGCTTTTGGGTTCTGTAAAGAATTTATAGGTATGATCAAAGTACTCTACTGTGATGTTGAGAGTGTACTGAAAATTAATGGTGGCTTATGTGCTCCATTTCGGGTTCTTAGGGGCATCAGACAAGGTTGCTCCTTGTCTGGAATGTTGTATTCATTGGCTATTGAGCCATTACTTCAACAAATAAGAACACATTTATGTGGATTGTGTTTACTGAATTGTCTTAAGAAAGTTCATTTGTCAGCGTACGCTGATGATATTGTGGTATTTATCAGTAAACAAAGCGATGTGCAGTATTTGTTTAAATTAATTGGAGAATTTAGAATGATGTCTTCTGTAGTGGACCGCGCATTCTAGGGCCCAGTTTATGGCAGGGGCCCCTCCCTGGCCACAATAGTGGAAAAAGGTTTGCTACATTTTGATTGGATCTTGGTGGACTAACATAAGCAAACTGTCCAACACCATCAGATAAGGATGCCAGGACAACTGCCAGACACCTCTTAGAGGGCAAGAAGAGACCTTTGGTACAAAAACTCGGGAAGGACGGAACTTCCTATTGGCCAAGGTGCAGTTTCTGCCCTTCACCCACCTTGAAACTGTTTCCTAAGGTTTGGTCCTGTGACAGCCATAAAAATTCCTTAGGATCTCCAGACGCAGCAGCAGTGGGTGAAACAAAGAGAGATCACAAAGATTCATCCAAATCCATTCAGAACTATGTTTTTCAAACCTTGAACTGATGCGAACCATAACACACACATCATATACTTATTCATAGAAATAAGTATTCTCACTGACAGCAACGTGTAGTGCAACATCTTACACAAACTCAGCTGTTAATGGACAAATGAATGCATGCATGATAGTTCAATCTTTTCCCATCATGTTTGGACTTAATGTGTTCGTTACATGATCAAATGTTTTCTGATTGTGTTTTGGAAAGTGAGAAATGCACCAGTAAAACATTATTGACACTTTTCTAACTTTGTGTTTGGACTATGCAAATGACTTCCACAAGAGGAAAGAAGGGTGGGCTACCCCATGTCCCCCGCTCTGATGGAACCAGCCAATCACAGCATGGAAATGGAGAAGCACCAAATTGCAATCTCCTCCTCATCGAAAAGGTATAAAGGTACCTCTCCTTGTACTGAGTCTGACCTGCAAGGGTGAGACAATAACAGCTACACCTCCGTTCTGAGTCTCCGGCACGTCCAGGGGACGTTAACAGATCAAACTTCTTTCTGAGTCTGCTGCCCATTACAGGGAAGGCAGCAACAGATAATGGTTCTGAGTCTGCAGCCTGTGAAGGATGAGACACTAACAGAGCAACAAAGTTCTGAGTCTGCTGCCCATTACAGGGAATGCAGCAACAGATAATCGTTCTGAGTCTGCGGCCCATTACTGGGAAGGCAGCTACAGATACCTCCATTCTGAGTCTCTGGCTCCACAAGAGAGAGAGACACTAACAGACACAACCATTCTAAGCCTACTGTCCAGAGAGACAGAAACAGACGCTCCACGCTTCGAGTCTCCAGCTTTGAGGCAGCAGCAGATACGACCACGTTCTGTCTGTGAAGAAAGATATATTTTCCACGTTCAGAGTCTTCGTCCAGCGAGGCAACCACAGATGCAGCACATCCTAAGTCTCCATCCGAGAGAGACAAAGCGGATTGACCAAGTTCTGAATCTCTAGCCGAGAGAGGCAGAAGACCAACAGACATTTGCAACAAGGTTGAGCTCCAGCAAGCAAACCTTCACTTCAGGTACCTTTGCTTGCATGTTCCAAGCTAAGGGCCTTCAGCACCTACACCAGGGCCACATCTGCGTGTTCCAGATCTTAGGACCCTTTGGTGCTCCAGGAGATCAGCATCCTACAGCGCTTCATGCTCAAGGCTGTTGAAACGGATTCCTGCTCCTTTTCCCACTGACTGCTGCCAGCACAACCAGTGGAAGAATTCACCGCCATCAGACTGCTCAATCAACCACAGAGAACGTAAATATCATTTCCAAACCTCTTCCAGAGACCTTGGCATTGTTGTGTATTATCAGTATATGATCTTTCTAATTTACATTAGATATTATATAGCTGACTGCAGTTGATAACAAATAATAGCTCATTTATTTGTTTAATGCATAGTAAGGTTCTTCACCTTATTTGTCTCAGAGTAGCAACAGTTTATCTTTCCATAAGATAACATAGCTCTGACACAGCAACACCCAACTAAATCACATTTTATGCATCTTATGCACTTTATTCCCTTTGCATTTATTGTATTCATTTAGTAGTTGTTGATTACTCTTGTCTATCTTTTGTTAATAAAATATATTTTATTACACTTGTGTCTTCCTTGTGTTGATAATACAGTGAGAGGTTCTACAAGTTAGATATCCCACCAATCTTTCTTATGTGATGTACTCATTACCACACTTTATGTGACATGTGATCCAAGAATCATTACGTCATCTGTGACGCGAGTACCCATCACTACACTATTTCGCTTTTCTAGTGGGCGAAAGCAGAACTCACTTCATAATTGGCGTCCCTAGGTGGGCCAAGTTAAAATGAGATGAGTCTCCTGTAAAATTCACTACACTTCTGCTAAGGTTAATTGGCAAAAAAGTGAAGCCTTATTGTTGGGTCAATGGTCTGAGGGGGTACCTTGTCTTCCAGACGGATTGTGTTGGGGTAGGGGGGTATAACATATTTAGGAGTTTATTTGGGTGATGACAGTTTTGTACAAAAAAAAATTGGGAAGGGGTTTTAGAAAAAATCAAAGGGCGGCTGGATAAATGGAAATGGTTATTGCCAAATATGTCTTACAGAGGGAGGACTCTTGTTATTAATAATTTAGTTGCTTCTTCACTATGGCACAATCTGGCTTGCGTAGACCCTTCTCCACAGTTTTTATCCAAAGTTCAAAGTGCCCTTGTGAAAATATTTTTTTTGGGACAAGTTACACTGGGTGCCACAGAGTATTTTATACCTTCCAAAGGAAGTAGGTGGACAAGGTCTGATTCACATACAAAGTAGGATTGGTGCTTTTCGTTTATGTTTTTTTACAAAGATTATTGGATGGCTCAACAGACTGTAGCTGGCGTGCACTTAGCTGCATGATTCTGTGCACCCTTGGAGGTTTTGGACTGGATAAAATGCTTTTTTTAATGGACCCTACCAAGCTGGATTTATCAGAGCTACCTATTTTTTATCGAAATCTTTTCAAGGTGTGGAGGCTCTTTCGAGTTTATAAGACTGAGAACTCTTTTTCTCTTCACTGACTTTTACAGGAACCATTGATACTCGTTTGGACATTGCTACACACTGTGTACTCCTGTACACCTGGGTTTTGTGCCTCTCTTCGAGAATCCAAGGTTTTCACTTTGGGACATTTACTGACTCTGACTTTGAAAATGTAGAGGCAACTTCCAAGCATTTGGGAATTAGATCTGTTCGCTTGATTATGCAGTTTTTATCCAAATTAAAATTATGGTTTAAGACTGAAGAAGACTACTGTTACGTTTATGTCTGTTTTTGTTCATTGGTTTCTTCCATTGTCTCCCCCTGCCATTCTGTTGTCATTTGGTTTAGCCCTCATCACCGTCATCTGTAACACCTGTGTCTCATTATTAGTTACCCTTTATAAGTCTGTTTGTATCTTGAGTTTATGTCGGTCTTTAATCGTTTGATGTCAACGTGTGTGCCTGTTCCTGCCTGTTATTCCAAGAAGATATTAAATATAGTGTTTATTGTAATCTTGTCTTTCGTCTCGTTCCGTCCAGCACGTCACACCCTTAACAGAAAGACCGACCGAAACAGTCACAGCGTGTTTCCCCTGCTTTATTTCCCAGTGTTTATTTTTCTGTTTTCTCCTCATGGATCCCGCTGTCCGAATCATTCTCCTGGAGCAGGGGGATCGCTCTCTCGAGGACCACACCAGAGACTTTGTCCACCTCGTGCCTTACACGCACTACCCGGACAGCTGCTTGTGCACATTCTTCCGGAATGGACTGAATCACACCATCAGGGAGCAGCTGTCCGGGGAAGGTCCTCGAGAGAGCATCGCTGATTACATCGTGTGGGTGCTGGTGTCCAGCAGATCTTCGTTGAACGCGAAGGATGACACCAGCCCCACACCTGACCCAGAACCCAGCCCAACATCACCCCGACTTCAACATCCGCGACGGTGGAGTATGACGTGGAGCAAGAGAGGGCGATAGAGAGCCCTGCCCACTGCACCACCACTGAGGGTGAGCTTGGACCACATTCTGGGGATTTAATTGATTTTTTTTTTCTGAAATATCCGTCTGTCCTGACTTTCCTGTCTGCCCGGAATTCCCACCCACCCACCTTCTGTCATCCACTGCCATGTCTGTCTGGCCACCGCTGTCCCCTGACAGCCCCTCAGCTCACCTTCAGCCCAACACCTGTGCAGTGGGCTCACCGCGGGGCTGCCAGTCTCCAACGGCGTCTCGGCTGGAGGATCCCTCAGCTCCGCCTCCAGCCTCCGAGTCCAGGACTCCGCCTCGGCCCTCCGACCCTGCGGTTCCACCACGCCTCTCGACGCCCTCCTCTCCACCGTCGTCCGTCGTTCCACCAGCTCCACCGGGCTCCATTGTCTCTCCGGCTCCACCCTGGTCAGTTGTCGTCCCTTCATCACCTCCATCCTCTGTCGCTCCGGCTCCGCCGCGGATCTCCGGAATTCCGCCTCGGCCGCCAGAGCCTCATGTTCCACCTTGGCCCTCCTGATCCTCGGCGTCACCCTGGATCTGCGGCTCTCCGTCTCCACCTCGGGCTCCTCAGCCACCTGCTTCGCCTCTGTCGGTCGGCCCCATGGAGTCGGCGGTCCTCCCTCCACCATGGCTCCTCCCTCCGTCGGCTCCACCGTGGGCCGTTATCATGGCTGTGGTCTGGGTCCTACGGATTTCCTCCTGCTTCAGGCCCCTCCTGTTTCCTCCCTGGCTCCTCCCTCCGTCGTCACCCCCATGGACTGTCTTGTTTGCCACCTGGACTTTTGTTTTTGTCCCCCTCCCGGGGTTGCGTCCTCAACCAAAGCCGCCTCCATTATTGACTCTGTTCTGTTTTTGTCTCCCCTCTCATCTGTTTCGTTTTTTTCCTGTCTACGGCATGAGGACGCGCCTATGCGGAGGGGGGCGTAATGTTACGTTTTTGTTCATTGGTTTCTTCCATTGTCTCCCCCTGCCATTCTGTTGTCATTTGGTTTAGCCCTCATCACCGTCATCTGTAACACCTGTGTCTCATTATTAGTTACCCTTTATAAGTCTGTTTGTATCTTGAGTTTATGTCGGTCTTTAATCGTTTGTCCTTTTTCGACACTATCTGACTCAATAAAAAAAAAAAAAAAAAAAAAAAAAAATTCTTCTCCTCTCTTTCCTGATCTTCCCTTTCTAGCCCGTACTCATCTAACAACGCCTGTCATATGGTATTTCTGAGCACTTCCTATGTCGATCTGCCTCCTTAGGATGAATCACTTGTTGTATTCCCAATTGTAAGTCGCTTTGGATAAAAGCGTCTGCTAAATGAATAAATGTAAATGATGTCAACGTGTGTGGATGTTCTTTGTGTTCCTGCCTGTTATTCCAAGAAGATATTAAATATAGTGTTTATTGTAATCTTGTCTTTCATCTCGTTCCGTCCAGCACGTCACACCCATAACAACTACATGCTAGAAAAGTTTTTTACAGGGACTGATGTTCCTGATATTAAGGATCCCTTTCCTTGTCTATTTGTGAAACCTATTTTGGATGAGGATAAAAGTCCTGTTTTAAATCAATGTGAATCTTTGTCATTAGATTTCTTGTCAAGTGAAGGTAAAAAAATGTATCAAGCATGTGTTTTGGTCTTTAATAAGAAGGGGTTTGGTAAAAGAATTGATACACCGTGGCGTTCCATTTTTAGGTTGAATGATGATGTAAAACCCGAATGGAGATCTTTGTATAAGCCACCATTGTCAAAGAGAGTAGGTGACATACAATGGAGAGTGTTACATGGGGCTATTGCTGTTAATTCTTTCATCTCTGTGATAAATCCAGAAGTTAGTCCTGGTTGCCCTTTCTGCCTCCAAAGAGAAACTGTTTTTCATGCTTTTATGTATTGTTTCAGATTAGAATCTTTATTTGTGAAGTTAAAATAATTGTTTGGTAAATTAAATAAACTTTTCAATTGAGACCTTTATTTTGGGTTTTAAATATTTGAAAAAGAATCGTGCTATCTGTCAGTTGTTGAATTTTATTTTAGGTCAAGCAAAGTTGGCTGTGTATATCAGCCGGAAAAATAAGATTGAACAAAGGTCTAATGATGATGTCTATATGGTTTTTCGGGCTTTGGTCAAAGCGAGAATATTGATTGATTTCCAATTTTATAGGACTATGAAAGATCTTTCTTTATAATTCTATTGCGGTTCTTTTTTTTCCCATTATAATATGCATTTGTAGAATGTGTTGGTTTTAAGTCTTTTTGTGGAAAGTCTTGAATATGTGTAAATAAAGTTTTTTTTTTTTTTAAATCAATCTCTCTCTGTGTGTGTGTGTGTGTGTGTGTGTGTGTGTGTGTGTGTGTGTGTGTGAATGGGGTATGCCTAGGCTACAAGACAACTACAATTTAATGTAATTTTAACATTTTTGATCATTTCTGAATATGCCTATGTGTTATGTTCCACTGCTATGTTTTTTGAGTAATGTGCCACTATGTTGTCTGATAGAAATGCCTGGAGCTGAACCCCCACTCAGCCCCACTGCTGAGGATGAGCCTCTGTCAACTGACCCTGCTAACTGGCCCTCACCTCTGACTGACAGGATTAGGACTGAGCTGGTTCGCAGAGGACCAAGTAGGTTGCCAACTGACTTTGTTTTCCAGAGGAATGAGAGTGGTGGACGAAGTTGCCATCACCAATATTTTAAAAATACATTAGTTAGTGGTGAAAAGATGGCAAGAAGTTGGCTGATATATTCCATGAAGAACAACAGCCTCTTTTGCTTCTGCTGCAAATTGTTTTCCAAGAGGAACATTCATTTACCAATTTCAGGAATGGTAAATTGGAAACATGCGAGCACTCACCTCACATCACATGAAAACAGTCCAGAACATCTCAATTGCATGAAAGCATGGAAGGAACTGGCAGTGAGGTTAAGAAGTGGACAAACTATTGATAAGCAGGAGGAGGCACTACTTGAGGCTGAGAGGGTGAGATGCAGAGCAGTGCTGACACGTCTCACTGCTATTGTATGAAATTTCGGTTCGAAATTTGGCTCTAAGGGGACACACTGAAACACTGTTCACACCATCAAATGGGAATTTTCTCAAAGAGGTCGAACTTATGGCCAAGTTTGATCCCATTATGAAAGATCACCTTAACCGTGTCGAAAGAGGAACAGCAAGTCACAACAGCTACCTAGGGCATCATGTGCAGAATGAGCTGATTGATTTGTTAAGCAGCAAAATCATATCTGATATAGTGGATGACATCAAGTAGGCAAAGTTTTTTTTCAATAATTTTGGACTGCACTCCAGATATAAGCCACATAGAACAGTTGTCAGTGGTCATTAGAGTGGTGTCACTGATGGAGAAGCCCCATATCAGGGAACATTTTATGGGATTTTTGAAGGCATTTTTGTTTACACATTATTTTCAGCCTCCTCCCAAAGATGGTCAATTCTGAAGAACCATGTGAGCATCACCTTAAAGATGTGGGCAGAAACAAGGTGGGAGAGCAAGGTCAAGAGCGTTGAGCCCATGAGGTACCATGGAGCTGCTGTGAGAGAGGCTTTAATTGAGGTGAGAGACAACACCAAAGACCCTGCTATAAAGGCTGAGGTCCAGTCTTTGTCTGAGGAGGTGGGGTCGTACCGCTTCAGCATCTGCACGGTTGTTTGGTATGACATGCTATCTGCAATACAGCATGTCAGCAAACTCATGCAGTCTCCAAATTTGCATGTCGACCTAGCTGTGAATCTTTTGAAGAAGACTGAGCAAGGTCTCCAGAGCTACAGGGCAAGTGGCTTTGTGACTGCACAGATGGCAGCCAAAGACATTTGTGAAGAAATGAATGTGGAACCTGTTTTGAAACAAAAAAGGCTGAGGTCCACAAAGCGCCACTTCTCATATGAATCACATGATGAGCCTTTCAGTGATGCCCTTAGGAAGTTGGAGATTGGATTCTTCAATGTTGTTCTTGATGCAGCCCTATCAGCCATCGCGGAGAGATTTACCACATTGGAAAATGTGGAAAACAAATTTGGGGTTTTGGGGGGCGCCGGGAGAGAGTCTCGCCCGGGGAGCAATTTAATGTAGAACCGCATGGTCGCGCCTAAAACGCGTGGAAAACGCTAGGCGCGCAGCTTTCTCTTTCTTAGATGTGACACAAATAAATACTGTTTGGATTATTAAAATATATCTATTTTTAAAATATGCATTTACATTTAATTGATCTAACATAAAATGTATTAATAGTTTCACCTATTAACTTTATTGATCCAATATAATTGAGTTCAATAAGGGGTGTTGCGCATGCGCGAGACCGCGAGTTTTGCTGCATCCACCATTTACCACCTGTGGCTGTAACCAGGTCGATGACACACCTAACTACACGTGAAAGTCCATTCTTTGGTGAGTATTCGCTTGTTGTTCTAGTTTCGAATGTGCTTCAAGGTAAAATAATGCACTTTACATTCCATAATATCGACTGTGTGCAACAGGCGTGATAAAGTTAAAAGATGCGACTTTGGCTTGTTTTCAGTAAAGTTGAATCAACGCTGAATCGATGTATATTTTCTTAAGCATAATAACGGTCGAATGTTACGATCAAGCAGGCTTAGTGAATGTTGATTCAACACTGAGATTTGATTGACGACTGTCAATCCGATTCTTATAACCCAAATTCAGCGTTGAATCAATGTCTGTTTGCCAAATGGGTAATGTTAGGGCTTTGAGTCTTTTTCTTTAGCCGCGGGTTGGAACTATGTTTTCAAACTCCTTCTCATTTGTAAAGTCAAACACAGAGTTTATAAGATACTATTTACATTTATTTGACGTTTTAAAAATTAAAATAACTCTGTAAAATTAATTTGGCATGATAAAATTGCTAAATCATTCTAAATACAATTTTTTACTTGTTGGTAAGCTAATATATTTACTTCATCTTTGCAGATTGATCAGCTTTTTACAGACTTCCATCTGTGGCAACCTCCTAGTGATGGTAAGTTATATAACAAATATAATAATTTGTTTAATATAATATGGCAATTGTCTTTAATCTACTTTTTAAATCTTTAATCTATTTTTTATTGTCCATGGCAAATAATAGCTGCACATTTGCATATTTAATTTGCCAATAATTATGCATCCCTATATGGAAGAAATCCTAAACTAAAAGCAATAAATGACTATGTTTTCCAGGTAAATGCAGAGTTCCTGCGGATCACCACCAAGCCACTGCAATCAAAGTTCTTGTCACAGCTGGACCACTTCTCAGACAAACTGATACAGATCTTCAAGAAGAAAGGAGGAGTGAAGGGGCAAAGGATCAAGGATGTCCTTGCAATCAATGATTTGATTGGTCGAAATGCATGAAACATCCTTTCGCTGTATTGGGGTGGTTATTGTAAGGCTTTCTTGTCCAAAGCTGCTCACTTTAGTGGAAGGCCACCTTGCCAGGTACAATCCTCTGTTCTCTTCCCTGTGCACTCACATTTTTTTACAAATTCTGTATTGATTTGTTGCTACTTCTCTAGTGTGATGACATCAACACCAGAAGGGAGTGTAGCCTGAGAAGCCTTGTCATTTACCTCAGTGAAGATCCTCACTCTTTCTTCAAGGAATATTTGGTAAGTTTATGGCAATGTTTCCCATGTAGTGTCAAACAAAAACAAAGTAAATTATTTCTCCAATGGCTCACACTTATAGAATTGATTGAATCTCAAAATAAATAGATGCACACATAAAGATTAATACAATTCTTTGTTGTGGCATACACTCTCTGAAATTATTTTTCAATGCACACAAAATATTTATCATTGCATATGACCGTGTTTTCAGACCTCCATCACCGAGGATGCAGAGAGGGACATCTCAAGCACAGTCATGGGGATTTACATGATCCAAAGAGATGGGGAGCCAGGATGTCGGAATTGTCATCGAAGGCAATAAAGTCCTGAACAATGTAGGCAGTGTCATCATGGGGTTCATCTTGCTGTTTGGGCTCATTTATGCCATTGATCTAAGCTTTCCAGATAACCTCAAGTACACCTTTGAGTTCATCCAGAAGATCATAATGAATTTGGATGGACACAAGCTGAATACAAAGATCCAGCAGCTACAAATCAAGTTGTTTGCATAAGATCTGAACACCAGGAGACAAAACATTGATTTTTTTTTTTTTGTCGTTTTTTTTGTCGTTGTCATATGTAATGGAAATGTTCAAATTGACTTTGTGGTATACTGTGTGTGGCCACTGGGGAGGGGAGGGGGGGGGGGCTCTGGGTGTTGTGGTCAGGAGATGCAACAGACAAGTGTTGAAGAACTGTTCAATAAACCTGGTACACAGTAAAAACTGATACCTGTCGACTTGTGAAGTTAATCGGTGACAAACACCACATGGTGTCAGAAGCAAAAACGGAGTAGAAGACGGAACGTATAACGTGACTCGTCGCAAGATCTGAAGGGTGCATCGCCATGGCAAAGTTCACTCCGCCAGAGCAGTTTGACTTTTCCAAGCCAGAAGCGTGGCCGGACTGGAAACAGAGGTTTGCCAGATATCGAGTTGCATCACTGCTTACAGAGGAGAGTGAAGATGTCCAGGTAAATGCCCTGATTTATTCGATGGGAGCTGAGGCTGAGCACATTTTCAGATCGTTTACTTTTCAAAATGAGGAAGACGGCAACAGATATTCTGTGGTAATGGCCAAATTTGACGAACATTTCATCCTGAAACGTAACGTCATCTATGAGCGTGCCAAGTTTCATTCGAGAGTACAACTTCCCGGGGAACGTGTGGAAGCATTCGTCAGGCAGCTATATGAGCTAGCCGAAAACTGTGATTTTGGTGCACAAAAAGAAGAGCAGATGCGTGATCGCAAAGTCATTGGAATCCGGGATAAGCAAGTGTCACAAAAACTACAGATGAAAAGTGATCTTACATTGCGCACTGCCATTGAAATGGCTAGACATTGTGAATTAATTAAATTCCAAAACACAGAGGGAGTAAAGAGCGCAGAACATGTGGATCATGTGAAATCAGTTAAAAAGAAAGAATACAAGAGAGCCGGCAACTCAGAGAAAAATTATAAAAAGGGGAGAAGAGGAACATGCACAAGATGTGGGCGTAATCACGATGACAGGGATCAGTGTCCAGCAAAAGAAAAAAAATGCTTGAAATGTAATAAAGTCGGACACTTCGCAGCCGTGTGTCACTCAAAAGCAGCAGTACAAGAGATAACTGAAGCTGATGAGGACGAATGTTTGTTTCTGGGATCTGTTGAGCAGGAGAAGAACTGGAGTGCATTGTTAGCAGAGGACGAGCCACCATGGCGAACCACACTAATTTTGGCACGTACGCCAGTCTCATTTAAAATTGATTCAGGGGCCGACACCTCAGTGATGTCTGAGGCTACCTATGAAATGCTGCAGAACAAGCCTAAGCTCACTGCAGTGAAAAACACTCTACAAAGTCCAGGCGGCGCAGTGGCCACAAGGGGGCAGTTTTTGGCAAAAATTAAAGCCTATCTTAATGGCCAACTTAGAAATTGCTGCTTCAGAGTGGTAGTGGTAAAAACTAGTGGGGAAAACCTTCTAAGTCGAACAGTGGCAACCAAACTAGGCTTAATCAAGCGCATTGACGAAGTCAGCATGTTCAGTGGTGTGGGCACATTAAAAGGAAACCCAGTGAAAATCATCTTAAAAGATGGGGCACAACCATACAGTGTGACTGTGCCACAACGAGTTCCTATTCCCTTACTCCCTAAGGTAGAAGAGGAGCTAAAAAGAATGGAGTCAATGGGCATTATAGAGAAAGTAGTGGATCCAACGGAATGGTGTGCGCCCATGGTCCCAGTCATAAAGAAAAATGGAAACATAAGAATCTGCGTGGACTTGAAATGCCTTAATGAAAACGTGAAACGCGAGAAGTTCATCTTGCCCACATTGGATGATTTACTCCCTAAGTTAGCAAAGAGCACCGTGTTCTCCAGTTTGGATGCAGAAAGTGGGTTTTGGCAAATACCCCTGGAGGAATACAGTGCACGCCTGGCCACCTTCATCACACCACTGGGAAGATATTGTTTTAAGCGGCTTCCCTTCGGCATCACATCAGCACCTGAAATCTTTCAACGGAAAATGTCAGAGATGCTGCATGGACATGATGGGACAGTCGTATATATGGACGATATCTTAGTTTTTGGAGAAACGCAGGAAAAGCATGATCAAAACCTTAAGAGGGTCATGGAGACCATACGAGCTTCTGGACTGAGACTCAATAAGGAAAAATGTCGGTTCAGCCAGCCGGAACTGAACTTTCTAGGCCAAGTGGTGACCAAGCAGGGCATCGCTCCAAACCCGGAGAGAGTCAAGGCAATCACAGCTATGGATTCACCCCAAAACGTCAGTGAGTTGAGACGACTGCTGGGGATGATAAATTACATTGGGCGATACCTGCCGAACCTCTCCACAGTGTTACAGCCTCTAAATGAACTGCTTAAGTCCGAACGTAACTGGTGTTGGGGACCATCGCAAATGCAGGCATTCACAGAAGTGAAGCATTTAATCTCGTCAGCTCCTGTCTTGGAGTTTTTTGACCCTGCGAAGCCAACAGTCGTTAGCGCAGACGCCAGCAGCTATGGGCTTGTAGGAGTCCTTATGCAGAATCATGATGGACAGTTGAAGCCTGTGGCATTCTGCTCACGCACGCTGACCGACGCTGAAAAGAGGTACGCGCAAATCGAAAAAGAGTGCCTTGCAGGAGTGTGGGCCTCTGAGCAGTTCTACCAGTATCTGTGTGGCCTGGAGACATACAAGTTGCTTACAGACCACAAGCCATTAGTAACCCTCATCAATTCAAAAGACCTCGACACTGCTCCTGTACGTTGTCAGCGCTTGCTCATCAGGCTAATGAAATTTAATCCAATCGCCGAATATGTCCCGGGGAAACATCTAGTAGTCGCGGACGCTCTGTCTAGACACCCCATGGCGGACATTACACCGGGTGACCTTGAAGCTGAGGTTAAAGCATACGTGGATTCAGTGGAAGAAGACCTGAGGGTGAGAAAGCCAATTATTGAACAGTTAAAAGACAAGACAGGAATGGATGGTGAACTGCAGTGTGTCCTCAGATACATCCGAAATGGTTGGCCAGAATATTTGAAGAGCATTCCATTGAATGTGAGCGCTTAGTTCAAAGAGCGTGGTTCACTCAGTGAAACCAATGGACTGGTGTTAAGAGGCAGACAGATCGTCATTCCTGAAAGTTTGAGAGGAGACATGCTCCAAAGGATTCATCAGGGCCATCAAGGCCTTACAAAGTGTAGAGAGCGCTATAGAGGTGCTGTGTGGTGGCCAGGTATTGCAAGTGATGTAAAAAGGCTGGTGTCATCATGTAAGCACTGCAATATTCACAAGCCAAGCCAAAACAAAGAACCGTTGATCACTACACCATTACCTGACTTACCGTGGCAGAAGCTCGCTGCCGACCTGTGCGAGCTTAAAAGTCGCCATTACCTGATAGTAATTGACTACTTTCAAGATGGCTTGAAATCTTGGAACTGCCAAAGACAACCTCAGATACAGTCATACAAAAGCTGAAAGGTATCTTCACACGCTTTGGGATACCCGAGCAGTTAATGACTGATAATGGACCTCAATTCCCAGCTGAACAGTTTAGAAACTTTGCAGCGGAATATGATTTCCACCATGTCACCTCAAGTCCCCATTTTCCACAGGCCAATGGCATGACCGAACGAGCTGTGAGGACTGCAAAATGGATTTTGAAACAGGCTGACCCACACCAAGCACTGTTGAGTTACCGTTCTACCCGTACCAAACCAACAAAGGAAAGTCCAGCCAGACTGCTGATGGGTCGTGAAATCCGTACAACACTACCGGTCTTGAAAGAGAGTCTTCAGCCAATGTGGCCTGACCTGGAAAAGGTCAAAACAAATGATGTGAAAGCAAAGCAGTGCTATGAAAAGTACTACAACCGCAAATACTCTACCAAACCTCTTCCACCACTCAGTATTGGTGACAGAGTCAGGCTGAAGATTGACGGAGAAAAGGCGTGGACAACCACCGCAACGGTGCAGCGCCAGGAAGTAACGCCACGCTCCTTCACACTGGAGACCGAGCGAGGCGATACACCCAGGAGAAACCGGCGCCACATCCAACTGGTGAGCCAAGAGCATTCCTCACCTCCAAATATAGACTCTTCCCAACCAAAGGACCAACAAAGACAGTGTGGACCATCAGAACAAGACCTAGTGCAGAGCAAGAGTGAATTTCCCTCTGAACCACCTTGTTCACCCAAACCTTTGAGTCAAGTCATCACTAGGTTCGGAAGAACTGTAAAACCAAACCCCAAGTATGCAAGTTAGTTGAGATGTTGGACATTTAGGGCAGAATAATCCCTGTCTCATCTCAAGGGATTGTGGTAGTCTACCCACACCCTTAGTTAGGTTGTTTTGAAAAAAAAATTAGACTTTTTTGTTTGTTTGTTGGGTGACAATATTTAAGGGATAACCACTAAGAGGGTTAAAGTTATTGTAATGTTTACTCACTCCAAAAAGGGGGGAGATGTCATATGTAATGGAAATGTTCAAGTTGACTTTGTTGTATACTGTGTGTGGCCACTAGGGGGGGGGGGGGGCTCTGGGTGTTGTGGTCAGGAGATGCAACAGACAAGTGTTGAAGAGCTGTTCAATAAACCTGGTACACAGTAAAAACTGATACCTGTCGACTTGTGAAGTTAATCGGTGACAAACACCACAGTCATCATTTTCAAGCCAAAAACAATCATTGTGCATGATTTATCACTTGTACTGTAACCACTGATACTTGATCCTCCTCTCTCTCAATGTCTTTGAGACTTTGGAGGACTACACAGCTATTTCCGTAGCATTTGATGCAAGATTACCTACCTCAAATTGTATTTGTGTATAAAAATATTTTGTTCTATCTGATGTTGATGCTATGGAATTGAAGATTACTGTTATGGATTTCTGCTGTGATGTGTTTAGAGATTTTATAGTTTTTAAATAAAAGCGCTTTATTCAGGTTCAGCTTGTGTGTGCATTAATGGGGGATAAAATGGGAACAAAATTCCTTTTCAATAAATTAATTTAAACTGAGTTGAACAAATGAAAATCAGTTTCAGTAAGTTAATGGATTTATTTTTATTAAACTATGTTTGATGTAATTGAGTTAGTTCAACTCAATTTTATTTCATTACATGGATGGATTTTGTTTGTGTTGGGGCTACGTGTATTTATTGGATGGAAATCCTGCCCACAATTAAATTGAGTTCATCCAATGAGTTATTTTTTTGAGTCTGCCGTTGCTAAGCAACCATGACCTGCGCTCTTCATAAAGACGCGGAAGTTTCAGCAAAGGATATATGGATTTTCATTTTTGTTTAAAAATGGTTATTCCTGTACAGCTATGATAAGCTGTTTCTCCACCTTGGCAGTGCTTTCAATAGGTGCGTTCGAGGTCATGCGGTGCGGCAAGAAATCGTCTGCCGCCTTACAAAACAATGCATTCTGGTAAGATCATTTGTCTGACTTCGATCGGCGCTGCAGCCGCCTTTTGATCACATGTGCCATCAAAGTACAGTGAGAGCAAAACAAGAGCAGTCGCAGAGGTCAGGCGCTGCAGTTGCTCCAAATCGGCTGCGAAAGCCTTGATGACGACACACTTTATTCTCATTGGTCAGATTATATGACAACAAGCACGACGTGTGCTGTGTGTTTTTTCTTTAAAAAGTTCCTGTATGTAATCAATCTTTATATTGAATATCTGATATTCAAACAAAACATTAATGATGAAAATGAAGATTAGGCGATGTGGTAAATATATATTCTTATTGTATAAGAGTTAAAGTTAAAAAAAAAAAAAAAAAAAAAAACTGGTCAACCAGAGGCCGTTTTTTTATGGATGTTGTGAGAGGCTTCACACTGAATAAACTGCTTATATTTGAAAAATGTCCTATAGCTAACTACAAAACCAAGATACAAATAATAAACGTCATATTGCATTACATGATTAAAGTAACTCACATACTTGATATGATTAACAAAAAAGCAAAACAATTGTATATAATAAATGATAGGGTAACTTTTTTCTTTTATTTATTTATCTTATGAAGTTTCATTTCTTCTTTTTCTTTATTCCTTTTTTTGTGTATGTTAGGAATACGCTCCAGTTACTCACGTAACCTCGGTTCCACGAGATAAGGGAACAAGTGTTGCGTCGTCATATTTGACGACTACTTATGGGGGAAACTCCTGTTTACTCTGATACTGAAGCCTGATTTGTTAACGTTTGTGAAGTTGCACAAACCAATGGCGCTATAGCCCGCCAAGAAGGGCGGAGCCAACTGCTCTATAGGTCGGCGAAAAGCGCTATTTCATCAGAATAAAACGACTGAAGCGACAGCCATCGACTCACGTGCAACTTTAGCACGGCAGCTTACGCAACACTCGTTCCCTTATCTCGGGGAACATAGGTTACGTGAGTAACCGGAGCGTTCCCCTTCGAAAGGTAATTCTCGTTGCGTCTTCATTTTTGACGACTGCTTATGGGGAACGTATCCAGTCACGCCGTGCTAAAAGCAAGAAAAGAACTGAAGCCTGCTCAGTAGCTCAGTCTAAGGACACTTCTTGAGGGCCCAAAAAGACCTGAACTAATTAGAGTCCCAAGGTCAACCTGAGGTCTGCTTTTAACATAACTCCACCCATTAATTAAGGAGGTGAGAGAGAACTAAGCAGATAACACCCGCATCTACAAGGCGGACACGTCCAGATAATAATAAAGGTAGACGGCGACGACCAGCCGGCGGCCGCACAGATCTCCCCAATAGAAATTCCGCTAGACCACACCCAGGATGAGGCCATCCCTCTAGTGGAGTGGACATTCACCCCGATAGGACACTGTAGATCAGCCGAGGCATAAGCCAAGGCTATAGCGTCAACAATCCACCGTGACAATCTCTTTAGAGCGACCTCCAAAGCATACAAAGAGCTGTTCTGATTGTCTGAAAGACACAGAACGCTCAAAGTAGACTCTGAGTGTCCTGACAGGAGTGTCCCATCATGATACAGAGCTATAGACAACTACAAAACTTATTATAGTCAACATTCTAATAACAGCCTAGCTATGTTATGTAGACTAATTAACGCGCATTGGGGAGTCGATCTCTTAACGTGGGGTATTAAAATTGCTTTTGAATGCGTATGCGCGTTTTACTTTTGGTTTCATTTTAACGATCGCGCGAATCAGCGGCGCTGAGCGTGCCTTCTACAAGACATTACTTTTACAAAACCATTTGAAAGTGGGAGGAAACAAACAGGATTTTGAAAAGCCCCAAGTGGATATTAAACCCCTCCGTGAGTTGAACTCTGCCGCTGAGTTATCATTTGTGAATGTATGCCATACAGTATACCGAGACTGAGGCGTCAGAATGCCGCAGTTCAGCGGAGCGCAGTGTCAGTGACATCTCTGCTGGACGTGACGAAGCGACAGTTGCAAATCATTTTAACATTGAAGCCGAGAGCAATTATACCTCGTCAAATTTTCTGCATTGAGCTTTTGAATGACCAGCACCTGAATGGGTCTGTGCGAATTCATCTATGGTTTTCTCTTCTCTTTCACACACCGATCCATTCTAAGTTACGTGCTTTGGCTGTTTACATTTTTATATTTATTTTTCTGCTGATGGCCCGTGGCCCCCCTGCTATACTCGTGTGCCCCCCCTGGCGGGCGCGCCCCCCACTTTGAGAACCACTGGCCTAAAAGGATAAAACCACTCCTGTAAGCGAGGGGTTAACCCTTATTTGTAAGCATATTGGCGGATCAAAGCGCTGATTCAGCGTGGACGTGTTCCAGCACTTACATGCGAGGCTGTCAGTAATGTGAAAATTATTTAAATTATTATATAATTTTCCATCCGCCCAGAAGGATTGAACCGCTCAATTAAGCAAGGGGTTAATCCTCACAGATAAAACACATCTGGCAGATCAAAGTGCTGTGGTAAAAGTGAAACACGCGGGAACTGCGCTGGCTTAAAAATCACCCAAGCCTGATCGCTCAAACTCATAAGCTCGCCATTTCTTTCTCCGAGGTGACTGAGAGAGGAGAAACGCGAAAGCAGGGGGACGGGGCCATCTTCAAGAAGAAGAGGATCTGCGAGCGATGCAGGGATAGTTTGTGCTTTCTCAGTGAAAGCACCCCATCTCAGTGAGCGCAGCTTTAGCGATGCACACACAAATGCGGAGCTGTCAGCAAATAACCATTGGTGACAGCGTTCCACATCGATCCGCCTAGAGGAACGAGCTGCTCGCCGTAAAAGGGGCGCTAATCTCAAGTGTGAAACTCACACTGGCGAATCAAGGAGCCAATGGGGAAAGAGCGCGCAGGCTTTTGCCGGCATGGGATCAAACTCGGTTGATCAGCTCCATGACTTCTCCGTTTCTTTCTCCGAGCTCGCTGAGAGAGGAGAAACGGAAGAGCACGCTACCTTTATATTAAAATATGTGGCACGCACGCAAAAATATATGAGTGCAGCCTCAGCGACGCATACACAAATGCGGAGCGGTCAACAATGAATATAAGTGACAGCATTCTTCTCCGATCCGCCTAGACTGGGACGAGTCGCTCGACGTGAGAGGGACGCTAATCTCCTGTGTTAACGCACATTGGCGGATCATGGAGCCGATAGAGAATGAGGCAAAAGCCTGCGCGGGATCATTCAAAATCTAACGTTAACCAGCTCCGTGGCTGCACCGTTTCTTTCTCCGAGCTCACTGAGAGAGGAGAAACGGGAGAGCGAGCTGTCTTATTAAAATAGCGGCTCGCGAGCGGGCAAGAGCGAAACTCATGCGGTTAGCACATTCCGTCTCAGTACGCGCACAATCTGCATGGGTGTTTCCCAGACAGGTGACACGCTTCGCCTTACACTGTCCACACTCGCGGAGCGCAGAGAATAGCTCAAGAATTGCTCTTACCAGCCGGATAGCTGCAGGGGAAGGCTTCTCGCTTCTTCCGCTGCTGGAGGCTGTTCTACGGCGGCGAGCTGCAGGCTTCTTTTTAGCTTTTTGATCACAGAGTCAGCGAAGAGATGGTCTCGTCGCTGAAGGAGAAGATTCTTATGAAATAGCACTTTTTGCTGACCTATAGAGCAGTCGGCTCCGCCCTTCTTGGCGCGCTAAAGCGCCATTGGTTTGTGCAACTCCACAAACGTTAACAAATCAGGCTTCAGTATTGGAGTAAACAAGAGTTTCCTCCATAAGCAGTCCTCAAAAATGACGACGCAACGAGAGCTGTCAAGTCGGACACGTTGGGGATCTCGTTGCTTCCTCAAACATGGCAGATCACGTGGCGTTTGCCTACTTTATTGCAGATGAACTGGAAGCTATAGAAATACCTTTTTTGTTGGAAGAAATGCAGCACATGCAAGTGAAGCAGCAACTGCAGATTTCAGCATCAATCAATGTTGACCACATTACATTAAATGTCTGTGACATTTTAGTTATTCCATAAAAATATTACTTAAATATGCAGCTGAATACTATAAGTGGTCTGTATGAAAAAAAGTACAATAATAAGCTCTTGCACGAATCCAATATAAAGAATTTAAGGGAAAAAATGTACTGCAGTCAAAAGATCGTAAACTATTTACGAAATGGCATGCAAATTGATTTGTTATGCAATTATATTATATGGATTGAAGCACGAAACACGTGTGATCATCATCATGTGGTGAATGTGGCCAATCATGAGAAGCTGTGACGTCATCACAGCCTGACGCAGTCCCTTCTGAAATGCTGCGCTGGCTGAGCAAGCCGGCTGTTCTCGATACGCTCTCGCGTTACTTTGATGCCACACGTGAACGTCACGTGGCGTCGGTGCCGGTTCAAGTCGGACAAAATTTCTAACCGGCATGCACTTCTTCAAGTCAGCTGCCGATCGGTCTGCGCAGCGCCGCATGAAGTTGAACGCACCTTTTATCTTGATTCTGATGTTTTATTCCCCGCCTTGTACGATTTGGTTGCTGCACACATTCATAATATGATTAATAAGAAATGACTACACGTAAGCTTTAACAGACATTTGGACATCTGACTTTACTCCACGATGCACTTTTCATTTTTTCCAGGTTGACAAATGTCAAAGCATTTTATTTATTTAGAATTGTGGTGCCTTACACAAAAAATAAAAACATTTTTGAAGAGTCAGGACTGATGTTTGCTATGATTGTTAGACCCAGATAAATACAGTAATATACATTTCATTAGTTTATCTCAGATTGGATGAATGGATAGTTTTCAGTTTCAGCTTTTTAAGCAAATCCGCCTACAGATGTCAGAGCAACAGGTCTATGACGTCAGGACTCGTCTGTCTGTTTCTCATTGGGGTCACATGATCACACAGTCAACACTAGATAGATGCTGCTGTGAGTTTGGACACGCCTTGTTTTCTCACATCAGTCATCGCTACAGAGGAAACTGTATTAATGTCCATATTTAGAGTTCCACAAGATAACCAGAGACAACAGAGAAGTGACACAAGGCCTTTCTCAAAAGCTTAGATGATTTCAAATAATGGATAAGGATGCAACTTTAATACTACTTGGCTCTAGTAATTCTCAAATGCTCTTTGTTTGTTTGATTGCTAAATTGCTAATCATGTATTGCATTACTTTATGAAATGCACAATCAATAATTGATTTTCTTGTTTCCCCAGTAAGAGATTAAATATGCATTTTAGCATCTCTACGGACTGCAAAGTTTCTCAATTTTCAATAAGATAAAGTTTTTACCTATTTTATGATGTTAGTCTGATGTTGTCTCTGTGCTGGTTGGCATCTTTAGTTTCTGCTCCTGTCATATCTGTACTATATGGTGTCATATCCTCATGTTAAATATAAGTCGTTGACCACATAAAAATCCCATTACTGCTGCCCCTTTGATTAGTTCTAGTGCTGTCACTGGTCATGAGTGTTGGTGAAATGGGTAAGAACATGATTTTATAATCATTCTGTAGACTAAATATTATCAAACGTGTGTGTGTGTGTGTGTGTGGTGTAGGGTAGATTGGGGCTAGTTGTCACAGACGGAAGTTCTCAAATATAAGGTTTATTGAAGTTTAAGGTCAAACGTCCAGGTGTTTTTGTATGTTGTTTACACACAGCTGTGAAATTTCTTTTTTTTTTTTTTTTGTTGTAAATTCTGCCCTTCAAGCAGTTACAATTAAAGTAACAATTTCACTGGAGTCAACATGGGTCAGCTATCTCAGCAACCTCAGTATGTGCATTTGACAACAGGAGCTATATCTGAACTAGTTGATCTGACTTTAAGTATTCCTGCAGCTCAAACAGTAGAGCATAGTGCTAGCAACGCCGATCATGGGTTCAATTTGCATGGAATGCATGAACTGATAAAAATGCAACTGTGAGTTGGATGAAAGCATATGCCAAGTGCATACATGAACATAGATCAAATGTTGTTGATTAAGTAAATAAACTTGTGGTTAACTTTAAAACATTTTATCTGGTGATTAGATGTGGTTTTTAATACATATACAGTAAGTCTGTTGAGAGGGTTGATATATGTTTTGGACGTTGGTGTGAGCTCTGGTTTTATTCTGTGGCTTTAGCCACAAGATTATTTTGGTCAACAGCTGCAGATGAAGCTTGATTTTCACTGGCCAGAAAGAGGAAGTTAAAGGCTTGTGTGCTTAACTAAGTTTACCTGCACAGAAACCTGTATCAAAACAGACAGTGACCCCACTGCAATAGTTATATGTTTACTAGCATGTGTCCTATAAAATATTACAATGTAACATTACAATATTACATAAACAAACTTAAAAACTGTACATTTATTTGTAGGTGTTGCTATTGTGATGTCAGTCAGAATGGCTCCTCCTCTTCCTCTGGTCTTCTTGCTCATGATTCACAGTGAGTCACCTCAACACTTCAGAAACACTAGAGACAGACCCTGCAAGCAAGTCTGCACTGGCCCTTTATGGGCCCACTTAGGGCTAGCCTAAGGGACCCAGCTGGCTGCCAGTGCAAATGTTGGTTCCTTAGCACTGGCCTGCATGGGCAGCCCTCACTAGGCCCACACAGGGCCTGCACTATTAATCTATAACAATACATCTGTTTCACTTTAAGTACTTTTCAGCTACTATAACTTACCTCTTTGGGGAAAACAGTTATTATATATCTGAAATGGATGCAGTCCCCACATAACTAATGTCTATATTGTCAAAAATGTACAGTAGTAAAAGGGATTTCAAATCCATTTATTAAATACAAAATAGAAAACTTTCAATTCAGGTTAATACAGCTACAAATAGCCAAATATGTAAATACACAATACAAAAGAAAGCAAACAAAGCAATGTAAGATTGAAAGGATTTTGTCATGTGAAAGTTGATATGTGTGAAAGTCTTATCTGATGTGCATCACTGTCCAAACACTGACCATAGCTGAAGTTGGCTGATAGCAAAGGAATAATGCAACCTCTTGTATATAATGAAAACATGTGAAAATAAATTGTATTTGAGTCCACTAACAAAAATACTAAAATACAAGAAAGTACATTAAAAGTACAATCTTATATTTTGTGCTAAATAAAATTGTAAAAATAATACACTGTAAATACACTAGTTAAAAGTATACTTTTACTTTACTTCAGTGCAATTGTGAAAGTATACTATTATATACAACTGATATTTAAATAGATTTTTAGTACATACCAACAAAGTGTATTACTGCAAAAAATATACATAAAGAGTTGTATTAGTTTTATTAAAAGTATGTTTCGAATGCTTAAAAAAAATAGTTCAATGTTAGTATACTTGTAGATAGTTACCCTAAGTTTAATTAAATTGATTTTATTTAAAATATATTAGTAATGTAATTGTTAAAATGACATTTTCCCAAATGTGCTACTTAAGTAGACTCAATATAAATATATTAATTAGCACTAACACTTAAATATATTTTAAGTGTAGTCAGATAAATCAGAATTGAATTGGTTTTACTTAAAATATATAATTAATGTAATAGTAAAAGTTACATTTTCCAAAATGTGCTACTTAAGTATACTTAGTACTATACTTACATTCCCGGGAAAAAGGTGCACTAAAATACAATTTATTTAGGTGCATTTCCCTAATGTACTTATTTACTATTACTATTTCCACGCACTAATTTTGTACTTGTAGATGAACTTAAAGTTTATCTTAAGAAGTACTAAAGAATAACTTTTAGTTTATTAAGTACAAAATGAGTACGTGAAAATAAAGCACTTTAAGTACATTAGGGAAGTGCACTAAGTGTACTTAAATAAATTATATTTTAGTGCACTTTTTTTCACCTGGGCCCACATCGAAAAGAACTCCATACTTTAGACTGGGCTTGAAATGACACATTTCCCAACCAGGACACTTACAGTAACGCGAGTAAATGTAATTCGTTACTTTCCACCTCTGGGCTCTGGGCTCGGCTACAGCATACATGACCGTAGTTACTTGTGGTTGGCTTGGCTGTGCGTCACTCAGAAAACAACAGGCCAATCAGAAGAGAGGCTCATGAATATTAATTAGATTGGCCAAAATCGACCTGTTCTTGACAGAGCTCCTCAAAAAGGAGCTGTAAAAATATATTGAGATGGGTTTTGGCACTAATACCGCAAATATATATTCTTAAGGACATCAACAACTAAAATAAACCTCCAGAAATGTGTACAATATGGGACCTTTAAAATATGGGTACGCAAGTTAACAGGTTAAACTAAAGTATCAGTTTGATGTTCATTTATTCATCATACAGTTTAACTTGACAGTATTTTCTCTTTTGTTACTTCATAGGGAGCTTTAAAGAAGACAGAGAAAGACAGTCACAGGCCGAGATGACATGCTGACATTTACTGTTGTAATTTAGACCCTATCATATAAATTGTTGACTATTTGATCTTTAAAACATAATATTGTAAAATGTAAAATAATTTAAGACTTTAAACTGCACGAATGTTTCGCCAATCATTACATATTTGGGTCTTTAGCGACTTAGACGGATGGATCTTTAACTACTGAAATAGGAAAAAAAGCTCTCTTGATATTTTAAGAGCAATTACAAAAATATAAAATAAAGCATACTTCCTTACCTTTTAAAACTTAGAATGGTTAAATTAGAGCAGATGATTTTACCATAACTGCCATCGTCAGAGCACATTTTCCCAGTATTCATTCAGCATCTGGCTCATACTGTATAGCGATCTCAACTATATTCTCAAAACTATAGTTTTCAACATCTTCAATAACAACATTTTGAACGCTATTCACTACATTCACCATCAAACATCAGTGACACTTATATTTCATTATGTACAGGCTCTGCAGTAAAGCCATCCAAGCCAGTTTAATTTTTGCTGATAATATTTGATTTATGCCTGCACTAATTAAAAGTAAAAAAGTCACATCTTCAGGAGCAGTCCAGCGACATGACAAAGAAAGTTGATCCTGATTGGTCTTCTTGTTTGCATTCAAAGTGCTGATTGGCTCACAGATAGAACCTTATAGAACCAAGTTAAAGTTTGACTTTGTAGACAGAACCTTTTTGTTTGCTTAAATATACACTTAAATATACAAACTAAAAAAAAAAAAAAAAAAAACTAAAAAAAACCATCACATAATGTAAATAAGTTGTCACAGAATAAGAATCTGTGAATAACTCAATTTTGACAAAAATGGCAGATAGAACCTTATAATTCCAAGGTGACGATTTGTTCAGTATGAATTCTGTGTTTCAGGTGTTTCTAGTGCTGATTGGGGTGTGAGTTACAGTCATTCACACATCTGTGCACTAAAGGACTCATCATTGATAATGAGCTGCACTTATACATACCCTACTGGACAACAGATCAAGAAAGTGTTCTGGACCAAAAACACAATAAAAGTGGGTGAAGAGCATCCAGATCTGTCTGAGGACCCTGAATACAGTCAGAGGCTTCAGTATCTGGGAGATAAACAGCAGAACTGCACCATCAGACTGAGTCATGTGACACTGAAGGATTCTCACATGTACTATTTCAGATTCACTACTAATGTAACAGATAGAAAATGGCTTGGTCATCCAGGAGTGACTCTTACTGTCACAGGTGACTTTCATGAGGTTTCACTCTTCTTCTGTGCATTATGTTGAATAATAATGAGTGTATGACAGCAGCACTAGATATAATGTGTGTGTTGTGTTCAGATCTTCAGGTGGAGTCTCCTGAGAGAGTGACAGAGGGAGATTCAGTCCGTCTGACATGTAAAAGCAGCTGCACTCTGACTGACAGAGCAACATTCATCTGGTACAGAAACTCACAGCCATTAACTGAGAGAAGAGACACAAACAATCAACTCCTGCTGCAGTCAGTCAGAAGAGAGGATGCAGGCAGATATAGCTGTGCTCTACATGGACACACTTACATCTCTCCTGCTGTTTATCTCAGTGTCATGTGTGAGTACAGAATCAGTCACCTTTTTTTTTTTTTTTGAGTTTGTGTCTGTAACTGCACTTCAATTTTGTTATAAGATCCTCCAAAGAGTGTCTCGTTGTCCATCAGTCCATCTGGTGAAATAGTGGAGGGAGTTTCAGTGTTTCTGAGCTGCAGCAGTGATTCAAACCCACTTGCCAAAATCAGCTGGTTTAAAAGAGGAACATTTTTAAGATCTGGAAGATTCTACAGGATCCCAAAAATCAGCTCTGATCACAGTGGAGAATACAAGTGCAAGTCCACAAATGAATATGGAGAGAAATACTCTGACACTTTGACTTTAAACATCATGTGTGAGTTACTGAGGGTTTACCGTGACATTGAATACTCTAAGCATAGTCTGATGTCAAATTTATTGTTATTGTTAAAGATGTCTATGTTTTCCTTTGTTAGATCCACCCAGAAGTGTTTTAGTGTCCATTGTTCAGTCTGGTAAGATCTGGGGAGGTGGTTCAGTGACTCTGATCTGCAGCAGTGATTCAAACCCACCTGCTCTGAACTTCAGCTGGTTTAAGGAGGATGAATCTTCAGCTGTTGGATCTGGACAGAGTTTCAGTGCACTACAGAATGGACGCTTCTACTGTGAGGCTCACAATCAACATGGATCTCAGAGATCAGACACTGTTACTGTCACTTTTAATGGTAGAGCAGCTCATTTACTCTTTCTAAAGTGAATCAAATGAATCTGTTCAGACGTGTTACTATTTTGTCTCCGTTATAGGCCATCTGTTGATATTGTTCATATCCATTGGAGTGGTCTGTGGAGCTGCAGTTATGATCACAATGTTGCTGATTTGGTAAGACGTAGTATTAGATCAGAAAAAAAAAATGTATTGTCTTCTTAACAAATATTGAGAATGAAGGCAACTTTGTTGTCAGGCTAAAAACTGACACAGAAGTGTCAAATGTTATTGCACATGTGCAGTTTAGACAAACTAAACAGATTTTCATCTAAAAGTATGATCTCACTCAATGTCTTCAAGCAGGAGAAGGATGAAAAAGATCAATGACACACAGCAGTCTCAGGTAAGATTAGTTTGATTATCAGTAGTGTATTGTTCAGATTAATGAACTGGTAAATCACAAAAATTAAAAGCCTAAATAAAATAGTAAGTTGTTCATATAACTTATTTATCTCTTATTAATCTCTTTATTTATTATTGTTATTTTTTATGCTTTGTCAAAGATTAATTGTTCCCGACCTCATCATGACAGACGTATAACTTATGATGTTGAGATTAAGAACCATGTGTATGAGAATCTAAGGGTAAGTTTTGATGATGAAATATGTCATTTTCATTTAGGTAATGTTAAACCTACCAGGAAATTGAAGTGTATCATTTATTAATATTTTAATTTACTTTCTCTTTCTTTCTTTTTTTTTCAGTTTAACAAAAGGAGGCCATAGTTTTTTGGGAAACATGGCAAACATTTTATAGCATTTATGTATTGCTTGTGTGTGGAGTCCTGAAAAGCAACATGAATTGATGCTAACATATGTAATCCAATGTGAGTGTGTAAATGTATTTCCCTTCCGGAGGGAACTCTACGCTGCGTCCTGGTTCAGGACACTATGGGAACTGCCTTCAGCATGACCGGTTCTGAAACAAGGTATAGAATAACGACAGTGAACTTGACACTGGCCGGCGCCAGCCTATGACATCATCAACAGGCGCCTGCTAGTATAAAAGCAGGTGCCTGAGAGCACAACACCATCTTTTTGTCTTCAGAGTCCTCTGTTCTAAACGAGTGAGTACAGCGATGCCTAGAGAAAACTGTTTAGGAAGTGTGCGGATCCGTGTCAGAGAAATCTGACACTTGATGACGCACACGACCTTTGTTTGGTGTGTTTAGGTGTAAGAGCACGCGCGCTCGGCTCTAGAAGAGCGGAGCGCGTTCATTGTGAGAGTTTCACTTTGAAGAAACTCCGTTCTCGTCTGGCCCTTTTCTCGAGGGAATCGGGCCATCCATCTGCCCCACGCTGCTCCGGTCCCGCCGCAGCTGAGGCTGCTCGGCGGCTGAGATTACTTGCGCACGTCAGCCGGAGACGAGAATGCGCTGCTAGCGGATGATGTGTTGTCTCTCACATCCTCCGGTTCTGCAGCGAGTGCTCTTTTGGCTTCAAGCCAGGGCGAGCAGGAGGTTGAAATGGAACAAATATGAGCTCGTTTGAGCCCATGCAGCCTCCCTGCCCCGCATATGAAGAGTTGATGTCTGTTATGGACCGCGCGGCTGCCCGCTTGGATCTGCAGTGGAAGCCAGCGAGGGAAGAGGCCGCTCTCGGCAGACTAGACGAGCGGTCTCTTCCGGGCCATGACAAAGCCAACTCCTGTGAGCCTCCCATTCCTTCCTGATCTGCTTAAGAGATCGAGAGGGAATGGGACAGGCCATATTCAGCCCGCATTCACAGGCATCGGCATGTGAATCATGCTGATGTCGAGGGAATGCATGGGCGCGGATATGTGACGATGCCTCTCATTGAGCAGACGTTTGCGAACTATCTCTCAGAGCGAGGGACATCGACCCTGAAGGCTCCAAAGGCACATATGCGGCAGTGGCCGGTGCTCCTCTGCACACGATGGCAGTGTTGCAGAGGCGCACCAGGCTGATCTGCTGAAAGATCTGGACCGAGCCCTGGGGGTTTGCATCCCTTGCCGGTCCACGCCTCCACCTAAACACCGGGGGGGGAAACCAGGCCCGTCCTGGTCCAAGGGCCAGAGACGAGGCCAGGTCGCCAGTGTGGGGCTACCTGCCCCTCCCTTTTCCCCTCGACTCTGGGGCTGGGCCAACGATGAGACTGAGGCTCCATCTGTTGGCCCGGTATGTGAACAGTAAAGACACTTTAATAAAATATTCAAGCGTGTATGTGTATGTTTTCCTTTGTCTACCAGCTCCGCTTGGGTGATTACTATTGCAGTTTCGAGCTCCTCTTGAGTTCTACTGCCACCAAGTGCCGAGTGTAGCCAGGTCTCCCCTCGTTTTATAAAAGAAAACAGTGTGTAGAGACCTCCACTCGTAGAAACCCCCTCGTGGGCTAAACGTTGTCAGGTTTTGAAACCTCCGCTAGAGTGAGCTTGGTATAGACATGATCCAACATACATATACATACGAGAATAACCCTCTTGAGCGTTGTCAAGCTGCTTAAGGCGGAGTATCGCTCTGCCGAAGCCTCCGCTCACTCAAACCCTGCTAAGAGTAATACTCTTTTTGCATGAGTGTGGTCAGGTACCTTCCCTGTGTATTTTCATATACACATATGTGAGACCTCCACTCCTAGGAGTTTGTGTGCTAGGGTGAATAGAGCGTCGCCAAGGCTCCCTCTCTGAGAGAGAGGTGTTTTACTGAAGCCTCCGCTCTCTTTAAAAAGCCCCGCTTTGAAGTAGGATTGAGTGTAGCAGGCCTAGGAGGCCTCCTCTCTGTGAAGTCCTCTGTAAAGAGAGACATACAAAAATAATACTTCTTAGCGCTGAATGTGGCAGGTCATTTTTAGACCTCCATTCATGAAGAGCTTTTTACTGGGTCGAGTGTTGCTAGGCTTCCTCTATGTGAGGTGTTTCTGTTAAGCCTCCACTTCCCACAAATACAGGCCGGGAGAACACAAGGTTAAGGCAGCTTGTGAACTCTTTCCGTGGACCTGTCACTACAAGCGTTGAGTGTAAAAGGAAGTAGGCCTCCCTTCCATGAGAGGGCGTGTATTCCAAGGCCTCCACTCGATAGAGCTTCCTCAGTTGAGCGGCTTCAGGCTTGTTATGTTCGAGAGCTTGTAAACCATTAAAGCCTCCCTCACTGAAAGCTCCGCTTCCGGGTTCTGCTATCACCCGGGTTAATACAAGCTAAGTGATAGCACAGTGTAATAGGTCTCCCTCTGTCACAGCCAACAGTACTGAGACCTTCACTCTCACAGTTATAGCAGCTGGCAGGCCCATGAGTGCCTCGCTGACTATTTTTTGGGGGAGTGCAGTCTTCCACTCACCAAAAGCTAGTGTTGTAGGCTTCTCTCCTTGGAGATGTAGTCTCGGAGCCTCCACTACACAGAGCTAGATGATAAATGAGACTTTTCATTATTGGCTCTGACTGTGAGTATCTGCCTTTCTTGAGCGTCGAGTGTAGTCAGGCCTCCCCTCGCCTGGAGTGTTTTACCTGAGGCCTCCACTCTGAAGAGTTTCCTAGGGAGAGCGTCGTAGGCCTCCTCTCGCTTAGAGAGTCTTTCTTCTGAAGCCTCCCCTCTCCAGAAGCTCCGCTTTCAGGCTCCGCTATCGCCTAGAGACTGCAAATCTGGTGATCCTCGCTATGCTCAGGACACCTACTCAGAACCACATTTGTGGTGTTTGCTCACGCGAAGTCTTTGGGCATTCTCTAAAATCCACGTGAGTGGTAAGTGCACTATTCAGGCACTTCACTAAAATCCATACTCATGGTAAGGTCCCTCCCGTAAAGGCAGGTTCCTTTCTCCCATGGACCACGCAGGGTTCCTCCGTGTCCACTCTCTGAGCTGGTTTTTCTAAAAAACCTTTTAGTTTTCCAGCTCCAATCCAGATAGCGCTGCTAGCAGGATTGAGTGTCGGGCCTCCTCAGGCCTCACTCTCCAGAAGAGCTCCAAAATGAAGGTATTTCTGTCGCACAGGCTAGTCAGCCTCGCGGATGACCTTCAAGGCTAGAGTGTAGCTAGGTCTTGAGACCTCCACTCTCAGAGTTCTTCCTTGCTAAGCACGGAGGTGTGTTAGGCTCCCTCTTTAGAAAGCCTCCACTCTCCAGACTCCACTCAGGCAGTACTGTCGTTTAGGCTGTTCAGCTTTGATGAACGCCTGCAGTGTTGAAGTGTAGTAGGTCATGGGACCTCCACTCTTAGAGTCCTTCTGCTGCTCGCAGAACATTGCCAGCCTCACTCAGAGTCCTTCGTTGCCTCCAGAGATTCACTAGAAATAGGCAGTCCGACTGCACAGGCTATTCAGCCTCACGGACCACCTCTGGTGTTGGGTGTAGATAGGTCACGGACCTCCATCCTTAGAGTCGTCCTCTGCTGGGTGCAGAGTGGTACCAGGCTTCTTTCTTACCAAAGCCACCACTTTGCAAAAACTCCACTCAGGTAGTTCCGCTGCACAGGCTATTCAGCCTCGCTGACTACCCTCAGTGTTGAAAGTGGAGTGGGTCACGAGACCCCCACTTTTAGAGTTTTCCTTTGCAAGACGCAGAGTGTTTTTCTGGCTTCCTTTGAAGCAGTCACTCCTCTGAACTCCCTGCAGGTAGTTCTGCTGCACAGGCTATTCAGCCTCACTGACTACCCCCAGGTTTTGAGTGTAGAGGCGCCACGCCACCTCCATTCTTAGAGTTACACCCTGGAAGGCACAGAGTGTTGCCAGGCTTCCTTTCGGCGAAGCCTCCACTCCTCGGGAAATCTCCACTTAGACAGGCCTGCTGCACAGGCTATTCAGCCTCACAGGCCATCGTCAGTGTCAAGTGTAGTTAGGTCATGAGACCTCCACTCTGTAGATTCCCTCTGAGCAGAAGCTCCACTCGGGTAGTTGCATAGGCTATGCAGCCTCACTGAATACCCCCAGTGTCGAGTATAGGCTTTTTCCTCCGGGCGTGCGTGTAGCCAGGTCTCCCCTCACTGAAGGGCTAGTGAGACCTCCACTCCTAAGAGCTGGTGGACTGAACGTTGTCAGGTTTCCTCTATTTTTAGAGAGTCTTCTGTGAAGCCTCCGTTCTCCAGAGGCTCCACCTCCAGTACTTCTAGGCGTGAGTGTAGCCAGGTCTCCCCTCACGGCAGGGTTATTTGAGACCTCCACTCCTAAGAGCTAGTGGATGGAATGTTGTCAGGTTTCCTCTCTTTTTAGAGAGTCTTTTATGAAGCCTCCGTTCTCCAGAAGCTCCGCTTTCAGTACTTTCAAGCGTGAGTGTAGCCAGGTCTCCCCTCACTGGAGGGTTATTTTGAGACCTCCACTCCTAAGAGCTAGTGGATGAAATGTTGTCAGGTTTCCTCTCTTTTCAGAGAGTCTTTTATGAAGCCTCCATTCTCCATGGGCTCCGCTTCCAGTACTTTTAAGCGTGAGTGTAGCCAGGTCTCCCCTCACTGCAGGGCTATTTGAGACCTCCACTCCTAAGAGCTAGTGGATGGAATGTTGTCAGGTTTCCTCTCTTTTTAGAGAGTCTTTTATGAAGCCTCCGTTCTCCAGAAGCTCCGCTTTCAGTACTTTCAAGCGTGAGTGTAGCCAGTTCTCCCCTCACTGAAGGGTTGTTTGAGACCTCCACTCCTAAGAGCTAGTGGATGAAATGTTGTCAGGTTTCCTCTCTTTTCAGAGAGTCTTTTATGAAGCCTCCATTCTCCAGAGGCTCCGCTTCCAGTACTTTTAAGCGTGAGTGTAGCCAGGTCTCCCCTCACTGCAGGGCTATTTGAGACCTCCACTCCTAAGAGCTAGTGGATGGAATGTTGTCAGGTTTCCTCTCTTTTTAGAGAGTCTTTTATGAAGCCTCCGTTCTCCAGAAGCTCCGCTTTCAGTACTTTCAAGCGTGAGTGTAGCCAGGTCTCCCCTCACTGGAGGGTTATTTTGAGACCTCCACTCCTAAGAGCTAGTGGATTGAATGTTGTCAGGCTTCCTCTCTTTTAGAGAGTCTTTTATGAAGCCTCCATTCTCCAGAAGCTCAGCTTCCCCATCTATACCTGTAGCACTGAATGTTGTCAGGTCCCTAGAGCAGGCGTTCGCCCTGCCGAGGCCTCCATTCCCTAAACTCCGCCCCTTATGGTCAGGGCGTTTATGAGCTCCTTCACTTAGAGAGCTAAGTGTAGTAGGCTTCCTCTAGGCCTCCACACTTGAGAGTTGCGTGCACAGGTAGCCGAGCTAGCCGTGGCAGGTCACTGGGCCCCAGCGACTCTCGCTGATGCAGGGGTGATTTTCCTTCTTGACTCCTCATTCAGTCAGTTGGATCACTTATCCCTCGGCATGGCAGCGTTGGGATAAGCGTTCCCATAGTGTCCTGAACCAGGACGCAGCGTAGAGTTCCCTCTGGAAGGGAACGTCTCAGGTTACGTAGGTAACCCTAGTTCCCTGAGGACAGGGAACGAGACGCTGCATCTCAGGGCCATGCCTCGGGCCCTGCACATACCTCCGTCCGACAAAAAGATGGTGTTGTGCTCTCAGGCACCTGCTTTTATACTAGCAGGCGCCTGTTGATGATGTCATAGGCTGGCGCCGGCCAGTGTCAAGTTCACTGTCGTTATTCTATACCTTGTTTCAGAACCGGTCATGCTGAAGGCAGTTCCCATAGTGTCCTGAACCAGGACGCAGCGTCTCGTTCCCTGTCCTCAGGGAACTAGGGATACCTACGTAACCTGAGACGTTTTCCTTTACAGTCCATCCTATATAGTTTGTTTGCTTAATTTATATGTTTGAAACAGATTGAAATGCTGTTAGAAGGACACACATTTTACTGTAGTAACAGTGCTGATAACCTACAATTAGGGCTGTCACGATATTAGATTTTTCACACAACAGTTATTGTGGTTGAAAGAATTCACAATGTCGATATATCACAATATCTGTTATAACCTTGGGGAATCAGCCAAATTAGTTGTTACTTTATGTAGTTTTTTTTATTTTACTCAATGAACATAAAGATACCATACGGTAAAAAAATATATTTTGAAAAAATATATTTCAAAATATACAAAAATTGGCCAAAAAATATATTTGCAAAAATATATTTCAAAATATATTTACATAAATATATTTTCTACAAATACATTTTTTGGCCATTTTTTTGTATAGGTGGGTAGTCCAGGGGTCAGAAAGTAAAAGTCCGGGCCATATGTTTGTTCCCCCCATGAACTCAGTCAGCTGATCTCACCAGAGGTGGAACCAAGTCCTTCCTTTCATGTCACAAGGGGGTCTACAGTCAGATCCCAAGTCCTCAAAAAATTAAATGATGATGAGTGTGCATTAGTGATAAACACCTGCTGTTATCAAGAATTACAGAGGATCAAATGTTGATGTTTTATTGGTTATAAGGATGCTACCATCATGGAGATCAGTGTTTGCTTTAGTTGGACTCTAGACCCTTTACAAATTATGTTAGATCTCTCTATAATACTGAAATTAAAGGAATGTGATTATATGGAAAGTACTATTATTTACGTTGAAGTTAAGGTTTTGAAAAATCAAACCCTGAATTGCAGTTTTATTGTGGTAATTCAAAATTAGAGTTGTTTTATGTGTGGAGCATATAAATATTTTAGCTTTTGTGCTGCTTAGACCAACACAGATATCAAGAACCAGCATATGATTCTCAACAATGGTGACAATCACCTAAATTCTTCATGCTGCAATGCATGCTGGGTAACACCATAGTAAAAACTCCCATCATGCACTACAGCATGAAGAACTATTGTCACCACTGTTGAGGATCGTATGATAAACATCCAGGTCTAAAAGTTTAAATGCAATAATTTTCCCCCCAATATTTAAGCTTTATAATAGCATTTCCTACCTGGATTCATTATCTTGTTTCAATCCAAAGAATACCTATTATATGATGCTCACACAAGTGCTTTATAAGCTAAACATGTTATTTAACATGTTATTTCACAGACCTTAAGCTTCTATTTCAATAATATGCAAACACTCACTGTGAAACACAAATGTAATTGATTAGAAGCAATTTACTTTGAATTACAAAAAGGGTCTAGAGTCCAACTAAAGCCAACACTGATCTCCATGATGGTGTGATCATTTTAACCACTAAAACATCAACATCTGATCCTCTGTAATGATCAATAACAGCAGGTGTTCATCACTAATGCACAATCATCATTTAATTAGTCACTTAATTATCAATTACCTTTAACTCTTTGAGGACTTGGGATTTGACTTGAGATTCGCTTGTGACTTGAACAGAAGAGGTGCGTTCGACTTCATGCGGCGCCGACAGAAATCGGCTGCCGCCTTACAAAACAATGCATTCTGGTAAGTTCATTTGTCCGACTTTGATCGGCGCTGCAGCCGCCTTTCGATCACGTGTTCCATCAAAGTACCGTGAGAGCAAAACGAGAGCAGCCGCAGAGGTCAGGCGCTGCAGCTGCTTAAAATCGGCTGCGAAAGCCTTGATGACGACACACTTTATTCTCATTGGTCAGATTATGTGATGACTAGCACGACGTGTGCTCGCGGTTTTTCTTTAAAAAAGTTCCTGTATGGAATAAATCTTTATATCGAATATCTAATATTCAAACAAAACATTAATGATGAAAATGAAGATTAGGCGATATGGTAAATATATATTCTTCTTGTATAAGAGTAAAGTTTGGGGGAAAAAACTGGTCAACCAGAGGCCTTTTTTTTAAATGATGCTGTGAGAGGCTTCACTACACTGAATAAAGCTTATATTTGAAAAATGTCCTATAGCTAACTACAAAACCAAGATGCAAATAATAAACGTCATATTGCATTACATTAAAGTAACGTACGTACTTGATAGAATAAATGATAGGGAAACGTTTTTATTTTATTTATTTATCTTATGTAGTTTCATTTCTTCTTTTTCTTTATTCCCTTTTTTTTTTTTTTTTTTGTATGTTTGGAATACAGTTTCATCCTCTATAAGTGTCCGACTTGACTGCCGTCTCTTTACTCCTCCCCCGACTGCAAGCGGCTGCTCTCGCCAGCGGGCGGCAGGCTAGTGTAGTGCATCTCGAACGCACCTAAGGACTTGGTTCCTCCTCTGGTGAAATCATTTAATCAGTTCATGGCTTGAACAAACATATGGCAGGACTTTTACTTTCTGACCCCTGGACTACCCACCTCTGCTCACCTACCTCTTAAAGGTCCATTTTAGTACTTTGAAGGTGCATATTGGTACTTTTCCACTTTTGTACCTTTTTTTCTAACAGTGCATCAATCAAGCAAGGAACATACTTTATATTCATATATTTATATATTAACAGCTTTTTTTCCCTTTCTAGCAGTCTCAGTTCCCCCAGCTTAGAATTCACTGCAATCCCCAAAGTTTTTGATGTTGAACATAAGATGCATGTCTGTTACTGCCATTTTTGTTATTATTATTTTAATTACATTTAATACATTTTAATTAACAGATTTGATCTCCATCCACATTTCTGTAAGGTTGGAAATGTATTTCTGAAATCTAAAATATATTTTGGTTGGAATGAAATATATTTTCTACTTCAAAAATATATTTTATTGAGCATCACAGATACAACATATATTTAACATATATTTAAAATATATTTTGGCTAGGAAAAATATATTTTTTTACCATATGGGCACAGTATATTATAGTTAATATACTACAGTAAATTGTAGTATACCTCAGTATTTACTATAGTTTAACAATTGACTATAGTTAATATTACAGTATGCTGTAACCCATACGGTAAAAAAATATATTTTTCCTAGCCAAAATTTTTTTAAGGACTTGGGATCTGACTGTAGACCCCCTTGTGACATGAAAGGAAGGACTTGGTTCCACCTCTGGTGAGATCAGCTGACTGAGTTCATGGGGGGAACAAACATATGGCCCGGACTTTTACTTTCTGACCCCTAGACTACCCACCTATACAAAAAAATGGCCAAAAAATGTATTTGTAGAAAATATATTTATGTAAATATATTTTGAAATATATTTTTGCAAATATATTTTTTGGCCAATTTTTGTATATTTTGAAATATATTTCAAAATATATTTCAAAATATATTTTTTTACCGTATGGGAATATAAATTAACAAATTGTAGTAAATGCTATAATATACTTTGATTTACTGTAATATCTTTACTATAGTATGGTTAAAAAACCCTACAGTATTTACTAGAGTAACTTTACTAAAATATACTATATTATTTTTCATGCCTTTACAAATATGTATAAACATCATATTCTGGAACGTTTAACTAAAATAATAATAATAATCCCAGTCTCACGTGAAAACTCCAGTCTTGCACGCATGACCTTGCATTGTTTCCATGTCACTTCTCGCGTGTGTTTGCTTGTGAGACGTAGTTTGCGGACCGGAAGGAAACTTCCTCAGGTCAGTAGTTTTGTCATAAGGAATCAATGAAACAATTCAGTACTCAGCGCCCTCTACAGGTGAATCTTCAGCTACATTACTCTTCATTGACATGAATGCATCCATCTACTACATCTTTAGTGATCTGGGGTTTCAAAATCTTGTACTTCCTGGATTGTGTGTGTGAAATAAATGCAATTAATTTGAATGATAGCTTTGTCCAGGTATTACATTCACAGTTCAACAAAAATACTCTGCCTTTCTACAAATGTCAGGGCAACAGGTCTGTGACGTCAGCACTTGTCTGTCTGTTTCTCATTGGAGTCACATGATCACACAGTCAACAACACTAGAGAGATGCAGCTATGAGTTTGGATATGCCTTGTTTTCTCACCTCTCTAGCTACTGTTTTTATAGCCATATTTAGAGTTCACAAGATAACCAGCGACAACAGGGAAGTCATACAAGTGTAAGAATTCATTGGCATGTTTAAAGCATTTTTTTTTTTTTTTTACAAAATTAGCCAAAGTTTACCAAATACAAAATAAGCAATTTTTTCTTAGTTCCCCAGGAACATATAAATATACATAAAAGATTGAAAACATAAACATAAAGAGGTTCTCTACAGACTGACTTTCAGTTGAGGTTTGCCTTCTTGTTGTTATTCTGGGTTAACACTCACTTTAAAACTCTTCTTCTGCTGTATGCTGTGAAGTGTCATATCCTCCTGCTAAAATATAAGGTGGTAACCACATAAAAACCCCATTACTGCTTTCTTCCTGGTTATTTGTTGTGCTGTCACTGGTCATGAGTGCTGGAGAAATGGGTAAGAACATGATTTTATAATCATTATGTAGGCTGATTATCATTAAATATGTTTTGATGTGGTTGACCAGGGCTGGCTGTCACATGTTGAAGTTTGCAGTAACTAGGTTCAAAAGTTCAGAAGGGGTTTTGTGTGTTGGCAGTAATCTAGCACCTTTTTTTCCTAGTTTAACCATCATATGCTGTGTAAGCTGTTTGTTCTGTTTTTTTTTGTGTGTGTGTGTGTGTGTGTGTGTGTGTGTGTGTGTGTGTGTGTGTGTGTGTGTGTGTGTTTAAAGATAAAATGATGTTGATTTAAATGATCTGCTAGCTCAGTGAATACATATAGTTGTGGTTGAAACTTTTCAAATGTTTATCTTTTGATTAGATGTGGGTTTTTAAAGTGCAAGCCTGTTGAAAAGACCAGTATATGTTGTGTTTTAGATGTTGGGGTCACCACTTTTTTTTTTTTTTTTTTTTTTCTGTAGTTTAAGCCACACAATGGCCTTGGTACTAAAGTGTTCTGGACCAAAAACCCTATAAAGGGTGAAGAGCATCCAGATCTGTCTAAGGATCCTAAATACAGCCAGAGGCTTCAGTATCTAGGAGATAAACAGCATGAATGAATGAATGATGCATTTATATAGCGCTTTCATTGTGTATTGCCGTACACCCAAAGCGCTTTACAGTCATATGGGGGATCTCTCCTCAACCACCACCAGTGTGCAGCATCCACTTGGATGATGCGTCGGCAGCCACAGTACAACGGCGCCGGTGCGCTCACCACACACCAGCTACAGGTGGAGAGGAGAGAGTTATGGAGCCAATTCAATGAATGGGGATTATTAGGAGCCCATGATTGACTAGGGCCAGTGGAGGGAATTTGGCCAGGACACCGGGGTTACACCCCTACTCTTTACGAGAAGTGCCATGGGATTTTTAATGACCACAGAGAGTCAGGACCTCGGTTTAACGTCTCATCCGAAGGACGGTGCCTTTTTACAGTATAGTGTCCCCGTCACTATACTGGGGCATTAGGACCCACATAGACCACTGGGTGAGCACCCCCTGCTGGCCTCACTAACACCTCTTCCAACAGCAACCTAGTTTTTCCCAGGAGGTCTCCCATCCAGGTACTGACCAGGCTCAACCCTGCTTAGCTTCAGTGAGCAACCGGTCTTGGGCTGCAGGGTGATATGGCTGTGGCAGAACTGCACCATCAGACTCAGTCATGTGACACACAAAGATGAACACATGTACTGTTTCAGATTCACAACTGATAAACCTGATGGCACATGGCTTGGTCATCCAGGAGTGAGTCTTACTGTCACAGGTGACTTTCATGAGGTTTCGCTCTTCTTCTGTGCATTATGTTGAATAATAATGAGTGTATGACAGCAGCACTAGATATAATGTGTGTGTTGTGTTCAGATCTTCAGGTGGAGTCTCCTGAGAGAGTGACAGAGGGAGATTCAGTCCGTCTGACATGTAAAAGCAGCTGCACTCTGACTGACAGAGCAACATTCATCTGGTACAGAAACTCACATTAACTGAGAGAAGAGACACAAACAATCAACTCCTGCTGCAGTCAGTCAGAAGAGAGGATGCAGGCAGATATAGCTGTGCTCTACATGGACACACTTACATCTCTCCTCTCGTTTATCTCATTGTCACCTGTGAGTATGAATTCAGTCATTTTTAAAATCAAATCAAATAAAAATAATGTATTTAGTGTCTATTTACACCAAGTACAAGCCTCTGCCACACTCACACAGACTGGCTGACTGTGCCAAGTTTGAATACATCTTTTCCTGATTCCATTCCTCTGCTTATTTTTTTTTTATTGCATATAAGCTCAGATTCAGACTGTTTTAATACTGTTTTTACATAAAAAAAAAGAATAGCTAACCAATAGCATCAATTTGCTTCTAGATCCTCCACAGCACACATTTGTAGCAGTGAGTCCATGTTGTAAACTAGTGGAAGGTAATCCAGTGACTCTGAGCTGCAGCAGTGACTCAAACCCACCTGCTCTGAACTACACCTGGTTTAAAGGAGGAACGTTTGTAGGATCTGGAAGAATCTACAGCATCTCAAAGATCAGCTCTGATCACAGTGGAGAATACAAGTGCAAGTCTATCAATGAACTTGGAGAAAGAGACTCTGATGCTGTGACTTTAAATGTCATGTGTGAGTTTATTATAAAACATAAGACATTGCAGAATCACCCAACATGTCTATTATAATTTTTAGTAAATATTAGTAGCAAAAAAAAAAAAAAAAAAAAAATTATTAGTAATAATGAAATGTGATATTTTATTTGTTTGTCTCAGCTGTAGGATGTCCGGTGATATTGTACATATCTATTGCAGTGGTTTGTGGAGCTGTAGTTGTTGTCATCATGGTGCTGATTTGGTAAGATGTGTATAGTATTTGTTACAGTAAATGGATTATAGCATCATGTAAAGTGAAAAAAAAAGTAGTCATCTGGATAATGTCTAGGGGTTTTTACAAGTGTTGTTTTTTTTTTTAATACATAAGACTTTTCAATTGTTAGAATTATTGAAATATCATCTATGCATATATGCACTTGAATCCAAGATTACTCTAGAAGTGCATTTTATTTCTATTATAAAACATATTAATTCTTTTTTTAAGGCAAATCATGGTAAAAAAGAAAAAGGACACACAGGAGTCTCAGGTGAGAAACACTGAACTTGGTTATCAGTAGTTTATTGATCAAGTAAATTGACTAGTAATTAAAAGACTGAACATATGAATGTAGTTATGAATTGTATAGTGAGTTATTTATTAATCACTTTTCTATTCTGCTTTCTTTCTTTCTTTCTTTCTTTCTTTCTTTCTTTCTTTCTTTCTTTCTTTCTTTCTTTCTTTCTTTCTTTCATGGCAAAGATGAATCAGACCAGACCTCATCACAATAGGTGTCAAGCTTCTGATGTTAAGTTGGTTGAATCTCTATATGAAAATGTAACAGTAAGTTATTATGGTTACTGTCTGGATTTTACATAGGTTTTATTGTTATTATTATTAATATTGCTAATAATATTTTTGGGATTTTCCTCCTACATGTTTTTTGACATATGTCAAGAAAATGAAACAAGCTTGCTTGCTTGTTTATTCATTCATTCATTCAGTCATTCAATCAATCAATCAATCAAGATTCAATCAATCATGATTCTGCAAATCATGCAACATCAATCACAGCCACACAATCTGTGAGGAGCGCAATGTGTGTTTCACTTATTCTAAGGTCGCACCAAATTACTGCAGTTTGGTTATCTTTGCTGAGACTGTTAGCATCACTCTACTACAATCCAGTTCCGATAAAGTCATAAAATGGCAAACATAAATTGGAAGTGTGTTATTAATCAATCTAATATTCTTTCTTTCTTGACAGAGGCCATAGTACTTTGAACGGACGGCAAGATATTTTACAGCTTCAGTGGGTGGAGCCATGAATGACTGACAGCAGTGTCATGACTTACATTTATTCATTCAATGGATAGTTTTATCCAACGTGACAATGACCTTCAGAACCAAGTACACACACACACACACACAAAAAAAACAAAGTACAGAATTTAAATAAAGGTAGATTAATACAGACGTGAAGTGCTGAAACGATGGGAAAAATAATGTGTGTATTATTTGAGGCAAAGTTCAAAGTAAATTGATGGACAAAAGTAACTTCAAGTGTGTTTTTATTTACATTATGTATAACATAGTTTGTTTACTTCATTTATGTCTGTTGTGTTATTTTAGCCTTTAGTCTCTTTGTTCATGTTTTTAGGACAGAAAATAAAGTTTTATTGAAAGTTTGCAACCGTTTACAGTCTTGTGTCATTCAGTACTTCAGAATGAAAAATAATTAATAATAAACAGCAGTAGGTTTAAAGTTACACTGTACTAACAAAACAATAACGTCATAAAACGATAAAATTAGAGAGTAATATTTATAGTCTCCTGAAACAATATGACCACTTCATTTGAATGAGAAGGTGTGTCCAAACTTTTGGTCTGCACTGTACATGGTCACGTGAACAGTCAATCTACCCTTTTCCTCACAAATCTATAGACCTTTTTTTTTTGTCAAAAACGAGTGCACAGCCATCTTTAGAATTTTGTCTTTGAACTTGTGGTAGCTCTGTGTTGCTGTTTAAGAGTAATTAGCTGCTGAAGTGGATTTAGTTATTGTAGAGGTAACAAAAGTTATCATGAGGAGTGTAATGTTTGAAGAGGATGTCATAATAAATGTAGACTGGGAAGATTTAAAACGAGCGGTTCAATCATAAATTCATACAACCTTACATTCATGCTGTGGAGATAGATACAGATGGGAGACAGAAGACAGTGAGCACAGCACAAAGAGGAGGACTATAAAAGTCACTTTCAGGTAAGTTCCACTCAAAAAGACAGAAACAGATCACTTCAATTCTTTATACATCAGTAGATTTTTGTTTTAATTTAAGTTTATTTTTATGTTCATAGAGCAAACCTTTTGCCGATTGTTTACAGTTAAAGGTCAGTTACTCCCATTCATGCAAAGCACTGGAGCACAGGAAAAAGGTGGACGAGACAGTAACTTTGTATATATGTCAAAATATCAAGAAAAAAAAAAGTATTTCTAAATTAATGACTGCCTTAAAACAAATACATTAACCAATGCATTTTCAGACATGGTGGCTATTTACACTAAGTGAAAATAGCGTATTTTCTTAATAGATGCTATTTAAACTAAGTGCAAATAACAATGGGATCTATTTACACTATGTTGAAATAGCAGGATTTTCTCATATTTATAATTTTTATTGCAAATAGACGCAATTATCTGCACCTCAGTATTGTAGTACATTAAAACAGCATGCTGTAATTACGTACTGAGCTTAAATTATGGTTTTAACCCCTCCTTACACCTACCCTAACCCTAATTTATAATTCATTTTTTATGACTTTTCAACTATGCCCCTCATTTTTCTTGAAAATAAATATCATATCAGAAAAAAAGGAGAAAAAAAGTTTGGAGAAAAAAGTTTGCCAGAAGAGGGCACCACCGAAGCTGACAATCAGCCACCTTTTGTAGTGTTGACTATCCCAGTTAAATATTGGTTGGTGGAGTTAGTTCTCAATTGCTTTATTGAACGAAATCAACTTGAAACGGCCTCAGCTAGGACAGATATACGAGAGCAACATGTCGATTTCATTACCAATGATAACAGGTCCTGGGTGAATGTTTTCAACTAGATAGTGACAGGAAGTCATCTGCCAGACATCTATGAAGACGACTCCAGCAATATCTTTGAACATCTCCCGCATCACTGTGTTCAACTGCAGCATGTGCCAATCACTTTGATAAATACTCTGGAAAAACACAGATTAGAATTAGAAAGAGCTTTATTGCCAAGTGTGCTTGCACAAACAATACTATAGCTCTCCTACCATGGAAATAAATGACAGTTAACTATTTATCTAGTAGGAATAAAGGAATGGTTTGCCCAAAAAATGATGAAATGATGTTTACATTTATATTTGTTCAAGTTGGTAATTTTAATGAGAATCAAACTCATGATTCCGGCATTGCGAGCACCACCAAAGCAAATATATTTAAGCCCAATGTTTCTAGACTTTCAGTGTTGGGGGTAACGCATTACAAATGTGAGTCATGTAAAAAATATCGGAGTTACTTTTTCAAACAAGTACCAAAACTTTATTTTTCCTCATCTATCCACCTCTGTCCCGTGTCGAAAGAAATACAGAGTGACTTTCTTCAGCCTGAGGCTTGTTAATTTCACTTTTAAAGTGAAAGGTTGTCAAAAAAAATTATCTTTCTTTGTGTTATTAAAAACAAATAAGCATGCTCAGCCTAGATGACAAACGTTACACAAAAGCAACGTAATGCATTACTTTCTATAAAAAAGTACTAACTCAATTAGTTACTTTTTATGGAGTAACATTGTATCCAACACAGTAGACTTTCATGTACAACAAATGCCATATCAAGTGCCATATTCTCTAGTTGAAAACAAAGTATGATTGGAAAGTGAGCAGGTGTACCTTCATTCCTGCAGTGTTTCCAGACTTGATGATAACAGTGGTAGTTGGAGCACGCCTCAGCAGTGCAATAACAGACTGCCGTATCTTAGCCACTTGAAACACGTAAAATGTTATCGGGTGAAAAACCAGGTGAGCACAGTATGTGAAGACGATGACTGCATGAGTCCCACCGGCTATTTCGTCAATATCGTTGCTGATGTAATGCAGGTCAACAATAGGCATAACTCTACCAAATCGCAAAGGAACACCGTGTACCCTCCAGTGAATAATGATATTATTTTTCAACTCCACAGCCATCAGGGGGCCACCTCCAGGATGAGTGTGGAGGTCCATTCTTTTTAAGTCTAAAAAAGATACAATAACTAACGTTATAATCGTAGCTTTAGAAAAGTTAAACAGCCCTGCATTGAATATTCAGGTCTCAGTGTCATTGCATTAGATACTAAATATTAGATACAACATATTAAAGTAGTGTCTGAGATCTAAGATCTGCATGAGATTTTTTAATGTATTTTTTTTCCTGGACCAACTTCACCTTTAAAAATAACATTTTTGTAAATTTTTTCAAAGTTTCCTGAAAAGTGCACCAGTTTTTGATATGTTAATCTAATGCCAATATATTCATATTTACATTAAGTGCCCATATAATTTGCGTAGCCTCTGTATCTCAGTTTCTCGTTGAATTTACATTATACATTCATGCTATTGAGTCTTACATTGAATATTAAAAAACTGAAACAAACTTGCCTGGCACTGTTTTTTCGAAGAACTCAAACCACTGCCTTGTGGTGGAGTCTCCCATCAAGTAGACAATCTTGTTTTTAAGACAAGCTGTCATTTGCGGAGGACTGAAATGTCGAGTGTTGCATACAAAGGACTTCCAGACATCTTTCAAATAAAATCCTGCAGGAACCGGTGTTCTCAGGCCAGACCTGCATTTCTCCACTGTGCCTAAAGCAAAGAAACATGCACGTGAAATGTTTTACATGAATTATTTTAACACTTTTTTTTTTTTTTCAGATTATATCTGTCCTCTGATATGTGTTTTGTCTATGTTTTGACCATTTCCTTTTTGGGAAAAAATAAAGAATCCCAAATAGAAATGTAACAGAATGTCAGAATTATCATTACTTTTTTTAGTCAGTCAATTAGATACCCTTCTCAGGGAACCATGATGATGATTCCATAATAAAAGTTTATTTTATTTATTTAAAAATGATATAGATTAATTAATTACCTAAATAACTAATAGTTTATGTATTTATTTTCCAACCAGGAAATTACATAGTCAAAATGTACAGAAACCATTATGTAAACATACCAATGGCTGCAGTGTTGGGAAGGACATTAATGATTTTTTTGTCTCCATTAATAGTAACATTTGTAAATTTTCTGTGGAGAGAGAGAAAAAAAAAGTACACTTATTTGTTTTACAATTTGACAGTTATTCTGAAATTAATTTAATTAATCATTACTTTGCACAAAGCAGCTGCTCAAACTTATTTAATGGGTTTTGCAAACGTCCGCCTGAGTGTTGAACCAGTTTGTCACAGGAGAGTCTCTTCGGCTTTGAACACTGCCACACCGTCCCTGTTCTTACATCCTTATACTCACAGCTGCGAATGCCTTTATTCCAACGACCCCACTTAAGATTACAATCTACTACTTCACGGAGACTTTTTTTATTGCCCCATGACCAAAAGTAGCCTTTAAAGTGGGTGCGTGGAGTCTCCCTGTGTTTTTGAATAATCTGCACAGCCTCACTGGAGTGCTCAAGGCGTACAAAAACTTGTGCCGGACCTTCCCAGGGCAGAAGGAGAGGAACAGTGTAAGTCCCATTACGATGATCCACAACCTCCCCGAACACACTCGCCTTCAAGAACAACAGAAAAGAATAAGTTAAGTGCAGAAGACCGCAGAATTCTGTCGGTAAAGATTTTTTTTTTAAAACAAACATAATGTGTAATTTTTGGTAAATAAATGAAAAAAAAAATATTGCATGCTAAACATAACATGACAAATGTAACATAACATCAAAAATGTATTTTAAAAATAATAGATCATAAAATAAACACACATTTAGCTCTGAATTGAAAAGTTTTGCTTTGAAATAATCTCCTCCATATCTTTTTGGGTTCTTGTTGTGGTCTCTGGCTGTGATGGTAACATAGAGCTTATCTCCCACTTTGTAACTCTCGTTGACTCCCACAATAGAGAAAGATGAGTGGACTGTACTTGTGCTCTGCATCCAATGAGTAATTTTTTGATCTGGATTAGGCCAGTCAATAGCCTTCTGTAGACTGTCCCACTCCTCATCACTGATTCCCATGTCAGACGCGGATATTATAGATGAATCGCTATTAGGAGGAACTGATTTAGGTCCGGGGGGCTGGAATTGTTTGACCTGAATCCCACCATTCAGTATTATGGATGAATCGTTATAACGAGGAACTGATTTAGGTCCGGGGGGCTGGAATTGTTTGACCTGGATCCCACACTTCAGTGCCCATAAAGCCTGAGAGAGAACCAGAATATCATTCACACCAAATTTGATGTATTTTAATGTGCAAATTATTAGTGTATATTACGTAGATTTGTAGGCATTTGGCAAAATCATGTACAATCGGTGAATGGACTAGGTTGAAAGCATCTAGTAAAGAGTTTCCTTCACACAACAAGTCAAAACAAACACCAAGTTGCTTGTACTGTATATATTTGTGTGTAAAACATGCCATAAACATTCCTAATTAAAACTGAAGTTTGTCATATTTTCAGTGTTAAAATACCTTTTATACCAGTTTACAGGTGCAGTAAGTGATTTCTAAGAAATACTGTTGATATTTGAAATTGACAGCCACACAAAAGACACATACACAACCCCTCCCTTTGTTGCTCCACTCCAAAAATAACGAACAACACCCCTATCCACACAGGATTAGCATTATCTCGTGACTTCTGGGCATTTCTAATAATTGCAGGTTATATATGATCTTAATCCTGTGCAAATCGACCATGTCTATAATTTGTAAAACAAAAATTCCCCCGCAATTACCTACTGCATTTCACTGAACAGCGAGGTCCTGTGATAATATCAGTCTTGTGCAAATCGGTTGAGTCATATCATTTTTTTTTTTTTCAGGGTTTTTGTTTCTTCTGTGTCTTTTGTCCAGCTTTTGCGAAGAATTGAGGCTGCATTGAAGTGTTTTGATGTTTGGATGTTAGGAGGAGAACATCCTCCAAACCACATAAACGCACACAAAAAGACCCACCCTAACCCAAACATAATGCAAATGCAAATTAGGGTTAGATTAATCTCAGTGGACTATGGTGTACTGACATTTTTACACAGTTAAGAAAACTGCGGAAAAATGTCCTGTGTGCTAAACGGAAATAACTGTGTCATTTTAAATAACTTCCTTACTGTGGAATGTAAAAAAAAAAAAAAAAGAAAAAAAAAATCTACGAAAACATCTTAAATTCAACAGCATAGGCGTAAATATCAAACAAATTCATTGATTCCTGCTAAAACCTATTAATTAAAACTAAACTGACATTCAAATTGTGCTGTGTGTTGTCTCTTTGAATGACACACAGTTTTGTTGTCTTGTTGGGTAGAAATTAAACTTTCTCTTTTTTTGATCATTATTTTAACATCTGCTTTAAAATATCTTACAAACTTACCAAACAGAATGATGTCCAAAGAAAACAAGCCTGTAGTAATACACAATGTCTTAACCTGCAGACTGATAATACATGGAAATGATCAAAACATGAAGCCATTGACCTATAATATGACCAGTGTAATTATATCTATAAATTACCTGTATTTGAGTTATGCGTGGATGATGTGGCCATGGCTAAGTCTGTTGTTCTCCTATTTTATGTCAGCTTTTGAGTGAAGATCATGTGGCTTTAAAAACAAGGCGGTCCCACAACGAATATGACATGCAGTTGAACAAACACGGCTGTCCTCAGTAATATAAGGAACGCACTTGGGGACAATACCTATTATATGAAACGCGTGAAATTTGGACGCATTGACAGAGAAGCCCCTGTCTGCAGCCTGCAGATCGAGGCGGGGCTGAATCTGGGGCGGGGCTGCACGTGTCGCCCCGCCCACATGCCTTCTCATTGGTTGTAGGTAAATTAATAATGTCGAGATAACGTAACTCCCACAACTCATCTCATTGGTGGCAAAGTAATGACGTTGAAAACATTATGGAGTTAAGGGAAATAAAATAGCAAAGGAAGTTACTAAAAATAATCAAATTGATTTTAGTTAGTATTAGTAGAACAGAAATTAAGAGTATTATTAAAAATAAATTAAAGAAACAATGGCAACAACAATGGGAAGAAAATAGGAAAGGACGATGGTTTCATAAGATTCAAAGGAGAGTGGGAGAAATAAGGTGTACAGGGAGGAATAGGCGAGAAGAGACAATAATATCAAGGCTTCGGTTTGGACACACGGGATTAAATGGAACATTACTGAAAATAGGTAAACATGGCACAGGGAAATGTGAATATTGCGGGCATGAAGAAACAGTGGAACACGTCATATTAGAGTGAAGGAAATATGAAACTGAAAGAAGACAATTGACCTTATGCACGGAGCGTAATATGGAATTACCCAATATAACCAAAAGATGGCAGCAGAGGATTTATTATGCAGCTGCCTTTTAAACTCCCTATATTTTTCAAGACGTCTTGCTTTTCGATTTATTATAAAATTACTAGTATAATAAATTGTAGTACTTTTCCTTAAGTATATAGTATAGGAAGTGCTGAAAATCATTAAACTCACACACAAACAGCCTATAAGGGTGAATTATTTAAATACTAATATATAGTTCACTACAAATGCATTAAATAATTGTGGTAAAATAATTAAATAATGCACTCAATATGAATCGATAGGAATATGAAATATTTAATAAAATTTAATAACTACATCTTTTAAGTTTTATCTTGAACTGTAAAATCTATTGAATAGCCTATATTTAACCAATACTTATACATCTATTTTTTTTAACTGGCATTTGTCATTCTTGAAACTGTATACATGGACGTTTCGTCCTCTTAGACAAACAACACTTTTCTTCGATTGTGAGTGGATTATGTAGAGAAAACGAACAAAGTACGCTCATATTACGGCACAGTACAGTTGGCCGGAAATTAATTAGCTGGCTTGACTAAACAAGGAAGTAATCCGTGCATATGGTAAATTAATAGCGAAATCAGAAGAAATTAAAATATGTTTCAATTTAGTAGATATACTTCGGGAAGGGTCAACAGATGGTTATAGTGTTATTTCAATTTCTTAGAGAAATTAATGTATTTGAGCACAGAGGACCCAGACTGCTGTTTCGCGTGTCACTGTTAGATCGGGAGGGAGAATCAGAAATAACTGTGAACATTATTATCTTAAATAAATAACAGTGAAATTCATTTATGTGTCGTCATAATTCATTCATGTGTCATAAATGTTTGTATTTATAAACAACTCTGATGTTTAACAACCCTTTCTATTTATTAATTTAATAACACAAGGATAGTGGATACTCTTGCTGAGAATTTTCCACATTTATGTATCTTATTAACAATTAAGACAATAAAAAAAAAAACTGTAAATAAACACCACTGGTTAACATTTTGATTTATAGTCACGGATTGCCAGAAATAGGATAACTAAACAGTGGAAAGATGTCTTGCTTGTAAATGTATGTAACCTTGGACCACAATCTTAATTGAGATTTGTACACATCTGAAAGCTGAATAAATAAGCAAAGGATTCAGCATTTACATATAACGTATGCGTGGCAGCGACGTTAATCCATTTCACTAACCAATGAGATGAGTTGTGGCAGGGATGTTGCGCCGACGTCATTAATTTACCTACAACCAATGATAAGGCATGTGGGCGGGGCGACACGTGCAGCCCCGCCCCAGATTCAGCCCCGCCTCGATCTGCAGGCTGCAGACAGGTGCACTTGGATTGACACGCACAGTTTTTACGCGTCTTTTTGGTCCGTGTAAACACGAACGCTTTGAACGTCTGTACACGAAGTTTTTTGTCATGTTATTTAATGACACGATCGTTTGTATCGCCTTAACGCAACATTTTTGACCGTGTGTTTCTAGACGAATGTTTTCGTCGTATAAACACGACATTTTTGAATGTGTAATATTTCTGAGTCTTATTTGATTTGCGACGTCTTAATTTTTCTGTTTTAGTTGAACTGGTGATAATTTGGGGTCAATGATTAAATACATTCAATGACTGCATGAATCCATAATTAAAATTATATTCTTTTGTAACGTTAAAGGAATCCCGTAGGCAGGCCCGGTTCTACAGGGGTGCTTGAGGGTGCTAAGCACTCTCAAACGAAATCAATAGCACCCTCAGTTACATCTGTAATAAATGGCATTTTATTGCAGATTTAGACCAATCCAGTGCGTTATGGTTTGCGCTCTGGAGGTCTATTTCTATTATGTTTTTGCTGAGTTAAGCAATGTAGCCAACCACGCACATATCTGTTGATTTCTCGAATCAGCGGCGTTATCCACTCATCGTTCAAATCGCCGGAGTTTTTGTTGAGGTAATGTTATTGTGTTAAGCACGAATCATCTCATTATAACAACAAAGACGTGGTGTAAATAAGAGAGATTCGAACTTCATTGTTTGTAGTCTATCTTTGTGAGATCGCACTAAGCATAACATCTGTGACTTGAGTCAGGGCAAGAAAAAAAAGATTATTTTTTCTGCTGTAAGCATTAAAACAAGCAGTCAATTAAACTCTTAAAAAATAAAGATGCGTTATTATGCCATAGAAGAACCTTTTTGTCTAAATGGTTCCATAAAGAACCTTAAACATCTGAAGAACCTTTTCACAAAAGGTTCTTTGTGGCAAATAAGGTTCTTCAGGTTATAAAAAGGTAAGAAATGGTTATTCAAAGAACCCTTGACTGAATGGAACCAAAAATGGTTCTTCTATGGCATCGCTTAAAGAACCTTTTGAAGCACCTTTATTTTTAAGAGTGTAGAGCCGCTGCATTTCAGCCTCGGCCGACGGGCACGACTTTTTTTTACACCTCTAGGGCTGGGCTTCGGGCCAGTTTTCACATCAGTTCAGAGGCGGGCGGGCATTGGTTTTATCTCTTTTAGGCTTCTCCTTATTTTTATATTTTAGACATCCATCAATTATGGTGAAGAAAAAAATGCCGCGCTACTGGAAACAACAGGAGACTTTACTTTCGCTTTCATTTTGGAGACTGGCTCTGGCAGCGCAGCTGGAAGAGATCTTCAAGCGCACACAATATGCTAAAACTTGCCACAAATATAAATAAATAACAATGAATGTGTGTCGGGGGGGGGGGGTATGATTTCATCTGGGTACTTTTTTACTAAAAATTCAGACATACTTCTTTTGTCACATACTGTTTTTTTTTTTTGTTTTTTGTTTTTGTTTTTTGCCTTCTAAATAGTAGGTAAGTATACAATTTTGGATGCAGCCTGTGTATCATTTTACAAATTGGTTCAGTTGATACAATTCAGAAAACTTCCTCAGGTCTGTAGACTTGTCACAATGAATCAATGAAACAACCCAGTCCTCAGTGCCCTCTACAGGCAAATCTTCAGCTACATTACTCTTGGTTGACATGAATGCATCCTCATCTACTAAATCTTTAGTGCTTTGGTGCTTCAAAAGTCAGAGCAACAGGTCTGTGACTGAGCACTCGCCTGTCTGTTTCTCATTGGAGTCACACGATCACACAGTCAACAACACTAGAGAGATGCTGCTATGAGTTTGGAAACGCCTTGTTTTCTCACCTCTCTCTGTACTTTATTTATGGCCACATTTAGATGTTCACAAGATAACCAGCAACAACAGAGGTCATACAAGAGTAAGAATTCATTGCCGTGTTTAAAGCATTTTTTACTAAATTGGCCAAAGTTTGCCAAATGCAAAATAAGTTTTTTTTAGTTCCCCAGGAAGTTTATTTCAGTTGAAGTTTGGTTTCTTGTCTTTATTCTGATGTTGTCTCTGTGATAACACTCAGTTTAAAACTCTTCTTCTGCTGTATGCTCGGAAGTGTCATATCTTCCTGCTAAAATATAAGGCGTTGACCACATAAAAAAAAAAAAAAAAAAAAAAAAAAAAAAAAAAACATTACTTCTTCCAGATCATTTGTAGTGCTGTCACTGGTCATGAGTGTTTGGTGAAACTGGTAAGAAAATGTTTTTATTTTTTTAAATCATTCTGTAGACTGATTATCATCAACTATCTTGTGTTTGTGCTTTACCGGGGCTGGTTGTCACATGTGGAATTTTCCAGTAGGTTCAAAAGTTCAGAAGGGGTTTTGTATGTTGGTAGCGATCACCTATTTCCTAGTTTAACCATTGTTGTATAAGCTGTACTGTTTGTTCTGTTTAATTCATTTATTTTTTTCACCTAGATAAGATGATTTTAATTTAAATATGTGCATGATCTCTTAGCTCAGTGAATACATATAGTTGTGGTTAAAACTTTTCAAATATTTTATGTCTCTCTCTTATGTTGGCGTAATCACTGGGTTTATTCTGTAGTTTAAGCCACAAGATGATCTTTGTCAACAGTTTGTAGATGAAGTTTAATTTGTATACTGGCTAGAAAGAGGAACTTCGTAGAAACCAGTTCAACCAATAACCAGCCTCAATAAACACCGGCATCGAAACAGTAAATACAAAATAATAATACACACGTTCGGTCAATGAAAGAAAAACTCACAATGGTCACAGAAAAAACTTTAATCTGACAAAAGTAATGTAGCCGGGTGGTCTTAGAGTGTGAGGCACAAAAATAGGTTACTTCCCCTTTTAGAGAATGGCTGCTACCGATGACGAGATAAGACAGTGTGATACACTGACAGACGGGTTAAGCAGTGTATGAGAGAGACAAAGACAGTGGTGTATTATCCTGGGTTAAATCCAGTATTTATGGATTGGGATGAACGGAGACTGTGAAACATTGCACGTGACAAGTGTTACGGATTCTCTGTAAACATAATTCGGGTGCCACTACTGTGTTTGTGTGATTTTAAAGAGTATTGTTTCACCCTAAAAGTGTGCCCTAACACTACAAATAATTTGAGTTTTCTTTATTTGCTATTTGATGATTCATATGAAACCTCCGTTCGGAGTGTAAGCACACTTAGTGACCCCTTGTGGTAAATCCGAGTATTATCGTTAATGTAATGCTGCCTTCATGTGCTATCGTAATTATGGTAAATACCAAAATCCGACATCGAAATTGCACATGAACACCCACTCACGTTGTAATTTCCACTGGAAAGCTCGAAATTTTTTATGATACCCGAGTTGCCGAGATGGGATAAACTTTGACCTTTCAACATGGCGGACAGCAACGAAACTATACTGAATGATAAACATTGCATGATGTTAAAAGTTCTCTGCCGTTTAGTTGGTTAGTTTGTAGCCCCCATTATGCTGGGGCATAAAGGATTTTAATAACGTTGCTATTTAAACATAGTGCTGTCTTTAAAAATACCGTTAAGAGAAGATGCTAGCTTGTCGTGGCTCGCCTCCAGTAGGGTGCTGTGCGGTACAGTGTTCTGAAGGAGGCAATTTTCTCATGTTATTTTATTTGGTCTGTTTTACCAAAGTAGCATGTGAGGACAAATTGCGAGTCCGCCATGTTTCTCTTCACTACGACAACAAAAGCACCTGAACACGACACACTGGTAATTTCCACTTCACGAGTGGAAAGCATCATCTTTCCCATATCACATGAAGGCAGCATTAGTTGAGTGATAGAGAAGTATCACCTATTATTTGTTGTACAATTCATTTAAGATTGCTCACGATCTCATTACCAAGAGAAAAATCCAAACAACGGATTTAGTTAAAATAACACAATAAATTGGCAAATATAAAACCTGATTCAGTGTTGATTGATTTATTTTGTTAACTGGCAACAGTAATAATAAATACAAATTCTATGAATGTTAACCAATGAAAGTCAGATATTGCTTTTCAACCATGCTTTAATGGAATTATTTAAAAAAATAAACTCATGGAACAGGCCTAAACAAAAATGATGGTACCCCTAGAAAAGACTGAAAATAACGTGACCAAAGGGACATGTTAATTCAAGGTGTGTCTACTAATTGGCATCACAGGTGTCTACAATCTTGTAATCAGTCAGTGGGTCTATATATAGGGCTCCAGGTAGTCACTGTGTAAAACTAGTCTGGCTTTAAAAGCAAACTGCTTACAAAGTCATTGGTTCTTTTCTCTTCTTGTTGTTCTATGAGAGAAAAGCAGACAGCTGATTGAACAGTACTTTTTCATGTTTTTTTTTTTTTTTTTTTTGGACAGAAACTGGTTTATAGATTTCATCTGCTTTAGCACTGAGTGTTGTTTTTTGTGTTCTGTGGAGCCACAAGCTAATCTTGGTCAACAGTTTGCTGTAGATGGAGCTCAATTTGTATACTGGTTAGAAAGAGGAACTTAAACGTGCTATAGAATGCATTGATACAATATTTTAAATTGTTCTCTAATATCTACATAGAAAGTATATGGCTTAGGTAAGGGCAAAAATTCTGCAGAAAGTCCATTTACAACCATAGGATTTGTCCCTAGAACGAAATGGTCTGTTATTACTTTTTTGGGAAGGGTCATGAATAATAATAATGAGCTCTAGTTTTAAATCCACAATAACTTTTTAGTTTTACTTTTGAGATCGGCGATTGCACGTGTTCTGTGTAACGTTATACTACAGCGGCAGTACAGTACTTAACACACATTTGACAAGTTTAGATGCTGTCAGCAGTGATCAGGATCTGTAAATCCTTCACCATCATCCGCATAGTCATCTCTTCTTACTCTGTTTGTGTGGTGAAATCTCGAAGCTAACTGTATACATTTAGTGGCTCGCCTTATTCAATTAGATCGCCTTATTTGTTTTTCATGCCTTTCTGAGTACAGACACCAACCCAGTACTGCACTTAACATGCCCTGCACAACCTGGAACATAACATTTATTCCTGTGATCTGCCATTTTCGCTATTGTCCTCGCTTTGTTTTTGTTTTTTTCACAATAGCCTACCTGCAGAACTTCTGATGATTCGGCTATGCAAATGTTAAGGGCTGAGCTATTAATGATAGTCTATCATTAATAGTCTGTGTTATGTTGGAATTGGCCTCTTTTTCAGTGGTCTTTTGCAAACACCAGATTTATATAGGAAGGAGTAAATGATGGTGTTTAAGACTCACTGTATTTCATGTCCATGTACAGAACTGTTATTATTCAACTATGCCAAGGTAAATACAGTTTTCCATTCTATAGCACCTTTAAAAGAAAACAGTGCAAATGATAACCAGCCTCAATAAACATCTAAAAAAAAAAAAAAAAAAAAAACTGTGATACATGTTTGCTAAGATTACACTGAGAGTAAAGTGAAGAACACTCTTTAAAGAAATACAACTACATTTCTTATAGGTGTTGCTATGGTGATGCCAGTCAGAATGGCTCATTCTCTTCCTCTGATCTTTCTGATCATGATTCAAAGTGAGTGACTGCAACTTTTTAAAAACACTCAAGAGATTTTTTTTTTTAAATAAAGTAGATACCAATTTGTTCAGTATAAATTATGTGTTTCAGAGGTTTCTAGTTCTGATTGGGGTGTGAGTTACAGCCATTCACACATCTGTGCGCTAAAGGACTCATCAGTGATAATGAGCTGCACTTATACATACCCTACTGGACATCAGATTGTGGAAGCGTTTTGGAGTAAATTATTGATACATGGTAAAGAGCCTCCAGATCTGTCTGAGGACCCTGAATACAGTCAGAGGCTTCAGTATCTGGGAGATAAACAGCAGAACTGCAACATCAGACTGAGTCATGTGACACAGAAAGATGAACATGAGTACTTTTTTAGATTCACAACTAATGTAGCAGATGGAAAATGGATTGGTAAACCAGGAGTGAGCCTTACTGTCACAGGTGACTTTCATTAGGCTTTTTTTTTCTGTGCATTATGTTGAATAATAATGAGTGTATGACAGCAGCGCTAGATATAATGTGTGTGTTGTGTTCAGATCTTCAGGTGGAGTCTCCTGAGAGAGTGACAGAGGGAGATTCAGTCCGTCTGACATGTAAAAGCAGCTGCACTCTGACTGACAGAGCAACATTCATCTGGTACAGAAACTCACAGCCATTACCTGAGAGAAGAGACACAAACAATCAACTCCTGCTGCAGTCAGTCAGAAGAGAGGATGCAGGCAGATATAGCTGTGCTCTACATGGACACACTTACATCTCTCCTGCTGTTGAGCTCAATGTCGAATGTGAGTGATTCATTAGTTATTTTTAATAACTTTTTGAGTTTGTTTGAAACTTTGAATTTAATTTGTGTCTCCTTTAGACCCACCAAAGGGCACTTCGGTGTCCGTCAGTCCATCTGGTGAAATAGTGGAGGGAAATTCAGTGACTCTGATCTGCAGCAGTGATTCAAACCCACCTGCAGAAATCGACTGGTGTGAAGGAGAAACGTTTGTAGGATCTGGAAGAATCTACAGCATCTCAAAGATCAGCTCTGATCACAGTGGAGAATACAAGTGCAAGTCCAGAAATAAACATGGAGAGAAATACTCTGATGCTGTGACTTTGAACGTCATGTGTGCGTCTATATTATGGTTCATTAGCTGTGATATTTAAATCTTCTAAGCATCTGTGATGGCAAATTCAAGATGATTGTTAATGTTTTTTTCCTTTTTCTTTCTTTCTTTTTTTTAGATCCTCCCAGGAACATCTCAGTGTTCATTAATGGATCTGCTGAAATAGTGGAGGGAGATTCAGTGACTCTGATCTGCAGCAGTGATTCAAACCCACCTGCAGCAATTATCTGGTTTAAGGAGAATCAAAGCTCAGCTGTTGGATCTGGACAGAGTTTCAGTGCACTACAGAGTGGACGCTTCTACTGTGAGGCTCACAATCAACATGGATCTCAGAGATCAGACGCTGTTACTGTCATTGTTAAAGGTAGAACAGCTTATTTACTCTTTCTAAAGTGAAGCAAATTAATCTGTTTGGGTATTTTACTTCTTGTCTCTGTTGTAGGACATCTGGTGATATTGTACATATCCATTGGAGTGGTTTGTGGAGCTGCAGTTATCATCACGATGTTGCTGATTTGGTAAGATGTGTGTAGTATTTGACTGCAGGTACTTAATCTCATTTATATCCTTCACTAAAAGAAAAATCTAGTTGTCAGGGTAATTTTCTACGAATACTGATTTTGAAGATTTTTTTTTTTCATCTTAGAAATTAAATATGAATAATTCTCCACGAGGTTGACCAATAAAACTTTATCCCACAGCAGAAAGGCAGCACAATATTGTTCTAAAACTACATATTAATTCTATACTCGTTTGTGTAACATATGGATTGTTTTTTTAAGGAGAAGCAGAATAAAAAAGAGAAAAGCAACACTTGACACTCAGGTGAGAAAATTGAGCTCAGTAATCAATAGTCTCATCAATAAATGAATTAAGAGAATGAAAGTCTGAATGCAGTTGTTAATTTATACATTGATTTTCTAAGCATATAATTATGCATTTTTTCTCTACTTTTGTCATTGTTTCTCAAACGTCAAAGATGAATCTTTCCAGACCTGATCGTGACAGAAGTACAGCATCTGATGTTAAGTCGACTGATTCTTTGTATGAGAATGTAAAGGTAAGTTATTATAGTCTGTTGATGTCAACATTAATGTAGTTATTGTTATAGGTGACCTAATAGTTACCGTACATTGTTCAATTTTTTATTCCATTTTCTCTCTATTCTGTTTTTTTTTTCTTTAACACAAAGATGAATCATTTCAAACCGTGTGATGTTGAGATGACTGAACCTGTGTATGAGAATACAGCGGTAAGTGTTTTCACTCATTGTCTTGAATATCAAATGTCTATTGACTATGGGGTAGACACTATAATTTACTGTTTAATATCAAGTAAATCAAGTCATTTAATACTGACCTGAAATTTGAATTGTGTTTATTAATGTTTTATTTTTATTCATGTATTTATTTTATTTATTTCAGCGTGACAGGCCGTAGTGTTTGGGACACATGCCAACAACTGATGTACACAATGCCAAGTTGAATGTGTTACTGAAGTGATGTGAGAATTATTTTATTAAGGTACTAATGAAATTATATCATGAATTGGTATAAAAGTCTACAACCATTGAAGTGTGTGTTAAAGTTGCTGTATTAAAGCATAAAAATACCATATGAATTAGTATGAAGACAATCTTCATTTACAACAGACAAAAATTACATCCAAAAACTAATATAATCATGTAAGATGTCATTGTATGTAGAGTGTTACATATTTCAGTGCATTTAAATATAATGTAAAATGCCATTTTATTAAATTGTATTTGTACTGCATTTGTTTCCAGTCTTTCCTTTGTATTTACACTTGTTTGACCAGCAGATGTCCTCAGTGTGCGGTGTCCTCAGCTTCCTTACTCACATAGTCTTTTCACAATGAATCAATGAAACAACCCAGTGCTCAGCGCCCTCTACAGGAGAATCTTCCGCAATATTACTCCTGGGGTGCTTCTCAATGTATGACATCTTAATTCTTTAATTACACTGTGAAGAGGTGAGGATCGAGGAGTGAGGAGGCTTCCTGAGGAGTCTTGAGCGAGGATACACAGGTCTATCCTATAAGTGTTTTATCGACAACGTGGCGCACTCCTCCCCTTTCAGATCTGTCCTAAAAATGTACATTTATATTTTACCTTTGCAGTGTACCTTTGTTTTGTTAATAATTATTATGAATGCCTTAAATAACAAATTTTAACAACATATAGGCACATCCCTTTAGCGCAGCTGATGGCGCTTTCAAGTGACGCTTAAATCCTTCCCTCATATCCTAAGGGGGTGGAGCTAAGATGCGAGGAAAGAAAGCAAGGAAAAGACACGAGGATGCAAAAATAAGAAATGAGAAGCAACCCTGGTTTACACAAATCTATCCTCATCTACTACATGTGGTGCTTTAAAAGCTAATCGTTCCGGGATTGGGTGCGTCAAATAAATGTGATTAATATGAATCAGTAGCTTTTTTTCCAGGTATTAAATTTACATTTCAACAATATCAGCAAAATATGCCTTCCTGCAGACATCAGAGCCACAAGTCGGTGATGGGTCACATGATCACACAGTCAACAACACTAGAGGTATGCTTCTGTGAGCTTGAACACATTTTGGTTTTCACACCTTTTCTGCAGTCAGAGTAAATTAAGCTTAGAAGATCTCACATGATTAAAAGCGTTTAACATGAGAAAACAACTTCTGCATTTCTGCATTCTATTTCTCTTGTAATTACTTATAAAGTTTTAGTGTTAATTTTATTAACAAATTCCTATTGCGGTTTGAAAACATAATGATCATCACTGTGCACATTTCCTTCAGTTGAACTTTTTTTTTTTTTTGCTGCATCAGTGATGATGCCCTGTTGCCTTGTTTTCTGTTAAATGCTCTGAAGGGTCATATCTTCATTTTTAAAAGGTGTTAATCACGTGTCATTCATAGTGTGAAAAGGCAATACTCGCCTCATCCTGATCATTTGTAGAGTTGTCACTGGTCATTAACATTGGTGAGACCGGTAAGAGCATTATTTTCTAATCATTATAATAATTTATTTTAGTAACTATAAGCTTCAAACACAGATATTTAGATAGTTGTGTATGTTGGTTACAAACAGCAACTATAAACATGTACTGTTCTGCGTTTTAATATAAATGTTGTTGATTTATATATGACAGAAATTGCTGGCAGGAGTTAGCATGCACTTATAAGAGTTAATTGAGGTAGGGAGGTGCACTTCCAGTGGCAGCCTTAAAAGCTCTGGGGGTCAATGGAAAGAGATCAGGAGGGGTGTGATATGAGTTCTCTTGGGCTGGTTCTAGATCATCTGCAGAATCCACAATGGCTTGAAACCTGAGACATCAGGTTGAAACAATAGATGGTTATGAGCTGGTCCTGAGCCGGCGCTAGTTGTTTAAGACCAACACATGACCAGCTCAAACCAGTTCAGGACCAGTTTAAACCAGCTCATTACCGATGAACCAGCTGTCATGCTTCAAACATACCTAACCAGCATATGATGTCTTTGTAGACAGTCTGCTTTTAAGGCCAGACTGGTAAAGTAAGTTGTTCTGTGAGAGAAAAGCAGACTGAACAATACTTTTTCAAGTTTTTTTTTTTTTTTTTTTCATCTGCTGTAGGAGTGTTGGTTTTTGTGTCCTGTGGAGTTACTCAAGTCTGCTGAAATAAAATGAAAGTTGATGATGTGAGTCCGAGAGAGTAGTAGTGTTGGATGATCGGGTGTAATGGACATAGCTGACAAAAACACCAGTAGTCAGAGAAGAAGTGTGAAGATGTGGATGATAGAATAGAGAGGATAAACTTATGAATAGTTTCTGGTAGCAAGAGTTCTTGTAACATATTTCACAATGTGCAAGCTCTTGGTTCGATGGTCATGGACAGTGTTGGGTAGTAACTGGTTACATATAATCTGGATTACAATCTGGACTACAATTTCTAAATTATCACTCCAGCACCAGCATGGACAAAATCTGGATGTGGCAGGATATTGAGGTAGAGAAGAAAGTGGCAGTACTTCACAGACATCAAGAGAAAAGAAGAGATTAATGGCAGGGAAGGATGCAGATGACACAGAGGGGAAGGGTATAGGGGAGAGTGCGCGGATCTTACAGCGAACCAGAAGAGAGTCTCAGTGGTGAGAATAAAGAGAGAGCGGCAACAGGATGTCTTGCTTTTCCTAGAAGTTGCCCAGTTGGCTTGGCAGATGGTAAATGGTGACAATATACATATTTGTCAGGATTAGTAACAGTAATAACAGGATGTTTAATGTACACACCACTGCAAGAGAGATAAACTTGAGCCAGTAAGAAATTTACAGGAGGAAGTATTTGCAATTATTTATGTTTGCTAGTTATTGTCCTATAATATATTGACAATAAGATATTAAGGCAAACTTCAAAACAATAAAAACAAGATGCGTCTGTTGTAGGTGTCCGTGGGAATGGCTCCTCCTCTGATCTTTCTGCTTATGATTCACAGTGAGTTGCTTGAACACTTCAGAGACACTTAAGTGATTTTGCATACACGTGTATTTCCATCATCCTTGGTGCACAAGCTTCTGCTGTGTTGTTCAGTATGAATTCCGTGTTTCAGGGGTTTCTAGTGATGGCTGGGTTGTGAATTACCATCATTTACACATCTGTGCACTAAAGGACTCATCAGTGATAATGAGCTGCAATTATACATACCCTACTGAATATCAGATTGTGAAAGTGTTCTGGACCAAAAACCCTATAAAGGGCGAAGAGCATCCAGATCTGTCTAAGGATCCTAAATACAGCCAGAGGCTTCAGTATCTGGGAGATGAACAGCAGAACTGCACCATCAGACTGAGTCATGTGACACACAAAGATGAACACATGTACTGTTTCAGATTCACAACTGATAAACCTGGTGGCACATGGCTTGGTCAACCAGGAGTGAGTCACAGGTGACTTTCATGAGGTTTCGCTCTTCTTCTGTGCATTATATTGAATAATAATGAGTGTATGACAGCAGCACTAGATATAATGTGTGTGTTGTGTTCAGATCTTCAGGTGGAGTCTCCTGAGAGAGTGACAGAGGGAGATTCAGTCCGTCTGACATGTAAAAGCAGCTGCACTCTGACTGACAGAGCAACATTCATCTGGTACAGAAACTCACAGCCATTAACTGAGAGAAGAGACACAAACAATCAACTCCTGCTGCAGTCAGTCAGAAGAGAGGATGCAGGCAGATATAGCTGTGCTCTACATGGACACACTTACATCTCTCCTCTCGTTTATCTCAATGTCACCTGTGAGTATGAATTCAGTCATTTTTAAAATCAAATCAAATAAAAATAATGTATTTAGACTCTATTTACACCAAGTACAAGCCTCTGCCACACTCACACAGACTGGCTGATTGTGCCAAGTTTGAATACATCTTTTCCTGATTCCATTCCTCTGCTTATTTTTTTTTTATTGCATATAAGCTCAGATTCAGACTGTTTTAATACTGTTTTTACATAAATAAAAAAAAAGAATAGCTAACCAATAGCATCAATTTGCTTCTAGATCCTCCACAGCACACATTTATAGCAGTGAGTCCATGTTGTAAACTAGTGGAAGGTAATTCAGTGACTCTGAGCTGCAGCAGTGATTCAAACCCACCTGCTCTGAACTACACCTGGTTTAAAGGAGGAACGTTTGTAGGATCTGGAAGAATCTACAGCATCTCAAAGATCAGCTCTGATCACAGTGGAGAATACAAGTGCAAGTCTATCAATGAACTTGGAGAAAGAGACTCTGATGCTGTGACTTTAAATGTCATGTGTGAGTTTATTATAAAACATAAGACATTGCAGAATCACCCAACATGTCTATTATAATTTTTAGTAAATATTAGGGGTGTGACGAGATCTCGTGGCACGAGATCTCGCGAGACTCCGATGTGTCCCGCGAGATCTGACTGGTCTCGCGAGAACGTGGCGATATCATGGCAAAACATTTTGCAGTGTTAACATTAGGGCTGCATGACTAATAGTTATATAAATATCACGATCTCTATTCAAACACCCATGCGATCTTATTCATGAATGACAACGATTCAGCATTGTCTATTACAACTGTTTCACACTCCACTGACGCCGATGTGAAAGTTATTGAAGACATTCAAATCTGCATTCTTACTGCTATGGTTTCAGAAAGCAACACAAACAGTCTTTTTAACCACATAATCATCATTGTGTCTTTGTTACAGACATTTAAATGACATAAGTACTGGGATAAAAGCTTATAGTTTGGATATAAACACTTATTGTCTACAGTAGCGATCAAAAACGAAAGTATAACACGTATGTAGAGAAACGTTTATTCTCTTCACCAGGAGAGGGCGACAACTGCACGTTTAAAAAAAGTATTTTTCATTGAATTAAACATTCAAGAGATTCCAATAGTGACAGTCTTTATTAATTGAGACACGGACTCCTTCATTTTTTTTTTTTCAGACTTAAGCAATGAACATTACTTCAGAACCACTAGTAAATTATGTAATTTTGTTTAATTTTCTAATCCTTTTTTTCTTCAGAATCGTGATCTCCAGTTTATAAAAGACAATTGTTTTTCAGTTTACCCAGAATCATGCAGCATTTTTATTACTGCATATAATTCATTAAAATATAAGTTTAATTTCATAAAGTACAAGTTCATATCAAAATGCACCTACATTTATTTTTATTTTATTTTTTGCATTTTGTGTTTTTTGTTGAATAAAATACTATTGTCCCCTATATATTGAGGTTTTATTTAAAAAAGTAAAAAAATCTCGTCTCGTCTCGTTCTCGTGAGCCCAAAATCTCGTCTCGTCTCGTCTCGTGAGATAAGTGTCTCGTCACACCCCTAGTAAATATTAGTAGCAAAAAAAAAAAAAAAAAAAAGTTTATTAGTAATAATGAAATGTGATATTTTATTTGTTTGTCTCAGCTGTAGGATGTCCGGTGATATTGTACATATCTATTGCAGTGGTTTGTGGAGCTGTAGTTGTTGTCATCATGGTGCTGATTTGGTAAGATGTGTGTAGTATTTGTTACAGTAAATGGATTATAGCATCATGTATAGTGAAAAAAAGTAGTCATCTGGATAATGTCTAGGGGTTTTTACAAGTGTTGTTTTTTTTAATACATAAGACTTTTCAATTGTTAGAATTATTGAAATATCATCCATATCATCTATGCATATATGCACTTGAATCCAAGATTACTCTAGAAGTGCATTTTATTTCTATTATAAAACATATTAATTCTTTTTTTAAGGCAAATCATGGTAAAAAAGAAAAAGGACACACAGGAGTCTCAGGTGAGAAACACTGAACTTGGTTATCAGTAGTTTATTGATCAAGTAAATTGACTAGTAATTAAAAGACTGAACATATGAATGTAGTTATGAATTGTATAGTGAGTTATTTATTAATCACTTTTCTATTCTGCTTTCTTTCTTTCTTTCTTTCTTTCTTTCTTTCTTTCTTTCTTTCTTTCTTTCTTTCTTTCTTTCTTTCATGGCAAAGATGAATCAGACCAGACCTCATCACAATAGGTGTCAAGCTTCTGATGTTAAGTTGGCTGAATCTCTATATGAAAATGTAACAGTAAGTTATTATGGTTACTGTCTGGATTTTACAGAGGTTTTATTGTTATTATTATTAATATTGCTAATAATATTTTTGGGATTTTCCTCCTACATGTTTTTTGACAGTATATTCTCCAATTCTGATTCTCATCCATTCTCTCTGTCTTTAATATGTCAAGAAAATGAAACAAGCTTGCTTGCTTGTTCATTCATTCATTCATTCATTCATTCATTCATTCATTCATTCATTCATTCATTCATTCAATCAATCAATCAATCAATCAAGATTCAATCAATCATGATTCTGCAAATCATGCAACATCAATCACAGCCACACAATCTGTGAGGAGCGCAATGTGTGTTTCACTTATTCTAAGGTCGCACCAAATTACTGCAGTTTGGTTATCTTTGCTGAGACTGTTAGCATCACTCTACTACAATCCAGTTCCGATAAAGTCATAAAATGGCAAACATAAATTGGAAGTGTGTTATTAATCAATCTAATATTCTTTCTTTCTTTCTTTCTTGACAGAGGCCATAGTACTTTGAACGGACGGCAAGATATTTTACAGCTTCAGTGGGTGGAGCCATGAATGACTGACAGCAGTGTCATGACTTACATTTATTCATTCAATGGATAGTTTTATCCAACGTGACAATGACCTTCAGAACCAAGTACACAAAGAAAACAAAGTACATAATTTAAATAGAGGTAGATTATGTGACGAGCGTCCCGCACGGATATCAGCGTCGCCCTGGAAACCAACGAAGTCCACGCCCTCACGCTCATCACACGGGGATCAGTCTCAGCTGCGTCTCATCAGCCGGCGTCCTCATAAGCCGCGTGCCGGCTGACTCAGTTGAGAAACGATCTCTCTACGAGCTCAGACTAATGGTTCTCTCTCTTCTCTCCCAGACAGCAGCTGAACTGATTCCCTCACGTTTCACTGGATCTGCACCGAGCACGAAGATTGAAGAGCACCGATCGTCACGAGCCTCACACAGCCAGCGGCCATCACTTTCACTTTCACTTTTGCCTTACGTTTATCAATAAATCCACCCTCCGGGGCTAAACTGTGAGTTTTCTGTCCTGTCTTCCTTCCCACCCGTGACAGTCTGGTGGAGAATGCGGGCAGATTGGTGAAGGTTTTCAGGCAGAAAATTATCAACTCACTTTTCACCCGAACTTTTTTTTCCTGTCTCACTATGTCACAGACACCAGCGGAAGGCGAGCGCTCCTCCCCAGAGATGGACCAGCTGCTACAATGGCTCACAGAGGTTAGCATCCGCCAACAACAAATTGTGGAACACCTCGCCACCCGCCAGGGCCAAACGGAGCAGGAACTAACCGCCCTTCAAGTCGCCGCTGCCGCCCAACGCGCTCCGCTACTGGACACGCGCGCTCACGCCGCCCGTCTACTGCCAAAATTAACACCCCATGACGATGTTGAGGCTTTCCTACAGATGTTCGAAAGTACCGCCGTATCTGAGGACTGGCCACGGGAAGACTGGGCACGGGCATTGGCGCCCCTACTCTCCGGTGAGGCACAACGCGCCTATTTCTCTCTTTCACCCGCCGCTGCAGAACAGTACGGGGAAGTGAAGAACGAAATCCTGGGTCGTCTGGGTCTCTCTCCAGTTTGCGCCGCACAGCTCTTTCATGAATGGGAGTATAAGCCCCGCCTCCCTGCCCGTGCCCAGATCGTCGAGCTCACCCGCTTGGCACGTCACTGGCTGTTAGAAGGAAACCCCTCGGCTGATCAAGTAGCGGAGCGCGTGGTGGTCGAACGCCTCTTGCGAGCCCTGCCCCGTTCACATCGCCAGGCCGTGAGTATGAGGAATCCCTCCAACGTGCAGGAACTCATTGAAGCCGTGGAGTTGGCGGATGCTACTCAACAACGGGAGGCCGGGGAGCGAGCGCCGCCTTTTCCCCGGAGGGTGGTCCAGGAGCGACGCGCCGGAGGGCACACCGCGACCATACAGCAGGCCAGCGGCTCCCTCTCCCCGCGACGAGCCTATGCCGACCGAAGTCCCAGCGGCCCCCACCAAGAGCTGGCTGGCGGGCTGCATCGTGCATGCAGACGTACCATCAGGAGCTCCGGAGGTGGAGGTGAAAATCGGCGGTAAGGTCTTCCGCGCCCTTCTGGACTCCGGCAGTGCGGTCAGCCTGGTGCAGTCCCATATCCTCCCTCCCAAGGATGAGTCGAAGGCGGTGCTACCAATCACATGTGTCCACGGGGAAACGAGACAGGTTCCCGTCAGACGAGTCACTGTTTCTGCCGCCATAGGCACCTGGCCGCTAGAAGTCGGACTGGTCGAGGACCTCCCCGTGCCAGTTCTTCTCGGGAGGGATTGGCCAGGCTTCGACCGCCTGCTCACCGCCACCTCTCAGCCCGCCAGCCCAAGAGGGAGCCGCCGGAAGCCAAAGACACCTCGTGGGCCACGCCGTCGTCCAGTACTTCTGGCTTCGGATAGCGGGAGAGATGGTGAGTCCCCTTCCCAAAACTCTAACGTGTTTTATGATGTCTTCCAACAGGCTACTGAAGGGGGCTCTTTCGCCAGGGACCAGCGAGAAGACGATCGGCTCAAGCATTGCTGGAACCAGGTCAGGTCCATTGATGGCCGCGACGTCCAGCCAGCTCCTCACCCTCTCCCGCACTTCGTGGTCCAGAACGGCCTGCTGTATTGTGTCGCAGAGCGAAGGGGGGAGGAAAAACGTCTATTGGTCGTCCCACGATCAAGAACCGAGACGGTCCTTGAACTGGCACACTCGCATCCCATGGCCGGCCACCTGGGACAAGAGAACACCATCAGAAGGATCCGGGACCGTTTCCACTGGCCGGGCCTCGACGGCGAGGTTAAGCGCTTCTGTCAAGCTTGCCCTACCTGCCAGCGGACCTCCCCGAGGAAACCTCCCCCCTCACCGCTAATCCCATTACCTGTCATCGACGTGCCCTTCGAGCGCATCGGGATGGACCTGGTGGGTCCGCTGCCGAAGTCTGCCCGGGGCCATGAACACATCCTGGTGGTGGTCGATTATGCCACGCGGTATCCGGAGGCGGTCCCTCTCCGAAAAGCCACGGCCAAGAACATCGCCCAGGAACTCTTCCAGCTCTTCAGCCGCGTCGGCATACCCACCGAGATCCTGACCGATCAAGGTACTCCCTTCATGTCCCGGCTAATGGCAGATCTCTGCAGGCTGCTGCGGGTGAAGCAGTTGAGGACCACAGTTTACCACCCGCAGACCGACGGACTCGTCGAACGCTTCAATCAGACCCTAAAACAGATGCTTCGACGGGTCAGCGCAGAGGACAGAAGGGACTGGGACCTGATGCTACCTTATGTCCTCTTTGGCATCCGTGAGGTCCCCCAGGCCTCAACTGGCTTCACCCCATTCGAACTCCTCTTCGGCCGACAACCCCGTGGCCTCCTGGATGTGGCGAAGGAGGCCTGGGAGCAGCAGCCTGCCCGTCACCGCTCTGTGATTGAACACGTCCAGCAGATGCGAGAGAAGATCGACCGGGTGATGCCATTAGTTCGGGAACACCTGGTGAAAGCCCAGCAGAGCCAACAGCGTCAGTACGGCCGGACCGCCCAACCACGGGAATTCCAGCCCGGAGACCGAGTGATGGTCCTGGTCCCTACCGCGGCCTGCAAGTTCCTCGCTACCTGGCAAGGCCCCTATACCGTCATAGAGCGAGTCGGGCCTGTCAACTACCGGCTCCGACAGCCGGGGAGAAGACGTACTGACCAGGTCTACCATATTAACCTCCTCAAGAGATGGGTCGGGACCAGGGACCAGCTCGCCGCCCTCTGCCTCTCCGAACCCGTGGTTGTGGACATGGACCCCCACCTCTCTGCTACCCAGAAGGGAGACCTCCAACACCTGATCGGTCAGTTCTCTGATGTGTTCTCCCCTCTCCCCGGGCGGACCAACGTCCTCCATCATGACATCCGTACGCCACCGGGTGTCGTCGTTCGGCAGCGACCTTATCGGGTCCCAGAGGCTCGTCGGCAGGCTATTGAGGATGAAGTCCAACAAATGCTGAAGTTAGGGGTGATCGAACCATCACGCAGCCCATGGTCCAGCCCCATCGTTATGGTCCCCAAGCCAGACGGCACCCTCCGGTTCTGTAACGACTTCAGGCGACTCAACGAGGTATCAGAGTTTGACGGCTACCCCATGCCTCGGGTGGATGAACTGCTAGACCGATTGGGACGGGCCCGGTATATCTCCACCCTGGACCTCACTAAAGGTTACTGGCAAGTACCTCTCTCTGAAGATGCCAAACCCAAAACCGCCTTCTCCACCCCTAGCGGCCATTGGCAATACCGGACCCTCCCCTTCGGTCTTCATGGGGCTCCCGCGACCTTTCAACGAATGATGGATGTCATTCTCCGGCCGCACCAGCTGTACGCGGCCGCGTACTTGGACGACGTCGTCATCCATTCCGAGGCATGGGACGACCACCTTGACCGCCTCCGGAGGGTGCTGACGGAGCTACGAAAGGCTGGGCTGACCGCCAACCCCCGCAAATGCCATCTAGCTCTACGGGAGGCGAAGTACCTGGGATACCAAGTTGGACGAGGCATCATCAGGCCGCAAGAAAAGAAGGTAGAAGCCATAAGGACCGCGCTAAGGCCTATCTCCAAGACCCAGGTACGAGCCTTCTTGGGGTTGGCGGGGTATTATCGCTGCTTCATCCCTAACTTCTCCTCTTTAGCCGCCCCTCTGACAGACCTGACCAGGAAGGGACAGCCGGAGAAGGTTCAGTGGTCTCCAACGGCGGACGAGGCCTTCCAGCGGATAAAGGACGCCCTAACCTCGGAGCCCGTCCTGCGCGCCCCAGACTTTCGCTGTCCCTTCCTGCTGCAGACGGATGCCTCGGACACCGGCCTCGGAGCGGCCCTCTCCCAGGTCCAGGAAGGAGAAGAGCATCCAGTCCTTTACATCAGCCGAAAGCTGACCCCAGCCGAGAGAAACTACGCCACAGTGGAAAAAGAGGCCCTAGCCATCAAGTGGGCAGTCCTGGAGCTGCGGTACTACCTCCTCGGCCGGAGGTTCACCCTGGTAACCGACCACGCCCCTCTTCAGTGGATGGCCAGAGCAAAAAACACCAACGCCAGGGTGACCCGTTGGTTCCTAGCGCTCCAGGACTTCCACTTCGACGTCAAACATCGTGCTGGGGCCGCCAACTCCAACGCCGATGGACTCTCTCGGATCTGGGCAGCTTTCGCAGGTCTGTCAGGGGTCACTCCCCACCCACCCCCTGTCTCTCCCCTATTTTCTCATCTCATCCACAGGACCAGGACGACGCTTAGGGGGGGGAGTGTGACGAGCGTCCCGCACGGATATCAGCGTCGCCCTGGAAACCAACGAAGTCCACGCCCTCACGCTCATCACACGGGGATCAGTCTCAGCTGCGTCTCATCAGCCGGCGTCCTCATAAGCCGCGTGCCGGCTGACTCAGTTGAGAAACGATCTCCCTACGAGCTCAGACTAATGGTTCTCTCTCTTCTCTCCCAGACAGCAGCTGAACTGATTCCCTCATGTTTCACTGGATCTGCACCGAGCACGAAGATTGAAGAGCACCGATCGTCACGAGCCTCACACAGCCAGCGGCCATCACTTTCACTTTCACTTTTGCCTTACGTTTATCAATAAATCCACCCTCCGGGGCTAAACTGTGAGTTTTCTGTCCTGTCTTCCTTCCCACCCGTGACAATTAATACAGACGTGAAGTGCTGAAACGATGGGAAAAATAATGTGTGTATTATTTGAGGCAAAGTTCAAAGTAAATTGATGGACAAAAGTATCATAAAGTGTGTTTTTATTTACATTATGTATAACATAGTTTGTTTACTTCATTTATGTCTGTTGTGTTATTTTAGCCTTTAGTCTCTTTGTTCATGTTTTTAGGACAGAAAATAAAGTTTTATTGAAAGTTTGCAACCGTTTACAGTCTTGTGTCATTCAGTACTTCAGAATGAAAGATAATTAATATTAAACAGCAGTAGGTTTAAAGTTACACTGTACTAACAAAACAATAACGTCCTAAAACGATAAGATTAGAGAGTAATATTTATAGTCTCCTGAAGCAATATGACCACTTTTTTTCTTTCTTTTTTTTTTTCTTTTTTAATAGGTTGTCGACTAATCCAGCAGTGTTGTTCTCAAAATCATGTGTGGGTGCATTTTTAAATGGTTTTTGGCATGACGTACAGTACAGACAAAAGGTTTGGACACACCTTCTCATTCGAATGAATGAGAAGGTGTGTTCAAAGTTTTGGTCTGTACTGTATATGTTTGAAACATATACACATGATTGAACACATAATGTTTCTGTTTATTAAAGTTTTTACTCTACATTTGTGCAGTTTTCAGTGGGTTAGTGATATTTTTTTAAATATATATAAATTAATAAATAAATATTTTTTAAATGGGTTTTTATACAAAAAATGCTTTTTATGTAAAATTCACTTTATAAAAGACCCACATTTCTAACTTTAATTCATGGGGATAACATGGATAATTTCACATGGTTTGTGTAAGATTTTTGCCCATCTTTTGGAAAATCCAGTTAAAAAAAAATAAAAAAACTTTTACCAGTAGGTGGCTGCAGAGCTCCACTATTTGGTATTTGCTATTTGACCGTCTGAAAGATATTTTTTCACAAGTTTTTTTTTCAGTTGAATTCATATCTACAGTACAGACCAAATGTTTGGACACACCTTCTCATTCATTTGAATGAGAAGGTGTGTCCAAACTTTTGGTCTGCACTGTACATGGTCACGTGAACAGTCAATCTACCCTTTTCCTCACAAATCTATAGACCTTTTTTTTTTGTCAAAAACGAGTGCACAGCCATCTTTAGAATTTTGTCTTTGAACTTGTGGTAGCTCTGTGTTGCTGTTTAAGAGTAATTAGCTGCTGAAGTGGATTTAGTTATTGTAGAGGTAACAAAAGTTATCATGAGGAGTGTAATGTTTGAAGAGGATGTCATAATAAATGTAGACTGGGAAGATTTAAAACGAGCGGTTCAATCATAAATTCATACAACCTTACATTCATGCTGTGGAGATAGATACAGATGGGAGACAGAAGACAGTGAGCACAGCACAAAGAGGAGGACTATAAAAGTCACTTTCAGGTAAGTTCCACTCAAAAAGACAGAAACAGATCACTTCAATTCTTTATACATCAGTAGATTTTTGTTTTAATTTAAGTTTATTTTTATGTTCATAGAGCAAACCTTTTGCCGATTGTTTACAGTTAAAGGTCAGTTACTCCCATACATGCAAAGCACTGGAGCACAGGAAAAAGGTGGACGAGACAGTAACTTTGTATATATGTCAAAATATCAAGAAAAAAAAGTATTTCTAAATTAATGACTGCCTTAAAACAAATACATTAACCAATGCATTTTCAGACATGGTATTTTCTTCATAGATGCTATTTAAACTAAGTGCAAATAACAATGGGATCTATTTACACTATGTTGAAATAGCAGGATTTTCTCATATTTATAATTTTTATTGCAAATAGACACAATTATCTGCACCTCAGTATTGTAGTACATTAAAACAGCATGCTGTAATTACGTACTGAGCTTAAATTATGGTTTTAACCCCTCCTTACACCTACCCTAACCCTAATTTATAATTCATTTTTTATGACTTTTCAACTATGCCCTTCATTTTTCTTGAAAATAAATATCATATCAGAAAAAAAGGAGAAAAAAAGTTTGGAGAAAAAAGTTTGCCAGAAGAGGGCACCACCGAAGCTGACAATCAGCCACCTTTTGTAGTGTTGACTATCCCAGTTAAATATTGGTTGGTGGAGTTAGTTCTCAATTGCTTTATTGAACGAAATCAACTTGAAACGGCCTCAGCTAGGACAGATATACGAGAGCAACATGTCGATTTCATTACCAATGATAACAGGTCCTGGGTGAATGTTTTCAACTAGATAGTGACAGGAAGTCATCTGCCAGACATCTATGAAGACGACTCCAGCAATATCTTTGAACATCTCCCGCATCACTGTGTTCAACTGCAGCATGTGCCAATCACTTTGATAAATACTCTGGAAAAACACAGATTAGAATTAGAAAGAGCTTTATTGCCAAGTGTGCTTGCACAAACAATACTATAGCTCTCCTACCATGGAAATAAATGACAGTAAACTATTTATCTAGTAGGAATAAAGGAATGGTTTGCCCAAAAATGATGAAATGATGAAATGATGTTTACATTTATATTTGTTCAAGTTGGTAATTTTAATGAGAATCAAACTCATGATTCCGGCACTGCGAGCACCACCAAAGCAAATATATTTAAGCCCAATGTTTCTAGACTTTCAGTGTTGGGGGTAACGCATTACAAATGTGAGTCATGTAAAAAATATCGGAGTTACTTTTTCAAACAAGAACCAAAACTTTCTTTTTCCTCATTTATCCACCTCTGTCCCGTGTCGAAAGAAATACAGAGTGACTTTCTTCAGCCTGAGGCTTGTTAATTCACTTTTAAAGTGAAAGGTTGTCAAAAAAATAATCTTTCTTTGTGTTATTAAAAACAAATAAGCATGCTCAGCCTAGATGACAAACGTTACACAAAAGCAACGTAATGCATTACTTTCGATAAAAAAGTACTAACTCAGTTAGTTACTTTTTATGGAGTAACATTGTATCCAACACAGTAGACTTTCATGTACAACAAATGCCATATCAAGTACCATATTCTCTAGTTGAAAACAAAGTATGATTGGAAAGTGAGCAGGTGTACCTTTATTCCTGCAGTGTTTCCAGACTTGATGATAACAGTGGTAGTTGGAGCACGCCTCAGCAGTGCAATAACAGACTGCCGTATCTTAGCCACTTGAAACACGTAAAATGTTAACGGGTGAAAAACCAGGTGAGCACAGTATGTGAAGACGATGACTGCATGAGTCCCACCGGCGATTTCGTCAATATCGTTGCTGATGTAATGCAGGTCAACAATAGGCATAACTCTACCAAATCGCAAAGGAACACCGTGTACCCTCCAGTGAATAATGGTATTGTTTTTCAACTCCACAGCCATCAGGGGGCCACCTCCAGGATGAGTGTGGAGGTCCATTCTTTTTAAGTCTAAAAAAGATACAATAACTAACGTTATAATCGTAGCTTTAGAAAAGTTAAACAGCCCTGCATTGAATATTCAGGTCTCAGTGTCATTGCATTACTAAATATTAGATACAACATATTAAAGTAGTGTCTGAGATCTAAGATCTGCATGAGATTTTTTTAATGTATTTTTTTCCTGGACCAACTTCACCTTTAAAAATAACATTTTTGTAAATTTTTTCAAAGTTTCCTGAAAAGTGCACCAGTTTTTGATATGTTCATCTAATGCCAGTATATTCATATTTACATTAAGTGCCCATATAATTTGCGTAGCCTCTGTATCTCAGTTTCTCGTTGAATTTACATTATACATTCATGCTATTGAGTCTTAAATTGAATATTAAAAAACTGAAACAAACTTGCCTGGCACTGTTTTTTCGAAGAACTCAAACCACTGCCTTGTGGTGGAGTCTCCCATAAAGTAGACAATCTTGTTTTTAAGACAAGCTGTCATTTGCGGAGGACTGAAATGTCGAGTGTTGCATACAAAAGACTTCCAGACATCTTTCAAATAAAATCCTGCAGGAACCGGTGTTCTCAGGCCAGACCTGCATTTCTCCACAGTGCCTAAAGCAAAGAAACATGCACGTGAAATGTTTTACATGAATTATTTTAACACTTTTTTTTTTTTTTTCAGATTATATCTGTCCTCTGATATGTGTTTTGTCTATGTTTTGACCATTTCCTTTTTGGGAAAAAATAAAGAATCCCAAATAGAAATGTAACATGTCAGAATTATCATTACTTTTTTTAGTCAGTCAATTAGATACCCTTCTCAGGGAACCATGATGATGATTCCATAATAAAAGTTTATTTTATTTATTTAAAAATGATATACATCAATTAATTACCTAAATAACTAATAGTTTATGTATTTATTTTCCAACCAGGAAATTACATTATGAAACCATTATGTAAACATACCAATGGCTGCAGTGTTGGGAAGGACATTAATGATTTTTTTGTCTCCATTAATAATAACATTTGTAAATTTTCTGTGGAGAGAGAGAGAGAGAAAAAAAAGTACACTTATTTGTTGTACAATTTGACAGTTATTCTGAAATTAATTTAATTAATCATTACTTTGCACAAAGCAGCTGCTCAAAACTATTTAATGGGTTTTGCAAACGTCCGCCTGAGTGTTGAACCAGTTTGTCACAGGAGAGTCTCTTCGGCTTTGAACACTGCCACACCGTCCCTGTTCTTACATCCTTATACTCACAGCTGCGAATGCCTTTATTCCAACGACCCCACTTAAGATTACAATCTACTACTTCACGGAGACTTTTTTTATTGCCCCATGACCAAAAGTAGCCTTTAAAGTGGGTGCGTGGAGTCTCCCTGTGTTTTTGAATAATCTGCACAGCCTCACTGGTGTGCTCAAGGCGTACAAAAACTTGTGCCGGACCTTCCCAGGGCAGAAGGAGAGGAACAGTGTAAGTCCCATTACGATGATCCACAACCTCCCCGAACACACTCGCCTTCAAGAACAACAGAAAAGAATAAGTTAAGTGCAGAAGACCGCAGAATTCTGTCGGTAAAGATTTTTTTTTTAAAACAAACATAATGTGTAATTTTTGGTAAATAAATGAAAAAATTATTGCATGCTAAACATAACATGACAAATGTAACATAACATCAAAAATGTATTTTAAAAATAATAGATCATAAAATAAACACACCATTAGCTCTGAATTGAAAAGTTTTGCTTTGAAATAATCTCCTCCATATCTTTTTGGGTTCTTGTTGTGGTCTCTGGCTGTGATGGTAACATAGAGCTTATCTCCCACTTTGTAACTCTCGTTGACTCCCACAATAGAGAAAGATGAGTGGACTGTACTTGTGCTCTGCATCCAATGAGTAATTTTTTGATCTGGATTAGGCCAGTCAATAGCCTTCTGTAGACTGTCCCACTCCTCATCACTGATTCCCATGTCAGACGTGGATATTATAGATGAATCGTTATTAGGAGGAACTGATTTAGGTCCGGGGGGCTGGAATTGTTTGACCTGAATCCCACCATTCAGTATTATGGATGAATCGTTATAACGAGGAATTGATTTAGGTCCGGGGAGCTGGAATTGTTTGACCTGGATCCCACCCTTCAGTGCCCATAAAGCCTGAGAGAGAACCAGAATATCATTCACACCAAATTTGATGTATTTTAATGTGCAAATTATTAGTGTATATTACGTAGATTTGTAGGCATTTGGCAAAATCATGTACAATCGGTGAATGGACTAGGTTGAAAGCATCTAGTAAAGAGTTTCCTTCACACAACAAGTCAAAACAAACACCAAGTTGCTTGTACTGTATATATTTGTGTGTAAAACATGCCATAAACATTCCTAATTAAAACTGAAGTTTGTCATATTTTCAGTGTTAAAATACCTTTTATGCCAGTTTACAGGTGCAGTAAGTGATTTCTAAGAAATACTGTTGATATTTGAAATTGACAGCCACACAAAAGACACATACACAACCCCTCCCTTTGTTGCTCCACTCCAAAAATAACGAACAACACCCCTATCCACACAGGATTAGCATTATCTCGTGACTTCTGGGCATTTCTAATAATTGCAGGTTATATATGATTTTAATCCTGTGCAAATCGACCATGTCTATAATTTGTAAAACAAAAATTCCCCCGCAGTTACCTACTGCATTTCACTGAACAGCGAGGTCCTGTGATAATATCAGTCTTGCGCAAATCGGTTGAGTCATATCATTTTTTTTTTCAGGGTTTTTGTTTCTTCTGCGTCTTTTGTCCAGCTTTTGCGAAGAATTGAGGCTGCATTGAAGTGTTTTGATGTTTGGATGTTAGGAGGAGAACATTATTCTCCTCCAAACCACATAAACGCACACAAAAAGACCCACCCTAACCTAAACATAATGCAAATGCAAATTAGGGTTAGATTAATCTCAGTGGACTATGGTGTACTGACATTTTTACACAGTTAAGAAAACTGCGTAAAAATGTCCCGTGTGCTAAACGGAAATAACTGTGTCATTTTAAATAACTTCCTTACTGTGGAATGTAAAAAAAAAAAAAGAAAAAAAAAAAAAAAACTACGAAAACATCTTAAATTCAACAGCATAGGCGTAAATATCAAACAAATTCATTGATTTCTGCTAAAACCTATTAATTCTACTGTACAGCAGTTACACAAATTTGAACTGACATTCAAATTCTGTGTTGTCTCTTTGAATGACACACAGTTTTGTTGTCTTGTTAGGTAGAAATTAAACTTTCTCTTTTTTTGATCATTATTTTAACATATGTTTTAAAATATCTTACAAACTTACCAAACAGAATGATGTCCAAAGAAAACAAGCCTGTAGTAATACACAATGTCTTAACCTGCAGACTGATAATACATGGAAATGATCAAAACATGAAGCCATTGACCTATAATATGACAAATGTAATTATATCTATAAATTCCAGATTACCTGTATTTGAGTTCTGCGTGGATGATTTGGCCATGGCTAAGTCTGTTGTTCTCCTGAGTGAAGATCATGTGGCTTTAAAAACAAGGCGGTCCCACAACGAATATGACATGCAGTTGAACAAACATGGCTGTCCTCAGTAATAGCACTTCAACTAGGAGTTATTTGATTTCTACATTAGATCAATGCGGATTAGTGAAGATTCTTCATTCTTGCTCACAGAATTAAAAATCAGCAGTTTTCCAAAAAAAAAAAACCATAAACTCAAGAACAGATGTGTAGCAAGAGTGCAAACATAATTATTCCTTTATTGCAAGGCAAAAGTACCACAAGGAACACTGACAAAAATGTGTGTTGGAATATGGCCCCCACAAGGGCTAATGCTGTGAACTTATACACACTCAAAAAAAAAAAAATATAATAATAAAAAAATGTCACTAGGGCGGTTCCTTCTCAACAGACATACACTTTATCCCTTATTTACCCCTAAAGAGTGCATTTTAGTTTCTTAAAGATGCATATCAGTACCTAAAGTGTTCATATTAATACAACATAGTACATATGTTACAGTGTATTCTAAAAAAAAAAAAAATAAAAAAAAAATAGTTCAATTTCTTATTAAAACCACATTGCGTTCGGAACTGGAAAAGTGAGAAAGAACTTAGACATCGAGGAGAGGTGGAGATACAATGCCACCCATCTGGACAAACAGGTGTGAATTGAAATTTTATCTCTCTCATTTTTTTTTTTTTTGTTATCATGTTCCTCAAATATTTACCTTTGTACCTGATCTACATCTAAAGGTCAATTGTTTTGCACACACTTTTCTCCCACAACCACACATTGGAAAATATGCAACATATTTATTCAAATGTTCATTCTCATGAGAATGAGTGGCTGGTGTTTGAACTGCTTAATGGAAATTAATATACATGTGACTGTAAATGTTTTTTTTTTTTATATATACAGTACAATGTACATACAATTTTCTGTCATCTGGAGCCAAATTAACATCCTAAATGTGTGTGCCTGTGATACAAAAGAGCACTTGAGAATATTTCATATGCTGTTTTTGTCTGTTGAGGTACATTTGTAATGTGAAAGATATGATGACAGAGTCCTTGAAGAAGCTGAATGATGCATAGTTTTCAACTTTTTCTTATAGTTCAGATAGTATCTTTTTTGCACGTGATCTACAACTAAAGCTCACATTAACATTTCATCAGACAGCTTTACAGTATGTGTTCGTTCATGGCATTGTTCCAGTTTGGTGTCTTTTCTGTGCAAGAGCTCATTAGAAACAAGAAAAAGCAGTCAGTGTTTTAAAAGCAAAGCATTCAGCAGTTTAAAGCAAGTGAATCCAGTGGATCTGGTTCTTTTGTTTAATAGAGACAGAGATGAGCTGATAATCCATGTGTATATTTACCAAAAATAGTGCACTCTGGACGATGGGGCGGGGCGACACTTTTGGGCTTACACATTTCACAGCTACTTCAGTCTTTCTGTTGTTATTTTTTTAAACTGAGATTAAGAAAAGAAAAGAAAACAGCACTGTGATAAAAGTCCAGCATTTATGTGTTGTTTGTACTGTTCCTATATGTAATCATATGCATGCTTTCATCTAAAGCAACTTGGAAATGAGGACAATAGAAGCAATAAAACCAACAAAAGAGCAGATTAGGAATAGAATAGAGAGTTCTAGTGTTAGAGGGTCAAGTGTAGGTGCAAGACATGTGTCTTGGAGGAATGCTCCACTTGACATTTAACTGTACTGTAGAGTACAGAACATAAACAATGTATGCGTGTGGTGCTGTTGATATAACCTGAACGCCACGCTTTGTCTATGTGCAGATCTAAGCAAAGTATTTGTCAGGGTATCAGGGGTATATGGTATAAATCAGGGTATATGAGGCAATGTTAAGAGCCCATGCTGCTTTTTATGGACACAATCCAAACCTGAACAGTCCCAGTGTGGGCTTGTCCAGACAGAGCCCAGAGCTCCAGACTCACGGTGGGCTCTCTGTAAGCAGTGCACACCAGCGGATTGCCAACATTAATCCCAACAATAATTGGCCAGCCTGTTCGGGCCTAGAGCAACTTTGGTACCTTTGGGCTCATGCAGGTTTTTGTGTAGGCAGCCCTGTAATGCAACTACAATACTAACAATATGGCCATTTTTTAGCCACTCAACTGAACTGGAATGACTCACACCAAAAGAGCCTTTTCAGAACCTGATGTTTCACATCCACAAGTTTTCCGCCCCATTAAGCCTTGTGTCAAACAAAAGTTGAAGCGTCTTCTGGTTCAAAGTAAACAAGCGGGTCGTGACACTGATTCATTCAACAGTTGACAGGAGTGAGTGACAAACGAAGCCTTATGAAGCACCGAAACTTTCCTCTGACTGTTTCGGGAAAAGATTAAAAGCTTTGAGAGTGTCAAATACAGTGATATCTGGTGGTTAGTAAAAAATAAAGCTGCAAAAAGTCTGTGAAGCTCCGTCGGAAGAAGCATTCACCACAATGTCCATAGATCATGGGTGCCCAAATTCGGTCCTGGAGGGCTGATGTCCTATAGCAGGGTTCCTCAAATCTTACCCTGGAGGTCCAATGCGCTGCAGAGTTTAGCTCCAACCCCGATCAAAAAAAAAAAAAAAAAAACACTATTGTTGTGATCAGTATTTGCTTTAGTTAGGCTCTTGACTCTTTGTGCTTTAATGTTGTAACAATGTATATATATATATATATATTTTTTTTTTCGAAATTGGTCCTCTTGTATTTAACCCATCCACGTGTGCACAAGGTGAACAAACACACACACACACACACACACACACACACACACACACACACACTGTGAAAACACATTGGAGCAGTATATATATATATATATATATATATATATATATATTTATACAACAGTTTGTTCTGGTTCTCAAATCTGATTGGTTGAGAACCGTGAGATATTCTCCCGGTATCGCTACAGGAACGCCTTTTCACAATTGTGTATCACTCCACGTGTTCTAGCCAGGACCATGGCGGAGGTCCAAATCCCGTATCATTTTATAAATATTACTGTTTTTGTGTCACGGAATGTAGTTTTAAGAGGTTTTCAGGCGAGAATGTACTTGTTTATAGTTCAAATATGCAGTTTGTTAATAAAGATAACGTCTATTTGAAAATTTGCTTCGTCGTTTTCGGACGTGCAAGACCCATAACGTCAGGGGGCGTTTTGGTCCGTGTAACGCTTCACAATTAAATTTTCAATTTTCAATTAAAAAATGGAAAAACAGAAAAATGAAACCAAACGCCCATTTTTCAATTTTTGCAGTTACATGAAGGATCGATTATTCAAATTTTCTCTTCTTTTTTTCAACTTTACTTTTGCTAAACTGTGACTTTTTAAATGATAAATGAATAAATGAATTCCAAGCGATTTATATACTTTCTTCTTTTTCTTGCGCTTTGCGCTGTGGGCTGTACCATTATTGCCGGGTGAGGGGGGGACTTAAGCCGACTACAGTACGTTTGCGGTGCGTACGCTCACTCTACAGACAAGCAGAATAGACGCAGAAATCAAAGTAAATTCATTAGATTATTATTGAATTAAACAATAACATAAATTGTATTCATTAATAAATTAATTTTATAATAAATTAATAAAATGTACTGCATATACAGTAAAGCAGATGAGCCCCATTAGCTAAACGTTAGCAACGGCTATGGCTTCGTTCTTATTATATTCGTTTTTAGTTGAGGTTTATGGAGATTAGCGTGTCTAAAATTATAAAATGACAAAGGTCTCGACACCGCTGCCGTGCGCTTAGAGCGCGCGCGCGTCCTCGTTCCAAGGAAGGACTTGTGTTCTATAGTTCGTTCCTGTGGAATTGTTACATTCTTTTTGTGTTCACGCTATATTTGGCGTTTATATTGTTGCTTAGAGAAAGTGTTGAAAACTGCCAATAAAAACCGAATATAAGCAAGCACCACCTATAGCCCCACACAACTTTATTCAATCTTATTCTTTTCTTGATTTTTCTCAACTATGTCATAGTATAGCCTATAATAATCAGTTAAAACGTTATTATACCATCTGATGCTGCTTACAGCCATATGATTGCGCTGCCGTGCAGTGCGGGCGCCCATATTGATGGAAACCATTTCAGTAGCCAATGTTAACAAGATGGATTAATGTGTAGCTAAATGATTATTAATAGCTCGGCAAAAGGGGATTTGAACCCTTGTCGCGAGTTTGGTGTTTCACTTTCTATTGCTTAATGATGTTCCATACAAATGAATAAACATATAGGTGCTGTATTTCCTACTTGTACTTTTCAGAGGCACCTTTCAATGAATTACATTGGACATTTGTTTATGTTCTATCTATCTATCTATCTATCTATCTATCTATCTATCTATCTATCTATCTATCTATCTATCTATCTATCTATCTATCTATCTATATCTATCTATATCTATCTATATATCTATCTATCTAACAGCGATTTTATTTTTGCTTAGAGAAAGTGTTGAAAACCGCCAGTTAAAACACTAAACTGCACTGTTAAAAATTGCTGTAAAAAAACGGCCAAATTTTGACAGTAACATGCTGTTTTCCATTAAAACAGTGCATTCTGGGTATTATTTGTCAATATCGAAAAGTAGCCTGCTGCTATGTATCGTGAATTAACAGCGTTCAAAATCGACACTCAGAGACTGTGTTTCAAATCCAACTCTACACCCTCATTCCCGATTCCCTACATGAGTTTACTAATATAGTCCACCTTACAGAGATAATGAAAACTAATGAGTGACTTCAGACACTGACGACCAGCAGCTGTTAATGAGCAGAATCACTGATTGACAGAGAAACAAGACAAACACAAGAACTATAGAACTGACTTCAGCCACAGCCTTAGATGAAATCAACTGAAAATTTAAACAACTCAACACACAGCTTTACCAACTTCACGCATTTCTAACCGGACAGATTGTATTTCTGTCAGATGTCTATAGAAGATCTTATTGAGAATGAACAGATGTTTAGATGATGATGTGTTTTTTTTTTTTTTTGACGATACCATTGTGGAGATCAGTGTTTGATTTAATTTAATTGGGCTCCTGACTCTTGATATTTAAACATAGATATTTTTGCTGTAAATGGGTTTTTATGATGCATTAGTTGCAGTAATGCTGGTCAGTTGATGCTGGCTATTTTTAGTTGAGCATGAACATGATCTATATGTTGTTGTTTTTTCCACCAAGTGTGTTACAGCACACAGAAAAAACCCCAGTGTTAGTTTAACACTCAGAGTGTGGACACATATAGACACTGAAGGTGTTGAAGTTAACGAGATAATTAGGTGATTAACAAAGTGATGATTGATCATTATTGAAGACACCTGATGTTAATCAGCAGAATCACCAAAGGAGAAAACCAAAAGTTTTAAGCAACCATTATAGCGGTCAATGTTTGCATTAGTTAGGCTCTTGACCCTTAGATCTTCAATATTAGGGCGTTTGGCTGCTGTATTTGAGTTAAAACAGCCAGACATAAGCTCATGTCATCAGGTGATGATTATGTTTTAACATATTCATTGTTTGACATGAATCACCAAATGTATAATCTATTAGCTTTGTTTTTGTTTTTTTGCTTATTGTAATAGCCTTTACAAGATATAGAAGATCCAGCACTTCCTATACTTTTTGAATATATTTTTTTTACAACCTGTTTAAAAAAAAGTCTTTCACATCGGCACACATAGATATCAAGAACCAGCCCATTAACCTCAACAATGGTGACAAATGGGATATTCAGATAAACAGATCAACTCTGAACTCTCATAATTTATTCATGCCGCAATGCATGATGGGAGTTATGGATGAGTTCTGATTGGTTACAACATGCTTTTTGATGGTCACCGTTGTTGTGGTTCTCACGCTGATTCTTCATGTCTGTGTGTCTAAAATTAAACAAGCTCTTATTTTCATCATCTGTCTGATTATGCCAAAATTGATTTCTCTTTTGTTCAACGTTTCTTGTCTGTAAGGAAATACTATGTCAAATACTCAAGGCACTATATGATGATTATGTCAAGCACAGTCAATGCCACCTGATGACTTTTACTCTTGGCTTGTCTGGCTGTTATAACTCAGCAATTGCAATCAAACAAGACCTAATATTGAAGATGTAAGGGTCAAGAGCCTAACTAATGCAAACATCAACCTCTATAATGGTTGCTTAAAAATGTTGTTTTTCTCCTTTGGTGATTCTGCTTATTAGCATCAGGTGTCTTCAATAATGATCAATCATCACTTTGTTAATCACCTAATTATCTCATTAACTTCAACACTGCTTCAGTGTCTATATGTGTCCTCACTTAGAGTGTTAAATTAAGATTGGGGATTTTGCTGTGCAGCAGATTTTTTGGCAACGTGGCAATCAAGAAAAAAAAAAGATTCAATAGATATTTTTTAAAACTACTGTAGCATTTATACTCAAATGGAGACATGAAGAATCAGCACATGAATCTCAACAATGGTGACAATTAGAAAGCTTCATGCTGCAATGCATGCTGGGTATCAGCACAAAACCTCATCATTGTTGAGATATCAACATTGTTCATACGTGATGCTTGATGTGTGTATCTAAACTATACCAAAGATGTTGTTTTTTTTAAATGAGTGGTGTTTTCATAACTGAATGCTCTGTTGTTGTTTTTTTTTAAATCTAGCATCAATATTCAATGAAAGAAAAGACACTGGATAAAACCTGTGTCATTACCAAACCATAGACAACTCTAGATTTTTTCTTTTCTTTTCTTGTCTTTCTTTTTTTTTTTTTTTTTACCATAACCAGCATTTTGCAAACACACATAATTACAACAACAAAAAAATAGCTTTAAAATGTCAAGGTTCAAGAGCCCAGCTAAAGTAAACACTGATCTCCACCGTGGTAGTGAAAAAAACAAAACAAAAAAAACAACAACGTCTAAACCTCTTCAACTCTCTTCTGTAGACGTCTGACAGAAATAAATTCAGTGTGGTAATAAGTGAAGCTGGTAATGCAGTTTTAGGAGTTTAATCAGATCTTGAGAGATTTAATGTCTTCTTTTATTTCAGTTGATTTCATCTAAGGCTGTGGCTGAAGTCGTGTTTATCTTCAGCGATTTTGTTTGTTAACAGCTGGTGTTCATCACTAATGCTCAATCAGAACGTGATCAATCATATAATTATCTCATTAACTCAAACACTCTGTAGTGTTGACACATTATAAGTGTTCATTTAAAACTGAGGATTTTGCTGTGGGTTTTAAAGGGTTAAAGATGCACAATGAAAAAAAAAACTGCATGAAATGTAATTTAACAGTAATAAACTGTAATTAATTTACGGCAACACACTGTAGAAAAACAGTAACATGCTGGCAACCAGAGCTGCCAGTAGATTACTGTTAATTCAAGAAAAAACAGTAATATACTGTAAAACACAACAGTCAGATTTACTAAGCAAATCAAGTTATTTTCTCTAAAATATTAGTGAATGTTCATAGAAATACAATTATGCAAAGTCGTTAACTGGTAAGGAGAGTAAATATTTAATTGTGCCTAACTGGTGTGTTTTTGTACAAGAGAGATCTGTTAGTTTAATTTAGTTTTGTGGGTGACCATTGTGCTGGAGAGTAGAGCTTGTGCTTCAGGCAATGATGAGCCGCAAGCACTGAGGTTTTGCTGCTTTATTTAAAGACAGTAATTATGGAATTGCTGATATAGTGATATCTCTTTACTAAGCACTTTGTTACACA